>NC_141903.1:94064962-94399979 GCF_057802395.1 Ceratotherium simum simum
GGGCATGGACCTATGCACCACTTATCAAGCCATGCTGTGGCAGGCATCCCATATAAAGTGGAGGAAGATGAGCACAGATGTTAGCCCAGTGCCAATCTTCCTCAGCAAAAAGAGGAGGATTGGCAATGGATGTTAGCTAAGGGCTAATCTTCACCAAAAAAAAAAATTTTTTTTTGGTTTTCTCTTTCTTAAAAGGATAATTTTCCTGGACTTTAGTCTGCGCTTGATAATGAGATTATAAAAGGTTTTTCTTTGCCTTTGAGTAAGTCTACCTAAAAGACAGAAAAACCTGTGTTCAAAAAGACTGAGTTTTCTCTATTAAGGTTTCTTTTGACTGTTTCTCTTGTCACTTTGATTGAATGGATAACTGAGCATTGTTTCACAGTGAGCATTGTTTCTTATTTGACCAAGTGTTTTAAAACCTTTTGATATTTTTGACAAGCTTTCCAAAATTTACATCATTTTGACTTTTTTCTTTGAGAATTTTCAGAGAGTCCCTGGGACTTCTCAAAGAAATTTGTTCTTTCTTCCTATAAAGGGGGAGATACTAATTAGGCTTGTCTGGTATGCTAAATTGCCTGGGAAGCATTGTCAAGTAAATGATGATAAACCTTCTTAGGTTATATTGCATGGGTAAATATTATTCATTATCTTAACCCTGCTACCTTGCTTCCAACATCATAAGAGGGAAAGACCATAACTGCATTCTATTATTTAATTTGGTTTACAGATGGGTCTTACTTAAATGATAAGCAAGGACGTTATCAAGCTGGATATGCTGTCCAGCCTCAAGAATGCCTGTTACTTGATATTCACTCTGCTAACCCAGTAAAAGATTTCCTTCTACAGGCTCAAGAAATTGCCATGGAAGAAAAGAAATAAAGGTGGCAACAAAAGGGGGGAAACAATACTTGTGAAACTTTCTCCCACAGTGGCTTATAAAGCCTACACTCCTTGTGCTATATGCCCAACATATAATCTAGGGAAACTATTTCATGGATCACAAGGCCACTTTCCCCTTCCTAAGGGACCCTTTGAGGTATGGCAATTGGACTTTGTTCAAATGCCACCATCTTAAGGGTAAATATATTTTGTAATGATCTGTATGTACTCACATTGGGTTGAGGCCTTTCCTTGAAGAAGAGCAACAGCTCTAGCAGTAGGTAAATTACTATTGGAAAGAATAATTCCTGTTTGAGGAATTCCTACCAAGTTACACAGTGACTCATTTCACCAGACAAATAATTAACACGACATTTGGCCAATAATGCAAGATTTTAACTAACGGCACAATCAAAACTCAATTGGCAAGCTTTCAAAAGAATTTTAATCTCTCATGGGTAAAATCTCTTCGACTAGTGCTCCTCAATCTTAGATCTATACACTTTGGTAAAAATTGGGTGTCCCTTTTTAAGATAATAACTGGATGGCCTATGCAATTAGATGAAGGAATGTGTGAACCAACTTTGCTTAAGGGAGATATATTACATTGTCAGGGTCTCATTGAGATGCTTAAAAGAAATGAAAGGTTGGTAGCTGATTCCTTTCACAGAGAGCTCCCAGGAGACAAAGACCTTAAGGATCCTGGACTATCACCTGGAGAATTTATTTATGGAAAGATGCATCAGATAAAAGACTCTCTGCAGCCCCACTGGAAAGAACCATAACAGATACTTTTAACCAATCCATGTGCTGCAGAATTAAAGGACATAAACTCATGGATTCACATTTCTCATTTAAAAAAGTCTTCTCCACCTGGGTGGGTTTCAGTTCCTGCTTCTGATACCCAACTTCAATTGACCAATGCAAATATCTCCAAACCAGAATGAAAAGAAGACGGCGTCTGTTGTAGACAGCTGTCCCAAGACTCCAGACCAGGCCTGTATTCCCAACCTTATATCTCCTCATTTAAACCTTTGTTATGCTTAAACTGTATACCTATTTTACCATTGTTCCATTTAAGGTTTTCAGAATACTATCATACTTGGGTGTAAGGAAGGTGTCACACTGAGCTAACACCTGTTGCCAATCTTCCTCCCTTTGAGGCCAGACAGGCTCATTCAGTGTTCCATTGGTATGGCCACCAAGCAGCCAGCTATATATATTCCTCCTGTGGGGCTAGAGGATGTCATATCACACATAGAAGCCCTGACTAAATTTACTCAACAAGCTCTTAATGATAGTCAAGCAGGAATAGCCTTATTAAATACTAAAATGTCTTTAATGAGAAAGATTGTTCTTTGAAATAGAATGGCCTTAGATATTCTAACTGCATCCCAAGGAGGTACATATACAATCATTCAAACTGTATGCTGTGCTTTTATACATGATAAATCTTCCGATGTGTCATCTCTGCTAAAGCACGTGAAAAAGCAGGTGAATGTCTTAAATGAATCTTTTATAGTTGTAAACAACGTGAGCATAAGGAGTATGTAAAAGCACATGTACAATGTTTGTGCAACAACCTAAAATTAATTGAAAAATTATATAACCTATTAAACGCTTCCTCTGTTAATATACAACCCTTTGCTTGTCTGACTCTGTCTCCTCAACGCGGACAACTGGGCAAATAAATGAGATAAAAGCCTGGCACCAAGGGACACGATGGACCCAGGGCAGGCAGAAACCACCCTGGTGCCTAGGGACAATATTTTGATCATCAATGCTTTCTATCAAAAGATTATAGATCAAAAGGGGGAAAACGATAAATACATGACAAGCAATAGGATATATTGGAGTACATGAGGAAGTCATTTGGATTAACACTAATTTGGCCTGACCTTGTTTTTCCAAAAGGGCCTGACACTGAGCACATATTGTATACCTGCTTTAAATATTTACAATGTCCTAGAGACAAGAATGATACCCTTAAAGATAGGGATGTAACCTTCCTCATATCAGCATTTCTTTAAGGATAAGCATCTCTCCCTTAAACTGGGGATTAATTGCTGACCTGCTGTGCTCACCTTGTGACCACTGACCTGCTGTGTTCACCGAACTGCTGTGCCGGCAAAGCAATCTCATGACCATCGTAAAAGGGACATTCCTATCATATGTGATGCATGCTCTTTGTTCCATATAACCATTCTGTACACCCCACTTCTTTGGTGCCCTTCCCTCCTTGGGGAAGGAAGGCCCTGCCTAGTCCTCAGATCTGGCTAATAATAAACTCACCCCAATTTTGACTTATAGATTGATTACAGATTATTTGCGTCGACAGCCCTTAAAATCAGAGAACTTTCTCGGGCTGGAGTAAGAAAGATGCCACACAGAAGTCAGAGATTGGAAGCCAGCAAGGAATGAGATCCGCCCTTCTGGAGAGGACCACCTGGGGAGCATGAGAAGGAATGTAGGTGACTCATGACGTTGATACACATGAAAAGAAGAAAATTCCTGATCGCTACTAAAATTATTTTTACTAATATTGGATAGTCATCTTTCTTTAATAAAAGTGAACTTTTAGTAAAATAATAATAAATTAATGTTGTCTTTTCCTGATAAAACAAGTACCTCTCAAACAAAGCCCCCACATGACTATGATGGTGAAATACATCATTCCCCAACTGATGAGGAAGGCCGGTATTACCTTTATTCTGGAATATGAGAGAATGCAGTAAAAGAGATGTCCTTTTTTTTTTTTTAAAGGCAAATGGTACATATTTCAAATTATTCGAGAGTATTTAATATCTGGAAATCTTGGAGCAGTGTTTACAAAGCGTGGTCCTGGGCCAGCACCAACGTCTCTTGGGAACTTGTCAGGAACGCAGACTCCCGTCACCCCCAGACCCATTGCGTCAGGAGGGGTGAGGCCCGGCCACTGCTTCACCTTCAGCTCTCCAGGGGTTTGGACCGATGCCGACTACTGCGAGCCACTGCCCTGGAGAAACAACCAAACACAGATGAAGGGCTCACTCAGAAATTCAACCAAATACAATTATCATTCCTGCCTCCAAATGAGAGTCAGCAGAAAATCTAACAGGGAAATTTCACTCATTACAGTAAATGAAATTAACAAGGATAATCTCAAAAAAAGTAGAATTTATTTTGATGAAAAATATAAAGCTCATTGAGAGGTTGATAAGAAGTTTTAAATAGAACAGAGGGGCCTGCTTCATGGCTATTAAAACAAGTTTGAAAAAAAAATCTGTTTTCCCTTAAATTGATCTATAAATTCAATATAATCCCATTAGGATTTTCTTTGTTATTTGACAAAAAAAAAATTTGTAAGGCTCCTCTAGAGGGAAATAAAGAAGAGGTAGAGACATTCTTTAAAGGTGTAGAATTCTCTACACACGAGATCATGTCATCTGCAAACAGAGAAAGTTTTATTTCTTCCTTTCCCATCTGGAGATTCTCTTATACTTAAAATCCTAGGACTGTCACCAACTGTTTTTTTTTTTTTTTTAATTTTATTTATTTATTTTTTTCCCCAAAGCCCCAGTAGATAGCTGTATGTCATAGCTGCACATCCTTCTAGTTGCTGTATGTGGGACGCGGCCTCAGCATGGCTGCAGAAGCGGTGCGTCGGTGCACGCCCGGGATCCAAACCTGGGCCGCCGGTAGCAGAGCGCGAGCACTTAACCGCTAAGCCACAGGGCTGGCCCCACCAACTGTTTGTTTCTAATCTAGGTTAATGATAGTTTCATAACTATTATTTTTTCTTATAAGTATCTCTCCTAAAAGGAAAATTCTTTAATTGGCCTGTGACATAGCTTATCCCTTGCAGGAAGATTGTAATACAACTTTTATATGTGCTCATAACAAAATTGCTGTTGAGTATTTTAAATGAGTTAGAGACCCTTAAAGGCCTGAAGTATTGAAGAAATGCCAGGCCTTCAGGCAAATTACTGTTAAACTGCTAAGAAATATAAAATTCTACTGATAAACAAATTCTCCCAAAATGAAGAATGGAAGAAAATCTCATTTTTTTCCTTCTGAAGAAAATATAATGATACTATTTAAATGAATGAAGATGAGGGGCCAGCCCTGTGGTGTAGTGGTTAAGTCCAATGTGCTCTGCTTCAGCAGCCCCAGTTTGCAGGTTCGGATCCCTGGCGGGGACCTACACCACTTGTCAAGCCATGCTGTGTGGTGACCCAGATACAAAGTAGAGGAAGACTGGCACAGACGTTAGCTCAGGGCTAGTCTTCCTCAAGGAAAAAAAAGAGGAAGACTGGCAGCAGATATTAGCTCAGAGCAAATCTTCCTCAAAAAAAAAAAAAGAGGTGGCTGGCCCGGTGGCGCAAGTGGTTAAGTGCACACACTCTGCTGCGGTGGCGTAGGGTTCGCCGGTTCAGATCCCAGGAGTGCACCAACACACCGCTTGGCAAGCCATGCTGTGGCGGTGTCCCATATAAAGTGGAGGAAAATGGGCATGGATGTTAGCCCAGGGCCAATCTTCCTCAGCAAAAAAAAAAAAAAGAGAGAGAGAGAGAGAGAAGGATTGGCAGATGTTAGCACAGGGCTGATCTTCCTCACACACACACAAAAAAACCAGAAATGAAGATGACCCACCAAAAAAAAAAAGTACAGACCAGCATCATTTATAAATAAATAGATAGGAATTCTACCTCAAATATTAGCAAATTGATTCCAGGAGTGCATCAAAAGAATGACAATGACAACGATGAATCGGAATTTCTTGAAACAATGAGAGAATGGTTTAGTATTGGGGAAAATATAAGAGTTGCCTTATTTAGGTCTAAAGAGAAAAGGCATCTTCAATCCTTTATCTTTTTTTAAATTATTAATCTTTATAAATTAGGATCAAAGAAATCCCAGCATCGTGTTAGTAAACTACTTGAGCATGGTTACCATGAGAGTTGGGAACAAATCAGAAAAGACCACCATCACCATCCCTCTTTACCATTATTCTGGAATATTCATTGTCAGCCAGTATGCGGCCAAGAGCAAACCTTCCAGAAGGTACCTGAAACACAGAAATCACAGACTGCAGTCACCCAAACGAAAAATGGCTGTGCAAACTCAATATTCACTACAGACAGTGAACAGAAGGTGTAATGAGGAAATCCCATTCGGTACAGCAAAAAATACCTACAACTGGTTAATCTTGATGCAAGTGTGTGCACAATGGGGTGAAGAAATGCATAAAGATCTGTACGTGGTTAAAAATGGTTTCAAGAAGCAGAAGGTTTTGCCTCCTCACTCAGCCAGACTCAAACACGTAGAAAGTGTGCCCTGATATTCCTGTGTCAATTTAAGGCAATAGAATAATATTTAAATTTTGAAATGATTGGAAAGATTACCTGAAAGTAAAATAGCAAAATCTGGAAAGATGCAGAGCACTATGCTATCATATGAGAAAATATTGACCCAGGACTCAGTCCATGATGGGAGACGAGAGCCGGCCCTTGAAAACCGACAGAGGACGTGATCACCAGCCCCTCTCCCAGGGAACCTGTGCAAACGGTATTGGCCAGGACATTGGATGGGGCCACTTGTCTTGCCTTTGGGGATAAAGGGTGAATCTGCCAGGTTGGCCATAGGTGATATATAAGAAGGGAGACCTACGTTAAAATAGAAATCCTTAAGGGCATGTATTAGTCAGCTAGGGCTGTCGGAACAAGGTACCACAGAGTGGGTAGCTTAACAACAGAAATTTATTATCCCACAGTTCTGGAGGCCAAAAGTCCAAAATCAAAGTGTCGGCAGTGTCGGTTCCTTTCAGGGCTGTGAGGGAAGTATCTGTTCCAGGCCTCTCTCCTTGTAGACGGCTGTCCTCTCCCTGTGTCTCTTCACATCGTCTTCCCTCTGTGTGCATCTTGGTGTCCATGTTTTCCCTTGTTACAGGACACCGGTCCTATTAGATCAGGACCCACCCTAATAAGCTCATTTCACTTTAATACTCTGTCTGCAAATACAGTCACATTCTGAGGTACTGGGGGTTATGTCTCCAACATATGAATTTGGGGGGGGACATAATTCAACCCATAACAGGGGAGGAGCAAAATTTATAAGCAAAATGAATTTGTTTTCTGAATCAACATGCTATGTTGTTGTTTCCTGCTGGAAAATGAAATGAAAGTTGGTGAGTACCACAGCTCTTCCCTTGATAGCAGAGGGGGCTCTGAAGAGAGCCGTTGGTTCCGCCGCTCGCTCGGCTGCTCCCAGCGCCTCACTTGGACCTGGTGTACTTGGTGACAGCCCTGGTGCCCTCAGACACGGCGTGCTCGGCCAGCTTGCCGTGCAGCAGCAGGCGCACGCCATCAGTGCCTCCCGGGATGTGATGGTTGATCCTCTGTTGCAATTAATGCACCAAGTGGGAGGGCGCTCGAAAGGAGACGCCCTTCATAAAAGAATTCATCCCTCTTAAATAAAAGGTTTAATAGCATATCTTTTTTCAAAAACTTGACTGTCTATAATCTACAGGATCCAACCCAATTTCCCTGACTTGTCAAAAAGACCCCTTCGCCACTGGGCCCTCAAATCTCCCTCCAGTTCACCCCCGCCCCCACCCCCAGTAAGAAAGCTGTGTTCATTTCATCTAGATGTTCTCAAACACCACAGCCCCTGTGTTTAGGAGGCCTTTTGCTACATTTTTCATTTTTCTCTGAAAAGGTTTGTATTAGAGTTTTCCAGAGAAACAGACACAATAGAATACAGAGAGAGGAAGAGATTTATTATAAAGAATTGGCTCGTGTGATTACTGAGGCTAAGAACTCCCAGGATCTGCCATCTGCAAGCTAGAGGCCCAGGAGAGCTGGTGATGCAATTCACTCTGAGTCCCAAGGCCTGAGAACCAGGAGGGCCAAGGATGTCCCAGCTCAAACAGTCGGGCCAAAGGGGCGAATTCCTCCTTCCTCCTTCCTCCGCCTTTTTGTTCTGTTCAGGCCCTTGACAGATTGGATGACGCCTGCCTCCATTGGCGAGGGTGATCTGCTTTATGCGGTCCAACCGTTCAAATGCTAATATTATCCAGAAACACCTCACAGACACGCCCAGAATCACGTTTATTATTAATCTGGGTGCCCTGTAGTGCATCAAGCTGATGAGCAAAATTCATCATCACTAGGTGCGTTCTGCTTTTCCTTATTTTCCTAGGTGTCTCTGTGCTCTCTGAGTTTTCCTGGGATCGGAGTCCTAGGATGAGCAGAGTTAGGAGCTGTGACCCCCCGATTGGCCCCTGCTTCATGGCATGTCCTGTCCGTCTGAGCCTCGTGCAGATATCAGGCCTCAATCACCTTCCTTAAAGTGGAAGTTGACAAAAGGGAGAAAGCGTTCTCTGTTCCAGGGACATCGCCTGGAATGGGACCCATGAACTTCAACCATTAGGGAAAGCTGTGTCCTTATGCTCTTTAATGTCTGACCACGGGTAGCATTTCCCTCCCTTGTAGAGCAAGGCAAAGCTGCACGGTGGTTGGTGTTGGTGATATCTGTGACTTTGTCCCCAAGATAAATTGCAGGTATTTCTGTGTCTCATTACAGAGACTTCAGGTTTCAGCTTGACATGTAAAGAGCTTGAAAGTCGTCCTTCTAGTCCTTGCAAGAAAATCTGAACACATTGAAAATTAATGACTTTTTTAGACCCATCGGAGAACTGAGGTTGCAGAGGCTCCCCCAAAACAGGAGAGACAGGTACATGCAGATAGTCACAGGTGAGATCTGCTTACTGGGAGCAGAAGCAGTCAGAGCCATTAATAGGTAGAAGCACTTTGATGGTCATTCTGTTACCGGATACATACCCAGGTTCTTTATCCGCCCCACAAGAGGGGCCAAATAAAACCAGAACGCCAGGCTTACGGCAAGGAAAGAGTTTTTATTTCAAGTGACATCAGCCAGGAGACGAGAGCTCTCAAATTTGTCCCGTCTCCCCGAAAGATGGGAGGCCAGGGGTTTTAAAGGTTGTGAGGGAGAGCATGTGCTGGGGTTTTAGGTGGGGTAGGGGGAGCATGTGGACTTGCTGGCTGGCACCTTCCCACCAGCTTGCATTTGCCCCTGAAGACTGATTTTTTTCCCTTGACTGTCTGGACTTTGGTTAGTTTTCATCTTCAGCCTGCGTTTGGCCTTGTGAGGCTGAATCTTGATGTCTGGACCTTTACCTCCTGGGAAAGACAGCTCACTCCTATCCTAAGGAGGGACAGAAAGACCTGGTTAGTTTTAAACAACAGTTGATTATGCTGAATATGCACAGCCGCAGTTAGCAAAGCTTATCTCAAAGTTTTTGCTGTCTTCTAGCCCAGGGAAGGTTTTTTAACCTCTTCTTGCTCGGTTTCAATTTTGATAAATGCTGGAGGCCGAATGCAGACCTGCTTGAGAGGAAGAAACTGCTGGGGGCCTCAGGCTTAGGGAGCCCCACACTACGATTCCAATTCCAATTCCGAGGTGTGAGTTTTTCCCCACCACCAAGTGATTAACTGAATTCTGACACCGTCTGCCTGGAGATTGCGTCAGACCCCACAGGTTAAGGGTTCAGTCCTACAAGACTGCCTCCACTTCAGAAGCTTCTTAGGAAGCCTATCTTAGGTCTCTGTAACAAAAGGCAGATTAACAAGAGAAAAGCATGTAAGTCTTACGTGACACGCGACACAGGAGTCCTCATAAGGAAATGAAGACTCACAGAAGTGGCGAGACCTAAATGCTTTTATACCAGGTTGAACAAAGAGGGGCAATTGTGGAAAACTAACCAAAAAAATCGGGAGGCTACAGGAAGATACAAATTAGTTTAACGAGGTCTTCTGTGCAGAATCCTCTTTGGTCTTAACTTCCCCTCCTTGAGGATAAGAATGTTTCCTTTCTTTGGGTACAAGTTGGACACCCTTCACAGGGAAATTTTAACTCCTGTTCTCAGGAAGAAAAAGGAGAGATGAAAAAGGTCTTCTTGCATCTGCTGTTTTTCAAGTGCCTTTAGCTCAAAATAATCCTTGCACTGAAGTACCGTGTTCTGCCACCCTTCATCTGCGGGGTTAGATCTGCAGGTCTAAGGGTGAGGCAATGAGGGATTCTCTTTCATACGGAGCCATGAACAAGGCTAGCAGGAACTGGATGGGGAAGTGGGATGTCAGGGCGACTGATGGGACAGTCGGTGAGGGAAAGCGTGACCCTGAGGTCGACCAGTTCTCAGGAGGGGCCTGATCAGGGCCCCGGGGGGAGGGAGAGAAGCTGAACCAAAGCTGGGCAAACGAGCATCTTGTTCCAAGTGATCAGTGGGGACTAGAGTTCAGCTAACCATCGAGGAGGCAAAGATGAGGATTCGGAGGGTTTGTGCCCGGCCTTGTAGTGGGTCAACAAGGGGGCATCCCCGACTCATCTGAGCCATATAGAGAAAGGGTTTTTTGCAAGACTCAAGGGGTGGGGGATTCCTTTAAGCATCGCTTGGTGAAAACTCAACACTGTCACCACACAAAGATCGAATGCAGAGTGTGAGCTTCTAGAAAGTTCTTTCCCCCTGGCTCGTGGGGGAGGAGAAAGGGAGTGCTGAGCGAAAACGAGGGAGCCGCGCAGGGAGAGATGAGGCCCTCTATGATGGGACCGGGACCAGAACCCCGATCGGGGCTCACGGGGTCTGCAGGCGGGAAAGAGGGTCTACGAGGCATCTGCGAGGCCTAGGAATATCCGCCACTCAGCGTGGTCACGCCTGAGCGACGCGAAGATAAGGGCAGGTTGGCGAGCGGAGTGCCTCATGAGCCAATCAGAGCGCAGCCTGCCATCACGCCACCCGGCAGCCAGCCAATGGGAAGGCAGCAGTCTCCATAAAAGCGGGAACAGCCACGGACTTTTGCAGTCCGCGACTGGCGGCTGAGACAGCGGCAGAGGCGTTCCTCGCGTCGTTGACTTATGGCTCGCACCAAGCAGACAGCACGGAAGTCCACCGGCGGCAAGGCGCCGCGCAAACAACTCGCCACCAAGGTGGCCCGCAAGAGCGCGCCGGCCACGGGCGGTGTGAAGAAGCCGCACCGCTACCGACCGGGCACCGTGGCGCTGCGTGAGATTCGTCGTTACCAGAAGTCTACGGAGCTGCTGATCCGCAAGCTGCCGTTCCAGCGTTTGGTGCGGGAGATCGCGCAGGATTTCAAGACAGACTTGCGCTTTCAGAGTTCCGCCGTCATGGCGTTGCAGGAGGCGTGTGAGGCGTACTTGGTGGGGCTGTTTGAGGACACCAATCTGTGCGCCATTCATGCGAAGCGTGTCACTATCATGCCCAAGGACATCCAGTTAGCGCGCCGCATCCGGGGGGACCGCACTTGAGCGTCGCGGGAGTCGCCGCTCTCACCACAAAGGCTCTTTTCAGAGCCACCACTTGCTCACCAGGAGTGCTGTGCCAACCGTGGGGGTTCTCTCAAATAGTTTAATTTTCAGCTAACCCGGAACGTGGCTGGTAGTGTGGGAAGCTCTCACTTTGAGAGCTAGTTATGCGAAGTCCCAACTCTAACGCTGAAGAGAGCTTTGCGTAGGTCTAAAGTTAACTTCGGAAGCATATGGCTGGCCCGTGTGTGTGCATTCGTAAGCAGACTTGGCGAGTCCGTAGAGTTAATGAGAAATTCTCCAACCAGGGTCGTTAACTAGATGCAGTAGTGGAGCTGTGTTGAAGTGACGTGAGCATGGCTGTGACTTGAGCATGGATGTGAAGGTAAAGGTGCAAGGATAGCTTGGTGAGTTGTTGATCTACTAGAACCAATAAATTGTAAACCAAGCGCTGCCCAGTGTTAGCCATACGGTGTGAATATAAAATCTGTTTATTTCTGTTCTTATGTGATCTTTCAAGGTGCTTATAGCTGAATGAAGGAGGCTTCTATGTAGAAGCAGTTAATGTGAAACGTGCTTTAGTGACAGCTCAATGGGATCAGTATGCAGCAGTTATCCAGTAGATTCAAAAGCATAAGTCCAACTAGTACACAGAACTGTGACCTAAAGGTTGAAAACAATTTCTTAAATTTTAGGATGTGGAAGCCGGCCTGGTGGTTCAAGCCGGTAAGTGTCTGTGTTGTGCTTCGGCAGCCCAGGGTTCGTGGGTTCCGACCCTGGGCGCGCACTGATGCACTGCTTGTCAAGCTATGCTGTGGTGGTGTCCCATAGAAAGTAGAGGAAGATGGGCACAGATGTTAGCCCAGGGCCAGTCTTCCTCAGCAAAAAAAAAAAAAAAGGGTTGGCAACAGATGTTAGCTCAGGGCTAGTCTTCCTCACAAAAATTAATGAATTTTAGGATGTATATAATGAATGACTTCCTTGAAGGGCCATCCAGAAACGGAGTGTTCAGGGACAGCCGTGTTCTGATTCAAAAGTCAGCTTTAACTTTCAATACAACACTCCTTTGTAAAAAGATTCAAGCGTGGGTATTGTGCCTGTTCTGTGCTTCATGACGTCCTTATCTTGGCGAAGCTTGGCCCAACGTTGGAGCTAAACCTACATGACCTTCCTCGTGTCTTGCTGTATGGCGTTGGGGAAGAAGGAAATGGGGCAATAGGCTACATTTGGTAGGGAACTGGATGCAGATGATGTATTCTTGGCGGGATATGCTGGACCATCAAGATAAAACTTTACCTTTCAGTAGGAGACTAAGCCACTGGAGGGGTGGACCCGTGTCATTCTGTTCTTTGTGTCCAGAACAGGGTCTGGCATCACATGTTTGCCCCGACCTTGGTAAGTTCCGCTGTTTAATGGGTGGGCCGGTGCAGGAATGGATGAGGGGGAGATAGATATGGAAAACTGGGCGACCTGGGGTGATGGGTGTCTGAGAACTGGATTGTTGAGGACCTGAGGTGAGCAGCGAAGGGTAGGAGGAAAGAGAAGCCAAGAAGTGCAGATAAAGGAAGGAAGTCCCTCGGTCAGGAAATGGATAGTCACCGAAGCCTTTCCAACACAAGTGTTTAAACACACTCTCTTTGTCCATGCTGGTCCGCACAGGAACTCTCTACTCAGAACCGCTCAGATCCAAAGCTGGCAGGGCAGGGCGTTGTTGGGGAGACCACGTTCTTGCTCTGCATAGAACATTCCAGCCCCTGCCCAACGTGGTCAAAGCAGGACAAGGAGAGAGCACCACGACGGAAAATGCTGGGAGCTCTGTCGCTTGTGGTGCAGCTGGGTTGGCTCAGTAACTATCAAACAGAGCACATGAATAGCATCGTCAGAAGGACAGCGCAACTGCATGAGTGTTTCTCCAGTGAAGAGCTTTCAGGTGTCTGTAACAAGAACCAGTTTAGTACCACCTGGAAGACTTGAATGGCTTTATAAAAGTATGACTATTACAATTAAGATGTAAGCTTGTCTGTTTCTGCCTGTCCTAATCATGTGGGAAATTAAACTGAAGTGCCCACATTTGCTCACCTTGTGCCCAAGTCTTGGAGCCGCACCTGCACTGTGGAGCTGGCCTGAGGGTGGGGTGTCTATGGGAGGGACGAACTGTCCCATTAGAAAATCGGGGGGCCTGGGCATGGTCACTGGGGACACTCACACAGACCAAGCAACACATTTGATAGGAAAAGGCACTTATGGGGTAGAACTGGAAAGGAAAGGGGGTGTGATAACATAGTGGTTAATGGTGGGGGAGGGGCAGGCAGGGGTGGGTCCTGGGGATGTTAATTTTCTTATTCTTGATACCTTATACATGCTATATTCCGGTGCATGCCTTTACTATTTATAAAAGACATAAGTCATGTCTGTCTTTCTCATTATGCTCCTCGTGGGTTGTGAATATACAGCCTAATTTTTGCAGGGGGCAGGAGGGATCCTCAGTGCCTGGAACACTGTCAGCATACCAAAGAAAGAAGTGCCTCATGGAAAGAAAGGACGGGGCACGGAGAATGTAGCAATCTGTGAGGGAATAAGATTCCTGGTTTGGGAGCCCCGCTGACGGGCCAGCATGGAGGAGCTGGCGTAGCAGGTGCACTAGTGCGTTCGTGGAGGTCGCTGTGGGGCTGGCGCTCCTCGAGGGTGCAGGATGTAAGGAGCTGGGGCTGCACCTGGACTGGGGCCCAGCGGGGAGCAGGCATGGCCTCTGCTTCTAGAACTCGACTGGAGAGCCAGGAGGAATCGCGGGACACCCCTAGTCCTCACTCTCTGACCCTTCTTAAGGGACAACTGTTTCTTGATCTTCTGCCAGCCCCACCATCCACGATCCCCAGCCATCCCACTCAGCCCGCCTTGCGGCCTTGCGGGAGATGCTGTCTCCTTACCGGAGTCTGTGGCCCAGGTGTGCACTGTTGGGGGAAGAGGGAGAATCTCCCTCTCTCCTTTTCCTTAAGGTTTTTATGGCTGGCAAAATAATTAACAAGACAGGTTAGCAGAAGAAAATAATACCAAATTTAATAACATGTATACATGGGAGAAAGCAGGGACACTGCGTTTCTCAACACAATAGCAGAAATTCTCGTCTTAAATACCATGTTCAGCCAATGACGAAGGAGGATTTTGGGGGTGGGGGGAGTCAGTTATAAGAGATTACCACTAAAGCACAGTAAACAAGAGTAAGGTTATTATGTAGATTTAAGGCCTCACCTTTCACATTGATAAGCCTCTAGAAATGAGGCCATCTCCCCCTCTTCCCAAAATAGAGAGGGAGATACCTTTACAAATGGAGATTTCCCTCATAAATGTAAATGATTGTCTGGCAACTCCTCTCAGGGCCACCCAGAGAATGTGGCCAGAGAGACAGAACTTCCGGTAAGATGGGCTTGTTGGTGCCTTTTCTATTGTAACCTCTATCCTACATTATCTTTACAGCCATCATGATAGATCTGTTCCAGGAAGGAGCCACCATGTCAAATTCTTTAGGCAGTTAGTGGGGGAGGTCAAATGTCCCTAGAGAAAACAACCAAGGTAAAGAGATATATTTTAGGATGGTCAAATCTTGATCTCCCACAGCACCCCTGTCCTGAGCTGAGCCATGAGCCCTCAGGCATAACAATGTCAGTACCCAGCCCAGAGAACTGTGAGAAAATCACGAGACAATCCAAATGAGGGTGAGCTCAGTGTGTCCACTGTCAGTCGTGGGTTGATTGTGTCCCCCCAGATTCATACGGAGCCCCAACCCCCAGGACCTCAGAATGGGGCTGAACTTGGAAATGGGGCCTTTAAAGAAGTGATGAAGGTAAAATGAGGTCATTAGGGTGAGCCCTGATTCCATAGGACTGGTTCCTTATAAGAGGAGATTAGAACACAGACACGCACAGAGGGACAACCAAGTGAGGACACGGAGAAGACGGCTTTGAATCGTGATTTATATTAAGAAATACAAATTCAGTCTTGTCCCCTTCCTGGCACAGAGCTCCTAAAGCCCTTGGAATTTCCTGTGATGAGAGCAATAAAGGTGTCTTGATGTTCACAATAAACCACTGTCAACCACACCCGATTTATGTTAATGAGGTGACTCTGGAAAGCCCCTAAGGATGGGGCTGGTCACCAGGGGAACTGACCCTGTGATTAGAGGGCTGGAACGTTCTGTTCCACCCCCTGACCTCCGGGGAGGGGAGAGGGGCTGGAGGGTCAATCAATCACCAGTGGCCAGTGATTTCATCCGTCACCCCTGTGTAATGAGGCCTCCAGAAAACCCAACAGGACGGGGTTCCGAGAGCTTCTGGGCTGGTGGACGCGTGGAGGTGCTGGGAGGGGTGGCTCCCCTGGAGAGGGCGTGGAAGCTCCTGCCCTTTCCCCAGACCTGCCCTCTGCGTCTCTTCATCTGGCTGTTCCTGAGTTATATGCTTTCATGGTAAACCAGGGATCCAGTAAGTGAAATGTTTCCTGAGTTCTGTGAGCTGCTCCAACGAATTAATCCACCTGAGGAGGGGCCCTGGGAACCTCCTGATCTAGAGCCGGTCGGTCAGAAGCACAGGGGACACCTGGACTTGTGATTGGTGTCTGAAGTGGGGTGGTCTTGTGGGACTGCACCTTGTACCTGTGGGATCTGATGCCACCTCCAGGCAGACAGTGTCAGAATGGAGTTGAACTGTGGGACCCCAGGCAGGAGGCGAAGAATTGCTTGGTGTGGGAAAAAAACCCACACGTTGCTGATCAGAAGTGCCAGAGGTGAAATAGAGAATTGAGTGCAAAGGAAATCACAGAAGTGTGTTTTTCCATAGCAGCAGCCGTCTACACGCCCAGGAGAGAGGCCTCAGAAGGAACCAGCCCTGCGGAAGCAAATGTCTGTTGTTTGAGCCCCTGGTCTGTGGTGTTTGTTACACAGCCCAAGCTGGCTAACACACCATCATTATAATTAAAATTAGCTTTAATATTAGTTTTTTCTCTCTCTCCCACAGGAGGTGGATTTTTGGATTTGGGGACAAGAGAGACTTTTACTCTCGCTCTGACAGATAAAAGCTGAAAAGCCTGAGACTCTGGAGCTGTTGGTCATGCGTCTGTTGTCATGTGGAAAAAGCCAGAAGGAAACAGTGGGGGCTGACAGAGCAGAGGTGGGAGGTGAAGAGACGGAGGCACCTGGTGCTGGGCACCATGGTCTCATTGCTTCCGAGGCCCCGTTCGCTGAGACCCCGACATCTTGTAATAAATGCACCATACTTACGAAACCAGTTCTCATTGGGGTTTCTGTCACTTGCAACCAGAGTCCTAAGAAATGTAACACAGTCCATAAAGTGACAGATGGCAACTGGATTGGTTTATTTTTATTTATTTTTTTTTTGAGGAAGATTGGCCCTGAGCTAACATCTGATGCCAATCTTCCTCTTTTTCTTTTTTTCTCCCCAAAGCCCCAGTACATAGTTGCATATTCTAGGTATAGGTCTTTCTAGTTCTGTGTGGGACACCACCTCAGCATGGCTTGATGAGTGGTGAGTAGGTCTGTGCCTGGGATCTGAACCAGCGAACCTCGGGCGGCCAAAGCATGCAAACTTAACCACTACGCCACCGGGCGAGCCCCAAGGATTGGTTTATTCTAATGAGTCACACCTGCAGAAGATAAGAACTTAAAATGTGTTCTAACTCTAGCACAGCTATCCCCAGTGCCCAGGGTAGTCCCACACCCATGGGGCAGTGGCAGTGCAAGGGGTCCACTCTGACCACAAGCATGCCTGCAGCTGTTGGGGAAATGTAATTTAAAAAAAAAAAAAAAATTAGGGCCAGCCCCGTGGCTTAGTGGTTAAGTGTGTGTGCTCTGCTGCTGGCGGCCCAGGTTCAGATCCCAGGCATGCACCAACACACCACTTCTCTGGCCATGCTGAGGCCGTGTCCCACATATAGCAAGGATGTGCAGCTATGACATACAGCTATCTACTGGAGCTTTGGGGGAAAAATAAATAAATAAAATTAAAAAAAAAATTAAAGTGAGAAGAGAAAAAAACAGTTTTATATTCAGTAAGTAAGAAACCATGAAACCAGAATGTGATGTTCATCACAGGCAACCCACTAAGAGACTGTAGAGACAGAAAACAACCTCACTCTTTCACACAGCTGAGTGGCTATGACCCGTTCAATACTTCAGGTGGGTTCTGCCATTTGGAGCCAGGTGATTGCTGAAGCTAGGACTATCTCCTCCCAGGAAACTGAGAGATGGAGCGTTATCTTTCTTGATAATTACAAAGGGGATCAGAACATGCCATTTTGGCATTTGGGTTATTTTGAGCTAACGGCAATTGAGAATCAGCAGATGAATAAAGAAGCCTTCTTGGAGCTTCCTTTATCTGACTAAAAGCAGAAACTTCTGAGAAATGAGGGCTGCCCTAAATCTCTTCTCTGGGGGAGTTTTATAGCCATGAAGAAGACGGAGGGCCGGCCCAGTGGCTTAGCGGTTAAGTGCGCGCGCTCCGCTACTGGCAGCCCGGGTTCGGATCCCGGGCCTGCACGGAGGCACCGCTTCTCCACCCATGCTGAGGCCGTGTCCCACATACAGCAACTGGAAGGATGAGCAACTATGATGTACAACTATCTACTGGGGCTTTGGGGGGGGTGGAAGGAGGAGGATTGGCAATAGATGTTAGCTCAGAGCCGGTCTTCCTCAGCAAAAAAAAAGAGGAGGATTAGCATGGATGTTAGCTCAGGGCTGATCTTCCTCACAAAAAAAAAAGACGACGACGGAAAGTTGGCACCGAGATAAGTACACAGACAAACCTTACTAAACAACACTCATCTACCATACATTTCCTAGTCACCTTCCCACACCTTATGTCGTTTGTTAAAATGTTATATAAGCTTCTGGTCTAACCACTTCTTGGATATTCACTTCTTTTCTGTGAGTCTTCCATGTATGTAAAAATATTAACATCAATAAAATTGTATGCCTTTCCTCCTGTTAATCTTTTTTCATGTTGTTATGAGAGGTTCGGGGATTCGATCAGAGAGGTAAAAAAAACTTTCCACTCCAAACAAATGGACTGAAGCTATATTTTATTATATAGAGGATAGTAAAGGCGATAGTCCACAAACAGATCTGAATAGGTCAGATATTAAGAGGGAAAAAACACCAGCTTGACTGGAAAGGGAAAACATCCACATCGGCTGAGACAGCGGCAGATTCTAATAGGTCATATAATAGGGAAAAACATCAGACCGATCGGAAAGGGAAACACCAGATCGACTGAAGGGAAATGACACAAATCAACCGGAAAGAGAAACAACAGGTTAACCGAAAAGAGAACACATCAGATCAATTACTTCACAATACATCAATTACTCACAACATCCACGCCCCACTGCCGGGAGAGTCCTGTCAATCCACACGGCTGGGCAAGGATCCCACATCCTGGGCAAGGTGTCCCTTCCACAGGTGGAACTCGCACCAGGTCTCAGTTTCCAGCAGTTTTTATACCATTAGTAATTTTCAGAGTAAGCAATTACAGAGTTTGCAGAGCAAGCATTTAGTGTTTCCATGCACAAATGGTTATCAGTGGTGTATGTGCATTGAGCCCCCGGCTAACGTCCCAGCCCAGTAATTGTGTACGTGCATTGTTGTCTCTGGTTATCGTCCTAGCTTGGCACAGATGGCCAGTCCATTCCGTGCTACGACGCTCCAAGAGCCTTGAAATGTTACAACTTGCAACTCTCTCTGTGGAGGAAGGGCCAGTTCCCACCACGCAGAAAGCAGCTTTTATATTTCTTTGTGCTGGTGGCTGTAGGTCAATGGAGAGGCAAAACATGGTTGTACTCATGTCAAGACATTTTCGGCCGTGGCCGTCTCCATTAACCATAAGACACCATGTGCACAGACAATGAACTTCGTACACAAGTACACAACGCACATCCAAGAACCCAACATCCAATGATTATAACCATTACAAAATTATCTTGTAATAAAGGACCTCAACCCCAAGGTAACCAATCAAATAATCCCTTAGAATATGAAATATTATTAACTTGATCTTGTAAATCATGCACAGCATCAAAGATAACATTAGATACGGTAACACTTAGGCCTAACAAATTAGCTTGTAGAAGTCCAGACCAGCCCCCATCACGGAGGGTAGCAGAAGGCAGGGTAACAGAGAAATTATAATTAGTTTTGTGTAATTGATCAGAGATAGGCTTATACTGAGAAGTTGCTTGATGTTTCTGAGATCAAACTTCTCGGCCAATCATAGTCCAGGTTACAGGTCCCACTGGTGTAGAGCAGTTGCTCCAGCAGTGCAGGGTCAAAGGTTGTCCTATGGAGACATTAGTTGGGGTGTAGGTCTGCAGCAGACGTGGAGGTGCACCATAGCATAGCGAGCACGGCAGGAATATCTATTCATGTAAAGAAACAGAATTTTTAGGAACATGATATAAGTGTTTATTTCCTAGATACATGACTATGAGTGTTGCGGTGGGCCCTTGGGCCACTACTTCTGCAGCATGGGGAGCTGCATTGGGTGGGTGTGTCACCCACACCTTTGCTCCAGGTTTCCATCCATCTGTAGACCCAAATCCTTGCATTCCTCTTTTAGTTAATTCAGTTGGAGGTTGTCCTTGTGACGCACTTGGAGTTAGGAGGGGAAGCACCAATAATTGTCCCATTCGTGTCCCAGACGCTATAGTTAGCATTGTCACTACCATTATATAATATAAATTTTATTTTTCCTCGGTAATATGGATCAATAACTCCTAGTACATTAATACCTTCTGCTGCCAGTCCTGAGTGTCCTTTTAACAAACCAAAACTGTTCTTGGGAAATTGTACCCCTATCCCAGTAGGGGCTATAGATTGCTTCTTAGGGGGCAATTGAATAGAATATACAGTGGATAAGTCCAATCCAGCCACTTCGGCCGTGGCACGAAAAGGCGGGTTAGTAGATTGAGTCAAGGGCCACAGGTTAAGGTCATAAACTCATGGGTGGCGGCTGCCACTTCTGTAATCTCTGCTGGTAATAACCTTGACAGAGGAGCGGTACTTAGATGTTTATGCCATCCCTTTAATGAGCCATGACCGAGTTCTCTCAATTGTTGTTTAAGCAATCCACGCATTCGTTCTATGAGGCCTGCAGCTTGGGGTAATAAGGTATATGATAAATCCATTCTATATGATTCTCCTTTATACAAGTTTGAATCAACTTACCTGTAAAGTGGGAACCGTTGTCACTCTGAATCTGCCTTGGTGTTTCACAGAATTTTATGGCACTCTGTTGGGTGGCTGCTTTAGCCGGCATAGCTAATAAATAACCAGAATATAATCAACAGCAGTGCAGGCATAAGTATAGCCACAAGAATTTGGCAAGGGTCCAATAAAATCTATTTGCCAGGTATGGGCGGGAAATAATCCCTTTTGGATATGACCTTGGTAGGGGTGTGGAACTCCCCGTTTATTTAACTGTTGGCATAACTGACATTGTTGTACTGCAGTGGCAATATCATCATGGGTGACAAGTATTCCCCTTTGTTGTGCCCACCTGTATGAAGTTTATTCTCCCAAGTGTCCACTCTTTTCGTGGACCCATTGTGCTAAGCCTGGGTTGTGCATTGCATGACTTTGCACCAGCTGATCAGCATAAGAGTTATACTTTTGTTCTGTAGAAATTAAAGAACTGTGAGCATCAACATAAAATACAGTAACAATTGTATTTTAGCATCATAATCATATGTCTTTTCATAATTTCTTTTTAAGTTAAAAAAACTTTAATTTTGGCAGAAGTTTATCAAAAATATCAAAAGATTTTAAAACACTTGGTCAAATAGGAAACAATGCCTAGTTATTTATTTAATTAAGTCGACAACAGAAACAGTCAAAGGCAAACAGAGAGTTAAAACAGTCAAAAAACAAAAAGAAAAACCTTAATAGAGAGACTTCAGTCCTTTTGAACATAGGAAATTACTTTAACAAAACACAGATGTTTTGTCTTTTACATGGACTTACTCAAAAGAACACCTTTTAATCTCTATATACAGAGCAGACCAAAAGTTTAAGAAAATTACCTTTATAAGAGAGAAAGCCAAATCCTAATTTTCTACCAGCTTACTTTAGCCAACTTGACCATGTATAAAACTCCTCAGGGCTTTGCTTTCACAAACCTTCTGTCACTTACTTTTTACATTTAGAATTTGTCCTATGTCCTATGTCCTATGTCCTATGTCCTTTTTTTCTTTTCTTAGTACTTTAGGACAAATTTATCTTTTTTAATAAAACAAACAACAATATCTCTATTCTCTATATCTTTTTTATGGACAACATACATTTTGCTTTTTGTATACAGACTTTCCAGAAATGTGTACTTTCTCACAGAAAATTCCTCAACATGCACAGAACATGTTTATCAATAAACACAAGCATCTTTCAGTTTTTTTTTGAGATAAGAAACCAAAGGCAGACAAATCTATAGATTTAGACAAATCTAAAAACAATTTTTAATGTTTTATCTCATGTGGAAATGACCCAGAGTCTCAATAAATTTTTATCAACTTAATTTAGCAAAACTCTAAAGCTTCAAGTTGCCAAAAAGATTTTGGGAGCTGTTTTTGAAATAACTTTGTCTTTTAGAAGTCTTGGTGTATTAATTAAAGATTGCATTTCATCGTGAGAGGTTTTGAATCCTCTCTTTTAAGGGTGACCCTTAAGGTGAACTCATCTGAAACAGATTTTCCAGAATGGCCATCACAATTTTAAATTACTTCAAAAGTTTACTTATTTTCACTTGCTTAATTTCAGATCAGGAATTCGGGGGGAGTTGAAGCGGGAAGCTCAGCAAGAGAGGGGAGGGGGGCAGCAGATTCAGCTTTGGCTGCCGGCATGTTTAATTACTTAATTATTTTCTCTTAAAGAGGCAGTACAGTATTTCTGATTTTATTTAGAAACCTCAAAAGATTAAAATAGGCTTCCCACTAGTTGTTTAACTTTTTAGCTGGCTTTTTCCAATTGCATAAGCGAATACATCAGTTTTGGTAAATTGAAATTGCCCCATTTTGGTCACTTTCTCTCTGGAGTCTATGGGATACTGTGGCCATGTGGTGTTCTTCTTCTTGGACATGGGCTCCTAGGTGAATATAGCCCATTTAGCCAAGAGGTGGTCCAGAGGGCTTTTCTTGGGGACAGATGGAACTCCCCACCTCCAAAATTACAAACATACAGAACAGACAGTCAAATGGGATCCCAAACAGAACAGACAGGTGCATCTAACAGATTCCGGGTAAAAGTCCTATAATTATTCCCACTCCAGTAGGGATAGCCCTGCCTCTTAAAGAGACAGGACTCCAGATGGAGGGGAAGGGAGTTTTCGGTGTAAGCAACAAGAAATAGACAAACAAACAAATAATTCTAGAGCTTGTTTCCCTGTCATAAGAAAAATGTGCCCAGGGTCAGCGGTGCCAGGTCAGATGGAAAGAACTGGGAGCAGTCCCTAGGGCAAATCATCTAGGCAGCTGCTGGACTGTTTCCCAGGACATCCCACCCAGCCCAGGGCCGCCGAGCCACAGGCAAAGAGCCTCCCGGCTGGCTCGCCAAATTATTATTTGATAACATATTCAGGATCTCTATTTGTCACATAAGAGGGGCCAAATAAAACTAGAATGCCAGGCTCATGGCAAGGAAAGAGTTACTATTTTGGGTGACATCAGCAGGGAGTGTAAATCTGAAACTTCTTTTTTCAGAAGTACCTTCTCCCTTGTATTTTATCCCTATCTTCTATAGCCCACGATAAGCAGTCAATAAACACCAACCTCGCCGTGCCAGAAAAGAAACATCATCTCTCTCTTTTTTTTTTCCTACCATCTGCAAAACTTTGGTCACATCCAATGATTCATATCTCACAGACAAACATCCCAAGATTCACAAAATCCTGACCTATAAGTCCACTCCCCAGCCAGAGTGCAAAAGGGAGGGTCCTCCCATCCTGGAATTTCTTCCACCTTGGCTTCAGTTACCCTTTGTTTGAACAGGAAAGCCATCTCCTTAATTGAATCCTGCTCACAGCGCCAATTATGTTATGAGAGGTTCAGGGATTCGATCGGAGATGCAAAAAAAACTTTCCACTCCAAACAAATGGACTGAAGCTATATTTTATTATATAGAGGATAGTAAAGGCGATAGTCCACAAACAGATCTGAATAGGTCAAATATTAAGAGGGAAAAAGCACCAGCTTGACTGGAAAGGGAAAACATCCACATCGGCTGAGACAGCGGCAGATTCGAATAGGTCATATAATAAGAGGGAAAAACATCAGATTGATCGGAAAGGGAAACACCAGATTGACTGAAGGGAAATGACACAAATCAACTGGAAAGAGAAACAACAGGTTAACTGAAAAGAGAACACATCAGATCAATTACTTCACAATACATCAATTACTCACAACATCCACGCCCCACTGCCGGGAGAGTCCTGTCAATCCACACGGCTGGGCAAGGATCACACGTCCTGGGCAAGGTGTCCCTTCCACAGGTGGAACTCGCACCAGGTCTCAGTTTCCAGCAGTTTTTATACCATTAGTAATTTTCAGAGTAAGCAATTACAGATTTTGCAGAGCAAGCATTTAGTGTTCCCATGCACAAATGGTTATCAGTGGCTTACATGCACTGAGCCCCCTGGTTAACGTCCCAGCCCAGTAATTGTGTACGTGCATTGTTCTCTCTGGTTATCGTCCTAGCTCGGCACAGATGGCCAGTCCATCCCGTGCTACGACGCTCCAAGAGCCTTGAAATGTTACAACTTGCAACTCTCTCCGTGGGAGAAAGGCCAGTTCCCACTACACAGAAAGCAGCTTTTATATTTCTTTTTGTGCTGGTGGCTGTAGGTCAATGGAGCAACCAAACATGGCTGTACTCATGTCAAGACACATGTTAATTTGCAGACCCCAGATACTGAATCCAAGAGGGTAGAGGAAAGTTTTTTCCTCCTCTACGATTACATTTCAGAGATGGCTCCCAGGTCCTTGAGGATACATTCCTGAGAGGTGAGACTGGCAAGTTTAGCCATCAAAAGATTTACGTACATTTGAAAAGGATAGAGGAAGAAATACTGAAAGAAAAGGGAGAAGGAGGAAAGTGTCTTCCCTTAATTTCAACAGGGAGAATTCAGCCTCTTATTTTGAATTTACATTTGCCCTTACACACCAGGCCTCCACCTGTCGCCCCCATACCAGCATGATGTGGAGTATTCAAGAAATATTTGTAAAAATGCTGCATCAGCCCCAGACCTTCACTATTAATGCCCTATTTGGGGGCCCCTGGTTATTGGGCTAGAAATATATCACCTTCATGGTAAAATAATTGGAAACAATCTGAATGGCTTCAAAAGGGAAAAACGTGCAGTCATTAAGAAGAGTCGGGTGGTTCTCACACGTCCTGGCAAGGTGTTAGTTGTAACAAAAGACAAGTTGTAGGACCACGTGCATAAGATGCCACCATTTAGGTAAAAATAACAATTAGGTGGTTGTATATGCACCTCTTGAAGAATATACAATAAATTCTATCTCAAGAGGGAGACGAGGGCCTCAACAACCCCTTGATTGAGAGAGAATCGATTTTCACTATATGCCCTTTCTGAGTTCTTAGATTTTATATCATTTCCGTGGATTTCATTTTTAAAATAAAAAATATTTGTGACAACATCAGTAATGTAAATTCTGAGACATGTCGTGTTCCTACCAGTACAGGGTAAGAAGCCCCTGAAATCACTGAACTCCTCATGGCACCTTGCAGTCTGATATCAACCCAGCCCTAACTCTCCAGCCCCCACTAAGTCACAGAGGTTGTAGGAGAGACTAGAGATGTGGACGCTCACACAAAAGGTGAGCTCAGGCCGCCCGATTGCATCCTCTCTGGGCTCTCACACTCCAGCTCACTGCCCACCCCCCTAATCGCCCCAGGGCCAGGTACTGACCTCGGGACAGCCCTGCGCCCCAGTTATTCAGACAGGCCTGTCCTATCCTGCTCCCCTGCCCCGCCCATCCTTCCCAGGAAACCACCATCCAGGCCTTGCCCAGCTTTCCCTGCTCCCACCCGCCCTCACCTCCTGACACCCTGGTGCCATCCCGTGCATCGCTGCGTGGTGCACGGCCCTCCCGTCTCCAGAGAGCTGTCAGTACTGAAACCTCTTCCCTCATGCTGGCCCTTCTGTGTCTAGTGTCTTCCCACCCCCGAGTAAAACCCACGCCTGCTTTTCTAGCTGTTCCTTTCTTTCGTGTTTCATGTCTAACAGCCAACACCACAAACTTAGAATAAAACTCGATATTCCCCCTACTGTCGCCGGCGGTTACCCAGCAAGCCGGCCTTCCCGAGCTCTCACTGACAGCTTCTCCTCCACGGCGGCTGCCCACGCCTCGAGGTCACAGAATGAGAGGCACAATTCACACCACAAAGCCCTCCTTCAAGCCATGTTTGGGGCCAAACTCTGAGGTCCTCTTCCCTAGCGACTTCCCACCTGGTGCCGTCCAACTCATCATGACTTGTCACTTCCTTTCTGCTGCAAAGAGACCCTAGAGTACGTCATCTTTAGATTTATTTTTTATTGGGATATAATTGACATGTAACATCGTGTGAGTGTGCATGTGTTGATTCAATACATTTATATGTCAAAACACGGTCATTGCTGTAGCATTAGCCACACCCGCGTCAGATAACGTAATCATTTCTCATTTGTGGTGGGAACATTTCAGATCTACGTTCTCAGCACCTTTGAAGTTTTTAATCCAGTGTTGGTGTCCATATTCACCATGCTGTGCATCCGACCTGCAGGACTTACTCATCTGGTTGCAAGTTTGTACCTTCAATAGCATCCCCGCGCCCCACAGGACCTTAGGGGACGACTCCCCGCCCTCCCCACAGGAGCTGGAATTCCAGGCAGACAGAGCTTTTCCGGGGGTCACACCACCCGCCCGATCCTTCCCTATGAGGGCCTCCCGGCTGCCTGTCTGGTGGACCCACCGGGAACTCTGACTGTCCCCCGTCCCGTCCTTGAGAAGGAAGGCAGGTGGAAACCAGAACAAACCGGAGGAAGGAGCCCAGAGCCACGTCCAGCACCTCCCGGTGGAGAGAGTGCAGACTGGACACAGGGGCACGAGTGGCTCTCGCCTGCAAAGAGGGGCCCCTGAAACAGACGGAAAGCCCACCGTGTCCAAGGGCACACGGACCCAGGGCTCTTCTGTCGCTCCGCTGTCTTTCCCCACCCCAGGGGAGGCACCACGAAGCCCCTGCTGGGCGTTGGTCATCGCAGTGAGCCGACAGGCCTGACGGTAGAGTCCACGCACGCCCCGTGGTCTCGGGCTGCCTGGACTGGGACGTGGGGAGGAGTCAGAGACACTGCCATGGGGGCTGCCGAGACCTCCTAAGGTAGCTGAGGCCCAAGGAGATGCTGCCGGCCATGGCTGCAGAGCCCTGAGGCCCGGGGCCGGAGGCTCAGATCAGTCCAGGACGGGCGACCCACCTGCTTTACCAGCAGCAACTGGCTTTGGGAGCTGGTGACCCCATCCCGGCGACCGGCAATGTTCCGGGGGATAGAGGCCGCGAAGTGGGCTCCTGGAGGAGGACATGCTGCAGTAACATCCCCAAGAGGTCGAAGCGGCTCGGGACAGGCCCCACCCCAAAATACACACTGCGGCCTATCGTGATTTTGAGCTGAAGGCGAGTGAGAAACAGCCAGCACAAGGGGGGCTCTCCCCCTGAAAGCAGGGCGGGAGCTCCCGATGGTGAAGGCGCCCCGATCCCATACCGGAGACAGGGGAGCGACCCTCGCCCCTGGAGGCGGTGGACAGAACACAGGGAACCCGGACTGCGTGTGACCGAGTGAGTCTGCAGAAACCCCCTCGTCCACCACCGTCTTCCCCAGAGATTCTTCAGCTGCCTTCCCAGAACTTAGCCCTCGCAGCGCAAACCCCCTTTCCTCCGTCTACTCACTTCTCTACACTTTATCACCCTTTGTTAAAATGGCGTATAAGCCCGAGGTCTAACCTTTTGTTTTCACTGCTTTTCTGTGAAGTCCCCATGCACGTGGAATTAAAAACATGGGATAAAATCTGTACAGCTTTTCTCCTGCTGATCTGAGCTCCCGGTTTAACCCACAGACCTGTCAGCGCACTTCAGAGCGCCGCGGAAGAGCTTCCCCGCCCCACGAGGCCCGCGGTGCCCGCGGCCCCGGGGCGAGCCTCGGCACGTGCGGCTGTGTGGCCGCCCCGGAGCCCGACAGCCACGCCAGGCTCTGCGGTCACTGCCGCGACGCCAGGCCCCGTCGGGAACGCGCGGCAGCGCGGCACGAGGGCCGAGGAGCGGACAGCCCGGCGGGGAGGCCGGGCACGCGGGGCGGACACAGGCGCCGCCGGCAGACCTGTGACCTGCTCCGCGAGACAGAGGCGCGGTTCCTCTGTTGTTTCAAAAGGCCACACGGGCCGGGCCGGGCCGGACCTGGAAGGCGCGGGGCTGCGGACGCCCGCGCTGAGGCCGTTCCCGCCGCCTGACCGCGCCGCTGGGGGCGGTGCCGACGAGCAGCCTGTCCCGCGTTCCAGCCCAGGAAACGCGGCCGTGCGGCTCACGGGGCGCCGCGGGCGACTCGGGGGCACGGCCGAGCGCGGCGCCCCTCGGCTCCCGCACCCCCGAGGGCGCGGGGCGGGCTGGGCTCCGACGGCGGCGGAGACGCGGCTCCCGCCCTCCGCGAGGCGCCGTCCCGCCGGCCGGACCCGCCCCTCGGCCCGCCCGCCGCGCGCCCACCCGGGCCGCGCCCCCGCCCGCCGCCGCGTCTGTGCGCGCCCTGACCGCGGACCGCCCGCCTTCTCCAGCCCCGGGCCCCCGCGTTTCGTGAAAGCGGCCGGCTGGACACGGCAGCCAGCGCAGGAGAACCCCCTCACGCCGACGTTCCCGCTCAGCGACCCCCGTCCACCGCCGCCTCTCTGCTCGCCGGCCACACCGCCTGTCTTTGCCGGGTTTGGAGGTGAGCTCGGTTCCACACTGCAGGCTCCTTCCCCTCTGGCAATGGCACCGCATAAAATCTCTTTACCGCCTTTAACTGTCTGGCTTTCTTCATCTTTGACGACAACCTCTGAGGGGGATCAGAACATGTCACCCCAAAAATGCCACTGTGGCATAGGATTATTTTGAGCTGAAAGCAAAAGTGAGGAAAAGCAGACAGAGGATGACTCTCTGCCCTCCCCCATCTTCCTAAAAGCAGGGCACAACCCCCCTGGGAAGCTCCCCCACCCTGGACGAGGAAAAGGAGAATAACCCTCGTCAGCAGAGACGGAGACAGGGCCGAGATGAGTCTGCACAGGCAAACCTTACTAAGTAAACCCATCTACCGTTAGTCTCCCCATATATTTACCTTCCCACAATTTACCACCCAAGCAACCCAAACCCTCTTTCTCTTGTCACATCTCTACAACTTATTGCCCTTTGTTAAAATTGTACATAAGCCCCCAAGTCTAACTTTCTTTGGGCTTTTCAATTCTTTTCTGTGAAGTCCCTGTGCACGTGAAAAATATTAACATCAAATAACATTCATATGATTTTCCTCTGTTATTCTGTCTATTGTCAGTTTAATTCACGTGCTGTGGGTATGGAATCTAAGAGGGTAGAGGAAAAGATTTTCCTCCCCTACACCTCAGAAGAATAAATGCTACAAACATACAAAAATCATCATTCGAAAACTTATTTATATTTCCTTTCACACTTAGTTTTGTAAATTTCAAATAAAGGTTGTTTGATTTTAATTTTGTGTTTCTGTTCCTCTGACTAAAAGTGGCAAATATGTATGGAAACAAAAGATCAACATAAAAATGATTCAAACTTCACAGAACTAAGCAGGAAAGAGCTAGAAATGCTGAAGGTCAGCTTCGTCAGCACTGGGGGGAGTGAGGCTGAAGGCCACGGGCCAGGCGCCCGGGTCCTCCTGTGTCTCACCGGCGCATCTTCCGTGCGTCCTCCTCTCGGATCCGCAGCCTCCCTCCACCGGCTCCAGGCACAGCAGCTGAGCTGACTCTCCGCGGCTGCCCCTCCAGGACGTGTGCCCACACTCAGCACAGAGCTGGCAAGGGACCCCCACGACGGGGGCGGCTCACGGGGCCTGTCCCAGGACAGCCTCAGGGTGGACAGTGTGGCCTCACAGTGTTCCTCCGGGAACCCACTGGGGTGGGGAGACCAGCTCTGCCGGCGTCACACGGGCTCCTCCGAACAGCAGCCTCCCCCCGGTGCCGGACCTAACACACAGGCCACCGCGGCTGGTCCGTGTGCCAGGACAGACCCACAGCAGGTGGCAGGCCGCAGGCGGCCGTGTCCACCACAGGCCAGGTCGCCGCAGCCCTCATCAGCCTCCCCAGCCCCGCCCACGGCCGTCAGGGCTCGCCGGGGCGCCCCTCTCCCGTCGGGAAGCTCGCCCACCCGAGGGTGAGGGTGGCTGCCACCTGGCTGTGGCAAGCTGTGAGTACACAGCCTCACGGTTCTCCTCAGGGTGGTCTCGTGCCACAGAGACTCTGAGCACCGGGTCCTTGAAAGCTCCCCAGGGAGCGGGAGGGATCCGAACGTGTTGCCAGGTTGCCAAGCTCAGCTCCAGAGCGAACTTTCCTCCCAAGAAGGTCCCCGATGGAGGGACACCGGCAGTCACGCTGTAGGGATGTGCTGGGCCAATCCCGAGAGCAGGGCTTCTCTTACAGGGTCACCACCCTGACTGCAGTCACTGGGATTGAGAAGACGATGGAGGAGGAGGAGGACAAACATGAGGAAAAGAAGAGGAACCGTACTAACCTGTCTTAAAAGACCTCATTACCTTGTTTGGATCCTGATTCAAACAAACCGACTTTTTAAACAAACACTTTTGAGATAAAAGGTGAAATCTGAATACGGACCAGAGATCAGATCAGACAGGGAAGTGCTGTCAGTCCTGCGAGACCGGAAAGCCTTCCTTATGTAGGAAACACCCATAGTTTCAGAGAACTGTGGGAAGTGTGGGGCCCACTCCAAACCCCAGAGGTTCCATAAACATGATTTTACATGAAGACATTTGAGATTTGACAGATGTAGAAGCAAGCCTCCTTGTAGCTTCCCTTATCTGACTAAAAGCATCAAGTTCTGGGAAATGAGGCTGCCATAAATCCCTGCTGTGGGGCATTCTACTCCCAGGAGAGACATCGAGAGTAAACCTACCAGAAATCCCCTCTCCAGGGCAGTTTTGTGACCCTGAGGAAGGTGGAAAGACCGCTCACAGCTTTATACACAGACACTATCACAAACCTTATCTCCTCTCTGTTCTACTAAAAACCCATTTGTCTTTCCTAAAGAAACTCAATTGTTTTTCCCAGAGAGGCCATTTCTCCCCCTCCCTTTTCCCTTCTAAGTTAGGTATGTAACCCTTTAACTTTAACCATTTAACATGCCAGCTACTTCCTTTGTTGGCTCCCAAATGCATACAAAATAAACGCAGTTTTCTCTGTTAATCTGTCTTGTGTCAGTTTAATTCACAGGCCCCAGCTACTGAGCCTAAGAGGGTAGAGGACAAGTTTTTCCTCCCCTACAGAAGCATGTAGAGGTAAACCTAGTGATGTCTGGGGTTTGCTTGAAGAAAAAAATCCTTCAGCCAAGACAAAACAACAGGACAAAGGAAGCAAATACAGTGAAGTACTGATCTGGGCAATTTATACACCAGGTCCATTGCTCTCTTGAGTGTTGTTTTGAAAATTTATATTAAAGTTTTAAAAATTCTATGATCCTGTTTTTAAGTTGGAAGAAATCCTCAGCCCAGAACCGGCCCAGTGATGTAAAGGACGCACAGAGGATCTCCGGGACTTGGGGGGGACAGAATGAGCATCCAGTGTCCACTCCTTCAGCACGCCGTCGGCGCCCAGCCCCTGCCCTGCGCGGCCGGACTCGGGCCTAGGCTTGTGTTTTAGTGAGGAGACACCATCCAAGAAACACCGCAGCCGGGCGCGGGGTGGGGGGAGCCAGCCGTCTACACCGCAGGCCCTGGAGTTGGCGCCCGGCTGTTTCTCCCCCCTTTTGCGGTGGCCCGAGCCTCAGTTCCCACATCCGTCCATTTCCTCCGGACTAGGACTCGGGGTGCGCGCAGCCACCGGCCAGGGTTAGGTCAGGGCTGGGGGCAGCGACCCGCCGGAACCACCGCAGGCGCTGGCAAGGCCCCAGAGGGCGAACCTGCCGGGTGCCGCGCCGAACCCGGGACCCGGATGCCGCCCGCGCCCCTGGACCCGGCATCGACCACGAGGAGGCCCCCGCGGGAGAGCTGGGCCTCCTGCGGCCCGACCGCTTCGCCTCCCCGTCCACTCCCCACGGGGGGTCCGCCCCCCCTTCGCCTCCACCCCCCACGCGGGGTCCGCGCCCCCTTCGCCTCCACCCCCCGGGGGGTGCACCCCCCCTTCGCCTCCACCCTCCGCGGGGTCCGCCCCCCCTTCACTTCCCCCCACCCCGCGCGGGTCCGCACCCCCTTGGCCTCCCCCCACCCCGGGCGGGTCCGCACCCCCTTCGCCTCCCCCCGCGGGGTCCGCCCTGCCCCCCCTCCAGACCACAGGGCTCAGGTCCGCATCCTCCCCCGCCCCCACCCCGAGAACGCGCCCGCCCCGCTGACGCCACAAAGCCCCGCGCCCCGCCCTCCGGCCTCCGCGGGCTTCCCGGGCGGTGGGCGCTCTGCCCTGCGCCTGGCCGTGCGGCGTGCGCCCCCTCCGGTGAGTACCGGCCCCTGGACGGGCGGCGCTCGGGCTCAGGTCGGGACCCCGCCCACCCCGGCCCTTGTAGACGGGGCGTCCCGGCTTTGAAGATGTAAATTGGACCAGTCGGGTCGACGGGTTTAGTCCGCATTTACAGAGGACATTGGGGGACTCAGGGCGGCCCGGCACCGGCACTGATCCAGAGCCCTCGGACGGCTTCCCGCCGGCCTGAGCCAGACCCCAGCCCGCCAGACGCCCGCTCTCACCCGGCGTCTGTTGAGGGGGCAGCGCACACCTGGGGCCGCGGGGAGCGGAGGGCGAGATGCCCAGAGGCTCTGCGCGGGGACGCCCAGTCCAAGTGAACCGAGGCCGGGGCTCGGGCATTCACGGAACGCAGACGCCGTCGCCTCCGGACTGCAGAGAAGGGGACCTGGACGGTGCTTTAGTTCAGAAACGTGTTCAACTCCGGTCTCCCCGTCAGCCCCAATCGCCACCCGAGACGTGCACGGTGGACGCTGGGGATCTGCACTGCGTGGGGTCATGGGTATTCGGACGCCCAAGTGTGTGCGTACACACGTGCACGTGTCTGTGCGTGCGTGTGCATGCATGTGTGTAATGCGTGCACGTCTCTGTGTGGTGTGTGCACATGCGTTTGAGGTTTGCATGTGTGCACGCATGTGTGTATGTGTACGTGCGTGTGTACATGTGTGCACGCGTGTTCCTGTGTTTGTGTGTGTGTGCATGCATGCACATTCCTGTGTCTTTTCTGCACTGCACCTCGTCAAGGAAAGGCAGAGCTGGACGGTAGTTAGAACAGTAAAGGCAGATTTATTTCACACTATTGCAATAGGGGAAAAGAAAGCTGGGATAGACCTGGGGTTCTGTGTAGAACCCCATATAACCCCATATAAAGTTCAACTCGGGGTACAGACGGGCCCGTGGGGATCTATAGCCAAGGAGCAGGGTGGGAGTCAGTGATGGGAAATTACTGTGAAGAAACACCTCGAGGTTTTTGGCTAGCCACCCCCCCCCCCCGCCCCCGGGCAGGATGTTTGCTAAATTTGAACGATGCAGGGACTGAATCGAAGCCCAAGGCCTGGCCAGAAAGTTCCAGGAGCCTGGGCAGAGTTTGGTCAAGCAGAGGACCTTTGCCAACCCCGCCCCTAATGGGAGAGAGCTTTTTCTCTTCCAGTCCGGTCTCCTCTGTCGCATGGGCGTGGTGTTAAAGAGAAACTGATTCTGACGCTTGGTAAACTGGTAAAGAAGTTTATTCAAGACTGTTGCGGCCGGCCCGTCGCGTAGCGGTTAAGCGCGTGCGCGCGCTCCACTGCTCGAGGCCTGGGTTGGGATTCCGGGCACGCACCAGCGCACAGCTTGTCAGGCCATGCTGTGGCGGCGTCCTACGTAAAGTGGAGGAGGATAGGAACAGATGTTAGCTCAGGGCCAGTCTTCCTCAGTAAAAAAAGAGGAGGATTGGCATGGATGTTAGTTCAGGGCTGATCTTCCTCACAAAAACAAAACAAAACAAAACACCGTCCCAACAGCAGAGGGAGATGTGGCTCCTCTCCCAGTGCAGCTCAGACGACGGCGTCTACACCCAGGAACACAGTGGGGGTCAGGGATGGAAAGACACTGAGGTGACCTGGGGAGGGGGCTTCTTGCTGAACTGGCCCAGCGGGAGGGTCACAGACATATTCACCAAAGCTGGGGGAAGAGGAACTAGACCAGACATCAGCCCCTCACCATGGGGGGGGCTCTAAACCAACCTAATGGGATTCTCCAAAAGTGGGCGGGCTGGCCAGACAGACAGGCGGGCAGGGGGCCTGCCAGGTTTGGTCATGGAGAGGGTCTGTCAGCTTCCAGGGAGGCATTTGTGCCTCTTCTTGAGGAGGGTCAACATGACAGCTCGGGCGCCCTGAGAGGACCCATCTGCAGAAGGACCCTGCAGGAGTGTGGGGAGGCCCTGACTGCGGGCAGAGGGTGTGTGGGATGCTCTGTTCCTCCCCAGGAGCCATGGATGCTGTGGAACTGGCCAGAAAGCTGCAAGAGGAGGCCACCTGCTCCATCTGTCTCGACTACTTCACGGACCCTGTGATGACCACCTGCGGCCACAACTTCTGCCGCGAGTGCATCCGGCTGAGCTGGGAGAAGGCCAGAGGCAAGAAGGGCAGGAAGAAGTGCAGGGGCTCCTTCCCCTGCCCCGAGTGCCGCGAGCCATCCCCCCAGAGGAACCTGCGGCCCAACCGCCTGCTGACCAAGGTGGCTGAGATGGCGCGGCAGCACCCCGGCCTGCAGAGCAGGAAGCTGTGCGCGGTGCACCAGGAGCTGCTCAAGCTCTTCTGCCAGGACGACCAGAGCCCCATCTGTGTCGTCTGCAGGGAGTCCCGGGAGCATCGGCACCACGGGGTGGTCCCCATCGAGGAGGCCGTGCAGGAGTACAAGGTGGGCCCGGGGGGCGGGGACCCAGGAGGCCCGAGTGTGTGAGTGTCTTGAGGAGTGTATTAGTCAGGCCAGGGCATGGCTGTGTAACAAACAGCTCCGTGCACAGGACCGCATGGCAGAGGTGCGCCCAGGCCAGTGGTGCATCGCCTCTATGGTGATTCAGGAGTCCAGGCTGAGGAAGGCGCTGCCTGACGCCAGTCCACATTCCCTGGTGGCCTCACGCAGCTGTCTGTGTGGGCAGGCTGGGCGACAGTCTACAGGGGGAAAGCCTTTCTCCTCGACCTGTTGATGCTCTCCGGCTGGAGGCCCCAAGATCAGACTGAGCAAAGACAGACCAATGGGAAGGGCGAACCAATCGTTAATACGTGGAGGCAGCACCTTGACGTGGGAGAAACCTCCGTGACAGAACAGAGGGGCGGTCAGAACTAGGGCTGATGTAGCATCTTAAGGAGGAACAGACCTCTGGAGAGAAGCAACAAGACCTCGGCAGAGGTCTCGGGCTCCCAGAGCAGCCGACTGGGGGAAGTGTCTCCGTCTGTCCCCACTGCCCTAACAGAATATCAGAGCCGGGGTGGCTGAGAAACAGCGGGAACCTACTGCTCACAGTCCTGGAGGCTGGAAGTCCGAGATCAGGGCCCAGCACGGTCGAGTGAGAGCCGCTTCTGGTCCACGCACAGCCACCTTCACACTGTGGCCTGTGTGGTGGAAGGGGCAAGGAGGATTGCTGGGGTCTCTGTGACGAGGGCACTGATCCCACTCCTGAGGGCTCCCCCCTCATGACTGGTCACCTCCTGGAGGCCCCACCTCCTAACACCATAGCCCTGGGGGTTAGCATTTCAGCATGAGTTTGGAGGCACAAACCTTCAGACCACAGCAGACGGTGAATATTTGGGGCAAACTAACGGAAGATAAGAGTTCCTAGTGCAGGTCCATGTCGGCACCAACTCTCCCTCTCCTTCACGGCCACAAAACTTCCCCAGAGGATTCGTGGCAGCCCCCATTTCTCAGAAGTTTCTGCTTTTGGTCAGATAAGGGGAGTCCCAGGAAGGCGGCTCTGCATCTGCTGGTGCTCACTGGCCTCCAATTCCAAACAATCCTCTTGCCCAAGGGGCACATTTTGGGGTGGGGTATTTCCATCATATACAACCCCCTTGGGATGGTCTATGGTGGATGCAGCTTCAGAGAGCACCTTCCTCTGCCGGGTGTGAGGGGGCCTGACCCCATCTCCCGCGGGCCGTGTGCCCCACAGCTGAGGTTGGAGGACGACATGGAGCGCCTGCAGGAGGAGATGATGAAGACCGGGAAGCTGCAGACCAGGGAGGAACAGATCTTGGCGGAGTGGCAGGCAGGTGCTGGGGGCTGCACTGAGCTGGGCGGGAGGCCTGAGCGGGGCAGGGAGGCCAGGCGGGCCCCAGAGAGGGCCTCCTGCTGGACCCTTGAGCTGGAAGTCACTGTCGCATGTGGATGAGAGCGCAGGACCCCAGCAAGGTGGTGGAATTGCTCGCAGAATGAGGACTGGGAACGTGGGCTCAGCTGACTGGCCCTTGTGGAGACGCAGGGAGGGGGGCACACGGTGCTCAACAGGCCGTGTCACCGGGAGGGGGGCTTCTGCGTAGCCCCTGCTCCCACCCCTGCCCAGTTTGCTGGTTTTCTGTGGATACAGGTGCCCCGGGGAGATGTGCCGGCGGCCCCAGAGCATCCCTCCAGGCTGGCGGGCACACTCAGAAAGCGGACACGGGCGGCGGGTCTGGGGCTCCCTCCCCCCCAGGAGAAAGTGAAGGAGCAGAGGGACCGCATCGTGGTGGAGTTTGAAAAGACGGGCCTCTTCCTGCTGGAGGAGGAGCAGCGGCTCCTCCAGACCCTGAAGGAGGAGGAGGAGGAGACGGCGGCCAGGCTGCAGGAGAGCGCGGCTGCGCTGGAGCAGCAGAGACGCTCCCTGGAGATGCTGCTGTTGCAGCTGGAGGACAGGCGTGAGCGCGAGACACTGCAGATGCTGCAGGTGAGGGGCGCACCTGCCCACTTGGCCCGGGTGGGTGTGGGAGCATGAGTTCCAGCCCAGGTGTGGGCGACCTGCAGGAACAAGACAGACAAGGCTCCGTCTCAGTCAGCTCAGGCTGCATCACACACACCACAGCCTGGGGCTTCAAACCACAGACGTTCGTCGTCTCCCAGTCTGGAGGAGATGGGCAGGGCTGGTTCCTCCTGAGGCCTCTCTCCTTGGTGTGTAGATGGCCGTCTTTTCCGTGTGTCCTCACGTGGTCATCCCTCTGAGTGTCTGTGTCCTCATCTCCTCTTCTCATACGGACACAGTCATGTGGGATCAGGGCCCACCCCAGTGACCTCATTTCACCTTCATCACCTCCTAAAGGCCCCGTCTCCACATACAGTCCCATTCTGAGGTCCTGGGGGCTCCAACACAGGAATCTGGGGACACACTGCAGCCTGTGACAAGCTCCAGTCCTACAGACCTGTGTCCTGCATCCCCTTCCTTGTCCGGCAAGGTGGCCGGGGGCAGCTGTCACCACGTGGTGAGTTGGGGCAGGGACACACTGGCCCAGAGAGACACCCATGACTTCAGGGGCAGGAGCAAGTCAAGCGTCCCCTCCGAGGGTGACAGAAGTGGGGAGAAGCAGCTGGCATGCCAGGGACGGGCCGCACGCCGCAGCCCTGGAGGGGGTTCTGTTGCCGACAGTGAGTAACTGACGAGTCGTGTGTGGAGTGATGGAATCCACAGAAAAAATACGGGTCTCTCACACACACACACGCGCTTGCATGCACACACGTACATAAACGTGTCCTGATAGATTCTAGATCACAAGTCGCCCCAACTTTGGGGAATACTTTGTCTTCTAGTAAAAAGCAACCTGTTAGGAATCCACTGACTTCTGACCCACCCAAGGCCTGTGGCCGCAGTGTGAAGGCCCCGCTTGGTCTCCCCGCGTGTTCCCCGCCCCTCGGGAGCTGGACACCTTCCCTGTGTCCTTGCTTGTCATGCAGGGAGAGCAGGAGGCCTGGGTGGCCCAGACGCACGATTCCCGGGTGTGGCCTAGAAGTAGGGTAACACTCTGGAAAGCGGACTCAGGGCTCCTGGACAGCACTGTAAGGCCCCTCTAGCTCTGCAAGGCAGAAGTGTGGACACAGGGTACTTGGTGACACCCCAGGTTCCTAATGAGGCCTCCGATCTCTCCCCCCCCTCCGTGTCCTTCGCAGGACATGAAGGACCCTCTGGGCAGGTACGTGGCCGCCCTGGGTGGAGGCAGTAATGGGTGCAGGGAGGGCTCAGCATGGGGCTGGAGGGGACGGTGAGACCTGTGTCCATCGGAGGAAGAACAGCCTGAGTGTGCAGTACCCGGAGGCCACCCCCATTGTGCTGAGGACGGTCTGCAGGGTCCCTGGGCAGATAGAGGTGCTAAAGGGCTTCCAAGGTAATCAGGGCCCCAGTTCTCTCGGCAACACCCTACCCCGCTCCCAGCCACTCAGGGCCAGAGCCACCAATGGGGGGTCTTGACCGCACTAACCAATGCCCAAACAGCCCCCAGCCTCCTCTCTTTGGCACCCCAGTGTGGACAGCTGGGGGATGGGATCACACAGTAACCCCAGGTTCACAGCTGGACCTGGCTGATGGGGGATCTGGGGGGTTGGGGAGAATCAGGGATGATTTGGGCCCCCTCTCCCCACGGACCTGGGCCTGTCTGCAGAGGATGTGGTGCCCGACCCCACCACGGCATACCCCTACCTCATCTTGTACGAGAGCCGCCAGAGGCGCTACCTAAGCACCCCGCCCGACGGTGCACCCTGCGGCAAGGACAGGTTCCTGGCCTACCCCTGTGCGGTGGGCCAGGAGGCCTTCTCCTCAGGGAGGCACTACTGGGAGGTGGGCATGAACCTCACCGGAGACGCGCTGTGGGCCCTGGGCGTGTGCAGGGCCGATGTGAGCCGGAGGGACAGGGTCCCCAAGTCCCCGGAGAACGGGTTCTGGGTGGTGCAGCTGTGCAAAGGAAGGAAGTACATGCCCGCAGCGGCCGGCCCCACGCCTGCCACGCTGGCCGAGCCCCCCAGCCACGTGGGCGTCTTCCTGGACTTTGAGGCTGGGGAGGTGTCCTTCTACAATGTGAAGGACGGCTCCCACCTACACACCTACTCCCAGCCTACCTTCCCTGGGCCCCTGCAGCCCTTCTTCTGCCTCGGGGCCCCCAAATCCGGCCAGATGGTCATCTCTACAGTGACCCTGTGGGTGAAGGGTTAGGGGTGCTGGCCCAGGGCGCCGGCGCCCCGGTCTCTCGGGAAGGTGAGGTGGTCCAGCTCAGTGAGGCCACCTGCCTGGCTTCTCCCCAGTGGAGCTGTGAGAGCCACCGCTGTGCAGGATGGTTTCACAGGCCAAAATACAATTGTGATTCAAGCAGCTAAACATCGGGACTGTGTTCATAGATGCTTCGTAGAGGAACCTTCCAGGAGGCCCCAAGTTAGATAGTGGACCAACTTCTAAATACACACAGACCAACCAGGCCAGTGTAGCCCCGTTTTCTTTAGCCACGTCCACACCCCCACCCCCATCCTCTTAGGGATGGTGCCGCCTCATTGGCTTCTCTGTTGTCTGGTTATTGTGTGTACTAGCCACGGCCTCAGGTGTCCACTTTCTTTGTCGTCCAGAAATTCCATGTTTGGGTCCTTCACAGAAAAAAAGGGGGAAGTGAGACGTTTCAAACTGAACCCCTAAAAGCCTCAGAGCACTCACCCCATCCCTTTCCACCTCTCCCAAGTTGCACCTGAGGGGGCGAAATTCAAAGGAAATAATAAGGATTATGGGGAGGGGGCAGGCCTGTTCCATTCTTTTCACTCCCTCTCCACGCCCCCCCACCCCCGCAGTTTCAGGCGCATTAACAGCCCTGGAACAATCACTAGCTCCCCAGAATTCCAGGCAATGTACCCCTACACCAACAAGACCAGAGTCCTTGCGGGCCCAGCTGCTCACCCCGTTCATTCTGATCCTGCCCGGCCTGGGGGCGCGCGGGGAACGCCTGGGGCTCCCCTTGTCCTCGCGGTCACTGAGCGGGCAGCCCCGCTGGCTCCGGCCCCTGCACCCCACCCTTCCCGGAGCCCGAGGGAGAGGCCGGGCTGCGCGACCCCAGAGCGACCCGCAGCCAGCAGTGCGCGCGCGAGGGCGGCGGCGGCGACGCAAGGTCACCGGGGGAACAGCCTCCAATTCAGTCCGGCCCGCGGGCCGCGTGACAGGCCGCGGCCAATCCGGGGCTAAAGCGGGTTGTTCCAAAAAAAAAAAAAAAAAACCACTCAGCTGCTTCCTGCTTCCGCCAAGGCTCCTCTTCCTGCCGGCGTCCGGGAGCCCTGCGCCCTGTGTTGGAGCCACGGCAGCCTCGGAGCCGCGCGTCTCGCCTCCCCGGAGTCCTCGCGCCCTGAAGTCCCCCGCATACCCCGGTGCCCGGCGCCTCGCGTCCCCGCAACCCCCGCGACCCCCGGTGCCCTGCGTCTCGCGTCCCCGCGCGCTCCCCAAAGTCCCGGCAGCGGCAGGCCACTGCGCGACCCGGAGGAGAGCGCCGCCTTCCTGCGCTCCGCAGGCACCATGGCCGCCCCCGACCTGTCCACCAACCTCCAGGAGGAGGCCACCTGCGCCATCTGCCTCGACTACTTCACGGACCCAGTGATGACCGACTGCGGCCACAACTTCTGCCGCGAGTGCATCCGGCGCTGCTGGGGCCAGCCCGAGGGCCCGTACGCGTGCCCCGAGTGCCGCGAGCTGTCCCCGCAGAGGAACCTGCGGCCCAACCGCCCGCTCGCCAAGATGGCCGAGATGGCGCGGCGCCTGCACCCGCCGTCGCCGGTCCCGCAGGGCGTGTGCGCCGCGCACCGCGAGCCGCTGGCTGCCTTCTGCGCCGACGAGCTGCGCCTGCTGTGCGCGGCCTGCGAGCGCTCTGGGGAGCACTGGGCGCACCGCGTGCGCCCGCTGCAGGAGGCGGCCGACGACCTCAAGGTGTGCCCGGGGGGCGGGGCCCCGGTCTGGGGGGCGGTGAGCTGCGCGGCCCGGCCCGGCTATGGGGCCGGGGGTGGGCCGCTCTTGGAGGCCGAGGTCCCGCGATGGTCGGGGACTGGGCAGGTGTGACGGACAGCTGGCGGGGATGGAGCCTGGAGCAGGAGAATGCAGGAGGAGACTCTCAGAGATGGCTGGTCTTAGACGGACGAGGACGGATGAGAATTTTGAGCTCTCAGAGGGTTGTGGGCAGGGCAGGGCCGTGGGGCAAAGGCCAGGGCTGAAGTCTTGGTGAGAAAAGACTGGGGGCGGGGGCAGCTGCTGCACAGCCCCAGGCTGGCGTCCACGGAGGACAGAGCCGTTGCCCTGGGAAGTAGGCAGACCCCCGGGCTCTCCGGCTTTCTCAGTGGGGCACTAGGGGCCGCCTCTGCTGTGGGACTTGCGGCGTCAGCCCCGATTTGACCCCAGGCTGAGATGCTTTGTTTTTCTGTACCGGAAATGCATTTCTTTAAAAGGCAAACCACCACCAGCGGAAACCTCTGCTGAGAGCCTCAGGGCAGACGCTCACCTTGGCTGGCCGCCTGCCCCATTCCTCGCTGGCCTGCCCTGGGTTTGTTTCTGGAACCCCAAGTACTGAATGCTGGGCAGCGTCTTTCAAACGTTTTGGCTGCATTTTGCTTCCTGGACAGTAGTGTGTGTTTGCCCAGATGCACCAAGAACACGGTTTAGCCAGCATTAGAATCAGTACTCTGCCAGCTGTGACTACGGTGGAACAAGCTTCTGGGACACCAGAATAAACCTGTACCCCGATCCACGTCAGCAGGCTTGTCTTGACAGATTCCTGTGGCTCTTTTTCTCTCGCTGTGAGATACAACACATTCAAGAACGTCCACTTCTGTATCATGCCAGCAGGTTTGCACTCCTGTCACCACACACCCCGATCAGGGTGCAGAGAGTGACCAGAGAGCAGAGAGTGACCAGCAGCTCTCCAGAGGCCACTACTAGCTGACGTGATAAAGTCCCATGAGGCAGCATTTAATCCTTCCATTATAGGGGAGGAGAAGCCTTTTCCTCTACGCTGTTAGGATTGGTGCTTGAGGCCTGTGAATTAAACTGACAAAAGACAGATCAACAGGTGAAAAAACATAAAGTTTTATTAGCTTTTTAAATTTTACGTGGCACAAGGGCTCAACAGGAAAGAAACGGAAAAACCGAAAACGTGGTCAGACTCGAGGGCTCATGTTCCATTTTAACAGAGAGTGATAAACTAGAGAAGTCAAGAGACAAAGGAAGGGGGCTTTGCACTTCTAGGGCCGATAAGTTGTGGGAAAGGGACTAGGAAATATATGGGGGAACGGATGGAAAGTCAGGGCTATGTAGTAAGGTGTGTTCAGGCGGGTTCACCTCAGTGTCGATGACTGGCCATGAGTGCTCTCCGTGTCCTGGTACAGGGTGGTGTGCCTGTACAGGCCCCGTGGACACTGCCTCTCTCGCTCTGTGGCAGTCCTTCAGACCTCCCTGTGTCCCTGGGCTCGTGGCTGTCCCAGGTTCCAGTGTGCTGTGTTGAGTTGAAGTCAACAGTCAGGCGTGGGCCTGGGATCAGGCTCAGGGAGGCGGATACAAATGTGCCCATCCCACGGCTCGTTCCTGTGATGCTGAAACACCGCAGGCCCAGAGAAGTGAAGGGGTTTGGAGGAAAGAAGGCTGTGATGCGGTGGGATGTAGGACGTGGGGTGTGGGAAGGTTGGCCAGAGACGAGGACAGCCAGGGAAAGGAAATGCGAGCAAGGGGCCAGGATGTCGGCCTTGGCGGTGGGTGGGAGGGCATCTCCTGGCAAATTTGAGTTTGTCCCGCCTGTCGGGTCCCAGACGCTGTTTCCTAGGACTGTGTCCCTGCGGAGTTGAGGCTCAGCTGGAGTTGGGCAGGCGGGAGGCCTTGGGGGCGGGAGTCACTGTCTGGCCTTTCCTCCCCGCAGGGCAAGCTGGAGAAGTCCCTGGAGCATCTGCGGAAGCAGATGGAGGACGCGCTGCTATTCCAGGCCCAGGCGGAGGAGACCTGCGCCCTGTGGCAGGCAGGTGGCTCGGCGCCCAGGGTCCCAGAGGGTGGAGGATGGGGGGCCACTGGGGCCCCACTGCGGGAGGCTGCCGTCCCCATTCGGCTTCATGCTTCTGCATAAGGCGGCACCCCTGCTCCAGACTCCGTATATAACCTGCCTTGGGGGGTGGGGGGTGGGGGTTGAGGAGGGATGGATATGGGGGCCTTGGATGGTGGATTTGGTGGTGGGCGGAAGAGGTGTGGAGGGGTCCCGAGTGGTAGATTTAGGGGTGGAGTGGGGCTCAGGAGGACCGGGCATGGGGGCCCCAGGTAGGTGGTAGATTTGGGCATTAGGGAGGGACTGGGTGTGGGGGCCCCTGGCCATCAGCCGTCCACTGCGGCCCCCACAGAAGATGGTGGAGAGCCAGCGGCAGAACGTGCTGGTGGAGTTCGAGCGGCTGCGCCGCCTGCTGGTGGAGGAGGAGCAGCGGCTGCTGCAGCGGCTGGAGGAGGAGGAGCTGGAGGTGCTGCCGCCGCTGCGGGAGAGCGCCGCCCGGCTCGCGCAGCAGAGCGCCCAGCTGGCTGAGCTCGTCGCGGAGCTGGAGGGGCGCTGCCAGCTGCCGGCGCTGGGGCTGCTGCAGGTGAGCCGGCCCCCAGCCCTGGCCGTGCCACGTTGGGGCTCTCGGTGGGTGGGGTTGCGGGAGTGGAGGGCAAGGCGGTGGAGGGAGCCGTGGGCAGAGCAGGCCGTCCTCGCGCTGGGCCAGGTGCCCCAGGTGTGATTGTGGGTCCCATGGACGCGGCAGCCTGGGGGGTGGACACCAGTCCTGAGCCGTGTTGAGAACTGTTGGCACCGGTCTAGGAGCCCCACTAGGGACTGGCCAGGCCTGGTGCTGGGCGGCATTCCAGGATCCAGAGCCTGTGGGTCACTGCCCAGCCCTCTGAAGGCTTGGGCCCACTGGGCTGAGAGGAAGGGCCGGCGGGTCTCCCAGAGGCTTCCTGCATCGGCTCCCTGTCGCCCCGAGGATCTGCCTGGCTCCTGGGCCAGCTCTTCCTGTCCCCAGGCAGGAGCAAGGTCGCTGCATGCATGGTCCAGGGGGCTTCCTGTGGGAGGTGACCCCCTGTGGAGCCTCAGCTAACAGAAGAGGCTCCTGGCCACTGTCCTGGGCTTTGAACCTGGCCCTTTGGCCTCTGCTGAGCCATCGAGCGGTTTTAAGCCTGGGAAACAGGAAGAACCCCAGGCGAGTGTCTGGGGGACTTGAGGGAAGTCGGACTCGGCCCGGGTTGTAAAGTGGGGGCTGGGCAGCCAGCCAGGAAGTGGGGGTGGGCAGCCTCAGGAGCATGTGGTGCTAGAGAAGCCGTGGAACGGAGCTTCCTGAAGGAGGAAGAGAGCCTGGCGAGTGAGGTGGAGCCACGGAAATGCGGCATGGGGTCTCTGCTGAGGTGTCCCAGGGGCGGGGGTCTCCGCCAGCCTAGCTGCGTTTCATACCACTGAGTGGCTGCCTGCCCCCCACCTTGTCCCCCCAGTGCTGCCACCTGCCCCCTGCTGCTCATGGCCCCTGGTCCTGCCGTCCTCTGCGGCCCTAGCTCGCAGACTTCAGGGGCGTTCCCCCAGCCCCAGCTCCCCTGCCTGTGCTGTGGGGGGCGTGGGGGAGCAGCCCTGCAGCACCCTGTTTACTGGTGTGAGTGAGGAGGTCGGTGGGCTCGCACCTTTGGCCGACGGTGCTGGACGGGGAAGGCAAGGGTTGAGGTGACTGCCAGGAGCCCACCCCCTGGCTCCTAGCTGCCCCCCAGGCCTTCCCTCCTAGCCATCCTCCATGGGCACACAGTGTTTTCCTAAAGGGCTGCGTGTCCGAGTCCCCACCGCCCAGGGTGGCCAGGTGGTCTCCACAGAGGCCAACCCCCTCCCCTGGGGGCCCCAGACCCCCACCCCCCCAGTCCTCTTCTGCTGCTCCACCCCTCTCACCGTGTGTCCCCACATACACACACATGCTGTTCTGAGCGGCCGGCCTCGTCACAGCCAAGACCACCCCCCGTCTCCCAACACCCAGGTGAAATGACTCAGGCTGTTTCCGCTTTGCACCCAGCCCACGGCAGGCTCCTCGTGTTCCAGGCCCTTTGTATGTGCCTCTCCCAGGCTTGCAGCGAGTCTCGTGTCTCGCAGTGAACTCTCCTTGGGCTGCAGAAGCCCACCAGTCTTCCTTTGAGGTCTAGTGTGTGTCGTTACCCCCACACAGCATCAACCACTTGTGTGTGACAATCTCCCGCCTCACGGGAAGCCTTCATCGGGCACAGTGTTACCTACTTCTGTGTCCCAGGGTCCAGCCTGGTAGCTGGTGCACAGTGGGGTCAGAATGACCACATATGGGGTTCCTCTGACTGACCACGTGGGCCAGGTCCCTGCTGTGCTGTTCTAAAAAGACAAAAGACCAAGCTGCTTGCCACCAGCTGAGCGTCTCAGTCAGCTCGGGCTGCATAACAACCACCTCAGTCTGGGGCTCAAACCACAGACGTTCATTCTCTTCCAGTCTGGAGGCTGGAAGTCAGAGGTCCAGATGTGGGCGGGGCTGGTTCCTCCTGAGGCCTCTCTCGGTGTGTAGACGGCCATCTTCTCCCTGTGTCCTCACATGGTCATCTTTCTGTCTTCATCTCCTATACAGACACAGTCATGTGGGATCAGGGCCCACCCCAGTGACCTCATTTTACCTTCATCATCTCCTTAGAGGCCCTGTCTCCACACACAGTCCCATTCTGAGGTCTTAGGGGCTGGGGCTCCAACACAGGAATCTGGGGACACACTGCAGCCCATGACACTGAGCAGAAGGCTCTCACAGATCATCGTTGGGAAGGTGGAGTGTGAGCTGGGACCTGAGAGGGCCGCAGGCGCAGGCTGGGCAGCGGGGGAGTGGGCGGGAGCAGGCGAAGCCAGACAGCCAGGTGCGTGGAGCCCAGCAGGTGGGAGGCGCTAGACCAACACAGGTGTGGCTCCCAGCAGGTGGAGATAGCACCCACTGGGACCCCACCCCACCTGTTTCAGCACCCGGGGTGCTGGGAGCTCTGTGGGGGAGCCCGCAGCCTAACGTCCTGTGTCCTCTGAGCATGCAGAGGGAATGGGGCCGAGTCTGCAGGGCTGGCCACACCCCAAGCCTCCCCAGTGTCCCTGTGTCTGAGCCACACTTTGTGGGCGTGTGTCTGTGTATCTGCTGCCCCGTGCTCCGGGGGCCAAGGGGGAGCAGAGACATTGGAGGGGCGACAGGGCAGGGCATGGGGGCCCAGTACAGGGACGGGCACTGACACTGTGTCTCTCTCCACAGGACGTCAGGGACACCCTGCGCAGGTAGGAACCCAGCCTGTCCCCGGGGGCGGGGGGCGGGGTGAGCCCGCTGCAGGGGTGACGCCCGTGCTGCTCCTCAGGGTCCAGGACGTGAAGCTGCAGCCGCCCGAGGTGGTGCCCATGGAGATGAGGACGGTGTGCAGGGTGCCGGGGCTGGTGGAAGCCCTGCGGCGGTTCCGAGGTGGGTGCCGGGCAGCGTTTGGAGGCCGGGGGCTTGCTGCTGGCTGTAGTCCAGAAGTGTGGGTCCTGAGCTGCTGGTGTCAGGGTCTGGTGGGAACGGCTCCTAGTTCATGGGCGAGAGGCCAGGAGGGGTCAGGGCCGTCGGACAGGATGGCAGGCGGCAGCCGAGGAGCGGCCAGGCCCCGGGAGCCTGGTGTGAGCTGGGCTAGAAGGCACTCACTCCTCTCTGGGCGCTGAGTGGACGTAGAAAGCACTAGGGGTTCCTCTCCTCTAAAGGAGGATGAATCGCAAGGTGATGTTGGCCACCTTCTAGAATATTCCAAGTTGCAGCTAGAAGTGGTTAGGTGATCTTGTCAGAGTGGGAGGGAGCACGGTCAGTTTGTGGCCAGTCCCTCCCGCTGGCTGCGAGGGTGCAGGGGCCTGGGGCAGACAGCCTCGCAGGGTGACCACTGCTCTGTCTGCAGGGGATGTGACTCTGGATCCCGACACCGCCAACCCCGAGCTGGTCCTGTCGGAGGACAGGAGGAGCGTGCGGCGGGGGGACCTGCGGCAGCCCCTGCCCGACAGCCCCGAGCGGTTCGACCCTGGGCCCTGCGTGCTCGGCCGGGAGCCCCTGACCTCGGGCCGCCACTACTGGGAGGTGGAGGTGGGGGAGCGGGCCAGCTGGGCCCTGGGTGTCTGCAGGGACAACGCCAACCGCAAGGAGAAGGGCGAGCTGTTTGCCGGCAACGGCTTCTGGATCCTGGTGTTCCTGGGAAGTTACTACAACTCCTCCGAGCGGGCCTTCGCCCCACTCCGGGACCCACCCCGGCGCGTGGGCGTCTTTCTGGACTACGAGGCTGGACATCTGTCCTTCTACAGCGCCACCGACGGCTCGCTGTTATATGCCTTCCCTGAGACGCCCTTCTCAGGGACCCTCCGGGCCCTCTTCTCACCTCTGTCTAGCAGCCCAACCCCTATGACCATCTGCAGGCCAAAAGGCGGGCCTGGGGACATGCTAGCTCCCCAGTGAGGGGCCCCTTATGAGCGAGTGGGCTTCTCACGGTCCCTTGTCCTGACTTGGGATCTTTGAGCCACCTGGAAAACCTGGGAGAAGAGCTCGTAGTGCCTCTCAGACGTGCGTAGTAAAACCGGACTCGGTCACTGTCATTCCTGGGAAGCTGTGCGAACGTGTGCAGGGCCGGCTGCGTCCTGTCCTGGGGTGCCCTCCAAGGTCATTGGGTGCCAAGACCCCATTTGCTGGCGCGTTGCCAACAGCCCTTTGCAGAACCCCAAGCCCAGGACCCTGGCAGCTCTGGTTCCAGGAGCCCACCCAGCCTGGCCATGGTCTGGGGTGGGGCTCCGGGGCCTGACGACCCTGAGGCTGCACCCTGAGGAAGCTGCCATTTCTGTGTGGCTGCTGGTGGGAGGAGCTCCAAGCCTGCCGGCCCGGCTCAGGGTCTGGTCCTATAACACGGGCTGGATGTGGTTGTCCCCAGTTAGTTAGGGTGCAGCAGAGTCCTCTGGAGAGGTGGTCGGGGAAAGGCCACAGGAGGGGAGCTGGGAGGAAAAGGCGCTGATACAGGGACCGAGTAACCAGGACCCACAAAAGGCCGACCATTCAGGGGTTCTAGAAAATGCTCCTTCCCTGACCGCCAGTGCAGAGGCCGAAATGCAGGGGGCCTATGGGCTTGGACGTGAGCACAGGGCTGACAAGCTCCAGGTTCCATCTAAGCTGGGCTGAGAACCGCAGGCTGGTGTTGACACCACCTCTGCCCTGGGGGGCCATCCCCAAGTCTGCCTGGGGCTGGGGGCAAGGCTGCAAAGGGCCTCTCCTTATAGAATCCGGGATTTGTTTTGCTTGTAAGTTCTGCGTGTCTTCGCCCTTCTCACAAAGATGCAGCATCTCTGCACCCCTAGGATTTATTTATTGTAAGGGCCCGTTCTCACAGTAAATAAACTCACCATTGTCTGCAATCCCACTGTTTACGTGGGGGCGTGGGAAAACCCACTGGGAGGAGGGCTGGCCCCGGGAGGGTGATGTGGAGGCAGGATGCTCCCAGGCAAAGTCAGAGATGCAGCTGCTGCCCTCACAAACACAGCAACTCCCAGACGTGGTCTTCGTGGTCTTTGCTGAGCGTGCATGTTCATTTCACGCGCCTGCTGTGGGATTCTTTTTCTTTTTCCAGATAACCTGATAAACACTCCATTTCCCACTGTGTTCAGTAGCCATGTAGTTTTCCATTTATGGGTCATTTATTTACTCATTTTCCCATTCTTGGACTTTTTTGTTATTATGTGTTCCCCTTTGAATATCTTCAACAATTCCTTCTAATTATGTGCACAGAGGAAGGATTTTCAAGCGAGGGGTCTGGGCCTTCTCCTGGCTGGGGACTTGTCCCTGTCTCCTTTTCCCGAGCAACTGTGCCCACTCTGTCGCTTCCTGTTGACAACCTGAGCATACCCACTGGTTCCTGCCTGGAGCAAGATTTGTACTTGAAGGCTTGGGACTTCCACCATGGCCACAGCAACCCTGCCGGTGGGACAGCCTCGCAGGTGACAGCACAGACGAGCACACAGCCGCACCCAGGACACCAGGACAGATGCCTCCAGCCACAGCATTGGACGGCAGAACGCTGGACGCCAGTGTCAGGGAGAACCATTTGTCTCCACCATTCTGAGCTCTTGGCAGACACCCTGCAACAGACAGATTAAGAAGAGAAAAACAAGTTTATGAACATGTACACCTCATGTACACATGGGAGACCCCCAGGGAGGATGAGTTCTAAGCTGCTACTCAGAGTGATCTAGTGCTAGCGATCAATGCTAGCAGTGGGTGAGCCCCTCAGAGTAGCAGCTTAGAACTCCTGCTCATACAGCATCTTCCACAAAGAACAGAAGTTCATGGATAACTTCTGTTATCCATGTTTATCAATGGATAAATGACTGGACGAGAAGGCAGGTATAGACTTGCAAGGCCGGCCAACCGTGGGCAGGTAAACGAGTGGTAGATAAGGCTAGTTAGTAGGTGTGTTAGGTGGATTCCCTGGTGCTGTCTCCAGGCTGGAAGGTCTAGAGTTGTCTCCTGTGACTGCTGTAGCCCTTCCTGTGCAGAGGGACAGGGACACCTCTGTCAGTGTCTGTCTGGCTTGTAGGCAGGTGGTGCAGGCAGGTGCTTGTCTTGTATCTGCTCTTCTCAACTGCCTCCAGCTCAAAATAATCCTTATGCCACATGGGATGTTTTGGGGCAGCGTATTCTGCTGTCCTTCACCAATTAGGGGATGAGCTTCAGTGGTGCTCACAGACAAGCACACACCTGAATCACCTTTCTAGGTGTTCTACTGCTGAAACCAGCCCCCACAATTCTAGGCGTGAAGGGACTACAGGAAACACAAGGCTCCTGCACGTGGGCAGACAGCTCGGAGAGAGACAGGAAACGACCTGTGACTCATGTCAGCAGTGGCTGAGCCCTACACCAGCAGTGGGTGATCTCCACTAGCAGCAGGTGATCTCCTACACTAGCAGTGAGTGATCACCTACACTAACAGTGGTGATCTACACTAGCGATGGGTGATCTTTTTTGTGTGTGTGTGAGGAAGATTGGCCCTGACCTAACATCTGCCAATCCTCCTCTCTTTTTGCTGAGGAAGACTGGCCCCGGGCCAACATGCATGCCCATCTTCCCCTACTTTATATGGGATGCTGCCACAGCATGGCTTGACAAGTGGTGCGTCGGTGCACGCCCGGGATCCAAACCGGCGAACCCTGGGCCTCCGCAGCAGAGCGTGTGCACTTAACCACTTGCGCCACCAGGCTGGCCCCAGCAATGGGTGATCTATGCTAGCAGTGGGTGAGCTCCTACACTAGCAGTAGAAGATCTACACTAGCAGTGGGTGATCCATACTAGCAGTGGTGATCTCCTACACTAGCGGTGGGTGAGCCCTTATACTAGCAGTGGATGATCTACACTAGCAGTGGTGATCTTCTACACTAGCAGTGGGTGAGCTCCTACACTAGCAGTGGGTGATCTTCCACACTAGCAGTGGGTGATCTACACTAGCAGTAGGTGATCTACACTAGCAGTAGGTGATCTCCTACACTAGCAGTGGGTGATCTTCTACACTAGCAGTGAGTGATCTCCTACACTAGCAGTGGGTGGTCTACACTAGCAGTGGGTGATCTCCTACAATAGCAGTGGATGAGTTCCCACACTAGCAGTGGGTGATCTTCTACACTAGCAGTGGGTGATCTCCTACACTAGCAGTGGGTGATCTCCTATACTAGCAGTGGGTGAGCACCTACACTAGCAGTGGTGGTCTCCTACACTACCGGTAGATGATTGACAGCAGCCAATGGGTCAAAAAAGAAATGACAAGAGAAATCAGTAAGTATCTGGAGATAAATGAAAACACAAAATACCAAAACTTACAGGATGCAGTGAAAGCAGTTTTAAGAGGAAAATTGTAGCTGTAAATGTTTACCTAGAGGAGAAACCTCAAATCAACAACCTAGCATTACACCTCAAGGAACTAGAAAAAGAAGACAAACTAAACCCAAATCTAGCAGAATGAAAGAAATAAAGGTTAGAACAGTGATAAATGAAATAAAGACAAGAAAAGCAATAGAGAAAAACAACAAACCAAGAGTTTGTTCTTTGAAAAGAGCAATAAAATTGACTAACATTTAGCTAAATTAACTATGAAAAAAGAGAAAACTCAGATAATTAAAACCAGAAGTGAAAGAGGGGACATGACTATTGATTCTACAGAAATAAGAAAGATTATGAGAGAATACTATTGGCAATTGTACGCCAACAAATTGGATAACTTAGAAGAAATGGATAAATTTCTAGAAACATACAACCTACAAAGACTAATCAGGAAGAAGCAGAAAATCTTTTTTTTTTTTTTTGAGGAAGATTAGCCCTGAGCTAACATCCACGCTAATCCTCCTCTTTTTTTTTGCTGAGGAAGACCGGCTCTGAGCTAACATCTATTGCCAATCCTCCTCCTTTTTTTTTTCCCCAAAGCCCCAGTAGACAGTTGTATGTCATAGTTGCACATCCTTCTAGTTGCTGTATGTGGGACGCGGCCTCAGCATGGCCGGAGAAGCAGTGCCTAGGTGTGCGCCCGGATCCGAACCCGGGCCGCCAGTTGCGGAGTGTGTGCACTTAACGCTAAGCCACAGGGCTGGCCCAGAAACAGAAAATCTGAACAGACCTACAGCTGGTAAGGAGATTGAATTGTTAATCCAAAACCTCCCAAGCTCCCCTTTGTTCCTGCCTTTGAAACTTCCCTGAGAAGCATCACAGTCCAGAAGCTGAGGTGGTAGATTGCTCCATCTCAATGAACGGGTCTCTTAGTCCTAAGAACAGGTCAGTTCAGTTCAACAGTGTGTCTCATTTCAGGAGGGGGTGATGCATGTGGGGTCACCAAGTTAGGCCTGTATGGTATGAGTAATCGGGTATTTAATAAGAGGCATTTATATGGAAACAATATAAAAAAGTTAATGGTTGGAGCAAATTATAAACCCAGCTTCTGAGTTCTGAGGACAGCCAGTCAGAAGATTTCTGGATGTTTTGCAGTTTGAACATCATTGGACCTTCTAGTGAACTTTCTGAGCGGCTCCACAGCGACGGGCATGACGTTGTCCATACATGAGCTGTTGTGGTGATTCCTCTGGAGCTCATATCAAGTCGTCCAGCTGCAGCCTGCAGGGAAAGGGCAGTTTTTGTTCTTAGCAATTCCAAGTCAAAACGGCCCAAGTAAGTTGGAAACACTAGTTTGGAGAGTTGTAGCCAGATGTTGGAAGAAACTGTATCCAGTCTGGTTTACAGGTAGGTAACAAAATCTCAAAGGCGATGAACAGGACTAGGATCTGATATCCACAAGAATGTGTTATAGTTCCTACGAAAACAATTTTCCTCTCTATAATCACCCCACTTCCACCATACGTAACCAAAGTAAGACTAATTTGTCTAGTTGCAAACTTAGCCTGATTATTTACATAAGTGCAGCAAGAATACTAATGACTGTATAGGCTCTTTTAAATCTGCTTTGCTGGAACTTTTCATAAGGAATCTCAGATTAGATTTTTAAAAGCCTCTTGAGGCTAGGAAGACAAGCCAAGTCTGACTCAACATCATATTTCACTTGCAATATCTGTAGATTTGGGTTAACCCCTCTCTTCTTGAGATCCCTAAGCTATCCTGAGATTCCTGGGCCTGCCAGGAAATGACCTTCCTTATTCACCTGGTAATGATGCCAGGAACCCTGTAAGCAAGGCAACAGGCTGATTTTTCCAAGGAGATTTATTGGCTCCATAAAGTCAGCCTTAGTTCCTTGAAACTGTCTGGCCATATCTGATTTTATGCATATTCTCAAATATGACATTCCAGTCAAAGCCTTGGTAATATAACCAATGTTTCCAATTGTGTCCTGTTACAAGGAGAACAGATTCTTATTGAACTTTTGTGAATAAGTATATTGCCATGAAAAGAATACTTAGTTCCTTAATTCCGGAGAGATCAGAGAGGGAGAAAAGGATAAATGTTTCAATTCTGTTTACAAAGGTATAATTTACCAAATTGCTGTAAGTTATAGCTTAAGAGAAAAAAGTTCCTTAAATCTGGGAAAATAAAACATTAAAGAACCAGCAATGTTTTAAATAAAAATTATCATCATCCTCATCATTCATTTGGTCCCATGTAATTAATTCTTGATTATCTTGATCTTGTGTTAGCAGATTTATGAAGCCATTAGTTTCTCCATTTGGATTCTGCAAATTCTCACCCAGTTCAGTGGTATGATCTGCGAGTTATCAGAAACCTGTCCTTGTCAGAGTCCTTTCCATGAAGCTCCGTGAAACAAGCACTTTGTAAAACATCAGAGTAAAACAATAACTGTAAATGACAAAAGACGTAGCAATGGCCATAGTTAATATATTAGAGCTAGTATGTTGCAAACTACACACAAACAGTGAAAGAATTCAAAGATCGAAACATATGGAGACACACGGTCCGTGGATTGATATACAGATTTAACGCAATTCCTATCAAAATCCCGGCAAGGTTTTTTTTGCACAAACAAGATTATTCTAAAATTTATATGGGAAAGCAAAGGAACTAGAATATCTAGAAGAATTCTGAGAGGGAGGAATAGAGTGGGCAGAACCAGTGTCCCACACTCAAGACTTGCTCTACAGCATCAACAATCAGGGCAGCGGGTATCACAGAGGGACAGACTCAGGGATGAACAGAGCAGAGACCCAGGAACAGACCCACACAAACCTGCTCAACTGATCTGTGATGGGAGCAAAGACTCAGCGGAGGAAGGAGAACCTTTAACAAGGGGTGCTGGAGCAGCGAGACGTCCAGGGAAAATGGACCTCGAGCCAAGGCTCACCCCTTCTGTGAAAATCAACTCAAAATGGATCATGGGCTTCAATGTAAAACAAAACTTTTAGAGGAAATATGATGAAATCATCAGGACCTATACCCTTATCAGATACATGCTAGTTATATAAAACAACTCATCGTCGTGCTGCCCTTACCGGTGAGGAGGTAATGTCACCAAACTTCTTTCCTACACTGGTAATAAAACAGATGTTCAACTTCTCAAAGCTTGTAGTGGTTCCAGTACAACGTTCTTCATCTGCTTTCTTTTCCTTTTCTTTTCTGGATACGCGGTTTGAGCCCACAAGATTGGTAATCCTGGTCAGGATGGGATCATTCTGACGTGAGTAACCAGGAGTACGTATGTGTTTTGGGGCCTGGAAGTGGCGGGAGCCTGGAAGTGGCGGGAGCAGGTGTCTTTGCTGCGTGGAGGGTGATCTGGACCCGCGTGTCTCAGGGCCCGCCAGCCAGAGGCCTGGTCAGCACCCTCCCGGCGAGCACTGACACGCGCCTCCTTCTTATGGGTCCATGTGTCGGGAAAAAGCCTACTTCTGATTCCTATTTTGTCTCTCTATATGTGAGTTCCATGTTGTCATTTCTTCTGTTTTCCTTCTCATGGATAAAGAGAAGGAAGCCATTAACTATCAACGGTCCTTTTTTTCTTTAGAACATTTCAATTGGTTTTAGGCCAGTGATTTCCCCAGGCCATGAATACCTGGGTCTTAAGCCACGCTTGTAAACCTCACAGGGGGTTCCCTTAGAAATGCACATTTGCCTCAGTGTACAGCGCTGCGGCGCCCTGAACATGGGGAGATCTGAGACTCTTCATTTGTTACTGAGGAGTCGTCCTAGTGGGCCAGTGTTTCAGGGTGAGGCAGCCCGGCTGTTGTAAGGTCTGGACACTCAGTGTGGACACGAGTAATCCATGATCAATCTATAAGTCAAAATTGGGGTGAGTTTATTATGAGCCCGGTCTGAGGACTATAGCCTAGGGCCTTGCTTCCCCCCGGAAGGAAGGACACGCAAAGAAGCAGGGTGTGGAGTTAACGGTTATGGGGAACAGAGAGCCTGCATCACAGACGGCAGGAATGTCTCTTTTACTGCTGTCACGTGATGCTTAGCTGGCACAGCAGGCTGGTGGTCAGCGGGTCAGTGGTCACAAGGTGGGCACAGCAGGTCAGTAATTAACCATTAGTTCCCAGGCAGAGATGCTATCCTTAAAGAAATACTGACATAAGGGGAAGCTACATCCCTATCTTTAAGGGCATCACTCTGGTCTTTGGGACATAGTAAATGTTAAAGCAGATGTGCAATGCGTGCTCAACAGGCCACGTCAGGCCCTTTTGGAAAAAGAAGGTCAGGCTGAATTAGTTTTATACCAAATGGCTTCCTCCTATACTCCAATATATCCCATTGCTTTTCCTTTATTTATCCTCAGGCCCTCAGCAAGCTCTCCTGCACCCAGGGCCAGTGAGGAACAGTCACCTGCTCTCCGCTGTGGCTTTCACAGACGTCCGTGAGTCTAATGACATCCTGGAGATATTTTGAAGGTGTGACATTTGAAGGTGATTTATAATAAAAAATACATAATCGGTCTCGTCCCCTTCCTGGCACAGAGCTCCCAAAGCCCTTGGAATTTCCTGTGATGAGAGCTATAAATGTGTCTTGATGTTCACAACAAGCCCTTGTCAACCACACCCGATTTATGTTAATGAGGTGACTCTGGAAAGCCCCTAAGGATGGGGCTGGTCACCAGGGGATCTGACCCTGTGATTAGAGGGCTAGAATGTCCAGTCCCAACCCCTGACCTCCGGGGAGGGGAGAGGGCTGGAGGGTCAATCAATCACCAGTGGCCAGTGATTTCTTCCATCACCCCTGTGTAATGAGGCCTCCAGAAAACCCAAAAGGACGGGGTTCTGAGAGCTTCCGGGCTGGTGGACGCGTGGAGGTGCTGGGAGGAGTGGCTGCCCTGGAGAGGGCGTGGAAGCTCCTGCCCTTTCCCCAGACCTGCCCTCTGTGTCTCTTCATCTGGCTGTTCCTGAGTTATATCTTTTCATGGTAAACCGGGGATCTAGTAAGTGAAATGTTTCCTGAGTTCTGTGAGCCACTCCAGCCAATTAATCCAACGCTAGGAGGGGCCCTGGGAACCTCCTGATCTAGAGCCAGTTGGTCACAAGCACAGGGGACACTTGGACTTGTGATTGGTGTCTGAAGTGGGGTGGTCTTTTGGGACTTCGCCCTGTACCTGTGGGGTCTGATGCCGCCTCCAAGCAGACGGTGTCCGAATTGAGCTAATTCTTGGTGGTGTGGAACAAATTGCATCAGAATTGGTGTCAGAATCAGAGAAGGAAACTGAAAGGCAAAGCATCCTTACAGGGCCGGCCCCATGGCTTGGTGGTTAAGTGCACGCGCTGCGATGCTGGCGGCCCGGGTTCGGATCCCGGGTGTGCACCGAGGCACCACTTCTCCGTTCATCCTGGGGCCGAGTCCCACATACAGCAACTGGAAGGATGTGCAGCTATGACATACAACTATCTACTGGGGCTTTAGGGGGGAAAAAAATAAATAAATAAAATCTTTAAAAAAAAAAAAAAAAAAGCATCCTTACAATTAAGGGAGCAAAGAACCTTCCTGGCATGACCAGACACTCTCAGGCTGCATGCGTGTTCTGGAAAGCACTGCGGTGAACAGCCGGGCTGTGATCACGTGAGCTCCAGGGATGTCACCAAGGAGAGAAATGTGGGGCATCGTTAATCGTTGAGAACCAGGCGCAGCGACTCTCTCCAGTGTGGACAGGTGCTTATATTGGGGTTCTCTGTGATGGGGGTGAGAGCATGTGTTGGTGGGGCCGTCTTGTGGGCATCCAGATGAAAAGCACTCAGAGATTGTCAAGTTCCAATATTGCTAAAAGGTACTGACATTCAAGGAGTTGTTTCTCCGTTCTGCATGACAAGATACTATTCCTGGGAAATCTTAACAGGGCTCATTGTCTCCACCAAACTACTGCTTAGGTGGGAATGAACCAGGATGGAGGAGTCCCAGGAGATCTCACTATGCACAAGGGTTGTCCCGTAAGGACCGTTGGATGGGGAGAGCAAAGTTTCCGAAGAATCTTTATTAATACGTAAGAGCAAAGCAGGATCAACGAAGACATTTTGGTGAACTAATGATGACAATGGAGAGTGGTGATGGTGGAGAGAGAGATTGCGATGATGGACATAACGCTGGTGGTCTGAGCTCTCGCTCTCTTTTTCTCCATATACACACATGACGTTTTATCCTCTCCGTTAAGATGAGCAAACTTTCCAATTACATTACCGTAAAAAAATGCCTCGTTTCCCAAACTGGCATTGGAGTCTCAGCCAACACCCTCCTCCTTCCTTCCACGTTGTCAGACTCCTGGGTCACAGGCCTAAGCCCCCCACCTGCCCATCTGTGACTTGGCCCACTTGGCGCTCCCCCACATAGTGATGCTCGTCACCATCGCGCTCCTAATACTGACGGACGTGTTTGGGATACGGAATTTCCAAAGTGATTCCCATGAAGGCCTTGGTCTCCCTGAACTGGGTCCTGGGGGGCCTCTGCGTCTGCACCGCCTGTCTCCTGACCTTGCTCCGGGCCATCACCATCAGCCCCGCAGCTCCCGGCTGGTCAAATTCACCTCCACAAATTACATCTTCCACTTTCTCTTCTTGTGCTTCCCAAATCTGCCCTTCTGTCGCAACCTGGTCATTTACTCTGTGTCTTCACCCAGCCTGTCCTCGCTGAGCCACACATTTATCAGTGAATAGCGTTCATCCTCCCTCATGAGGTACGTCATCAGGGATCTGCTCTTGATGCTGTCACCGTCCAGGGACGTCTCCTTTGCAGGAATCGTCCTGCCCTCAAGTGCATCTGTGGTCAGTCTCTGGCTCAGACACAAGAGATGGTCCCTGCACCTTCGCAGCCCCAGCATCTGCCCAAGAACCTTCCCGGAGAAAAGGACCCCCAGCCTGTGCTGCTGCTGGTGAGCTTCTCTGAGGTTGTGGACTGGGAGGTCTTCATCATCTCTTTCTCCTCAACCGCATTACAGACGAACGACCTGGTTGCCCTGGGTGTCCAGAGGCTTGTGCCAACGGCTACACCACTGTCAGTGCTTTGGTGCTAATCAGAGCTGACAAAAAGCTAACCAAGGTTTGGAAAATATGTTGAGAAAGAGCCATCCATTTCAAACAAATTAGTGATGACATTTGTTTTAAATGAGTCCCCCGGTTCACATCAATTATTCATGCAGCACAGCATCACCCGTCTTAACTCGGTGCCTCTGTGGGTCATTTTCCCGATGTCCGTGTCGTGCTTGCCGGTTCTTCCCGTTCCGGTCAGCTGCCAGTCCTTCAGAAGTCATGACAATTCTCTTAGAATTATCGTTCTTCTCACCCCCCTAACCATGTATCTTCCAGAAGTTCCTGCTGGTCATAAAAGTTCTCAGTTTTTGTGCTTCTGAAAATATTTTTACTTTGTCCTTAGTCATTAAAGATACTTCACTCGGCTTACATATATAGCTAGTTCGACCTCTTTTTGTGTTTTCTGAATCTGAGAAGTATTCTCACTTTTAGAAAATTTACGGTTCGTTATTTTATTCACGATTGTTTTTTAAAACCTCTCCTCTCTGTGTCTGGAAACGCTGTCAGATCCGGCGTCTTCTCTCCAGTCGACTGCACCTCAACTTCCCAGGTCACTGGTGCTTTTTCACAGCGGAGGCTAATTTGGTGTTTAATCCACACCACACTTGGGCTTTAATCTCGGTTATCACAGCTTTCATTTCAGAACTTCTTTCTGGCTATTCCCCAACTGTCTGGCCAGCTTTATGGTGTCTTTCTCTCCGTGTGAGTTTGGCTTCATTTTTTGTTCCAGGCTTTATCTGTTGGCACACTCAGAATCCCCACATCAGGAGTCCACTGGTGTTTTGGCTTCTGTCCTTCCTCCCTGCAGCCGGCTTCCTTTTGGGCCCCGTGGTGTCAGATTCCACACTCCTGTTTGCCTGATCTCGGTTCGTGGCTGCCCAGCCCTGTGCAGACAGGGAAAAACTGAGTGTCCCGTGTCAGTGGGGACCTCTGTCTACTCGCCCACCTGCCCTGCCCTGAGCTGTGACCACTGTTGAAACACAGATGTCCAGCTGCTGTGTCCAGCCCTGGTCTGTCTTTGCTTCTGCCCTGGGAATCCTCTGACTTTCTTGGGAATTCTGCTGTGATAGAGTGTGCCTGCTGTAATTTGCTTCAGGGTTTCAGTGTTCTGATTCAGAAGGAGTTTTCAGAATATCTATGGACCATTCAATCTAATCTGTCTTTCTAGTCTGTTGATTGATTGATCTAATCTATCATCTACCTATCTTTCTATCTATAATCTCTTCATCTATCATCTGTCTATCATATCTACCTATCTAATCTGTCTATCATCTATCTATCCCATCCAGCCATCCAGCCATCTGTTTATCCATCTCATCTCTCTCTCACTCTCTCTGTTTATCATTCTCTCTTCTATCATATATCTATCACATCCATGGATCTATCTGTCTATTGGATCTATCTTATCTAAATATCTATCATCTAGCTAGCTATCATATCTGTTGGCCAAGCTGCCTAAGGGATCAGCAGCCCCACGTGCAAGGGACACTTGTGTTGAAGGCACGTTGACCCTCTGTTGCAGAACACAGGGTCTCGAAAGAAACCCCAAGTGTCTATATTCTGAATGCTATTTGTTTCCAAGGTACCATGTGGTAACAGCAGTTTGTATAGTGTGATAAAATGAAAACTTAAATTTGTTTTGATGTTCTATGTTCTGCAGTAATCCCATCCCTGTTTTAGCAAAGAGAACCTGAATACGACAAGAATGAATGATTTTCCCCAGCATTCACCTAAGAATTCCTAGAGTTGGGGTGAAGGAAGTCCTTTGCTGCTGACCTCCACGTCTCCTCCAAGGCTGCCTCTTTACAATTCATTATCATTTCTGTTTTCGCATTTAATGTGGAAATTATTTAGGATGGTTTCTGAAACTCCCAAGTGGCTAGCTATAACTTGTTGTTTGTACTTTCATTGATGATTACCAATGTCATTTCACAGTGGCCAGAAATTACGGCCTGTCTATCTTTCTGTCCACACATAAATGTTTCCAGTTGTGTCATCCATACTTCTACAAATTCATTTATTTTTGTGTGTCTGATCTATTGGTTTCTAAACACGGTGTATTAAAATCTGCTATGATTGCCAATGCATCAGTTTCGTCTTTGACTTCCGTGACCATCTATCTCCTCTACACTAAGTCATGACGTATCACACTTACAGAAGTAATTTGTTTACAGGAACACCTAAACCAGATGAGGTGCTGTAATGTTGATTGTTACTTTCAGTGTTAATCGATATTATTCATCACCATTTCGGTTCATGGGTGCCAGGCTGTGTTGTATTGGTTCTCAGTGAAAAGTTATCGGGGACAGGAACCAGACCTAGTCCATCCTTCCCTATGGACTATCAGATGCCACAGTCATCACGAGCCCGCAGGTTCAGATCTTGCACATTTTGCCTAGTAGTTCCTGTGGCAGCTCACTCTCATCCCCACAGTCTCTCTCTGGTTCACGCACATCGACATTTCCTTCCACTCCACTAGTCATGTGAAACAACCACCAACACTGAGGGCGTCGCTAACGACCAAATGAGCAGAGCTAGGAACCTCCTATGTGGATGCAAGGATGAGAGACACTAAGGCTTTGTCAGAAGGAGGCAGCGGAGCAAGAGTGGGCATCGATGGAGGCCCAGCCTTGGCCTCGTCATCCCTCACCTCGGGCTTGGAAGGCTCTGTGAAGAGACAGCTCCTTTCAGATTCAGTGAAATAATCAACCACTCTCTAGCTTTCAAGCATAAAACCATCCGGTACAGTGCAATGTGTGTTTACGAGATTGTTGGGTTACATGGGGGAGCAGAAGCGGGGTGAGTGATACCAATGGCAATCAGGACATTTTTGGAGGCCCCTGCTGGGGGCTCAGCTTCCTGTGGTCCCAAAGCTGTGGGCTCCCAGAGGGAGCTGTACCCACGCCAACTCTCTGACACCCGCTGGGCATCCTGCAGTCCAATTCAAGTCTGACCCGCCCTCCCCAGAGTTCATGCAGACCCCACAGGTTAAGGGCTCAGTCCCACAAGACCGCCCCCACTTCAGAAGCTAGTCGCAAGTCTCGGGGCCACCCCACTTCCGCCAGACTGGCTATAAACTTGGGTGTTCCCACAACCCCTCAGGTTCATGATTTGCTAAGATGAGTCACAGAACTCAGCGAGCGCTCTGCTTACAATCACGGTTTTATCAGAGATACAACTCAGGCACAGCCCGATGGAAGGGATGCGCAGGGCGAGGTCACCGCATGAGGGGAAATGCAGAGCTTCCCACCCTCTTGTGGAATCGGGCACATCCCCCTCCCAGCACATTGATGTGTCACAACGGGAAAGCGCCCCTAAGCCTTGGGATGCAGCCTTTTTTTGGGGTTTCATTACCCAGGCGTGGTTGACTGAATCACTGGCCGGGTGATGAAGCTCCGTCCCCAGCCCCTCCCCCGCAGGAGGTCGGGGCAGGGACTCCAAGTTCCAGCCCTCCCATCGCATGCCTGGTCTTTCTGGGACCAGCCACATCCTGAGCTGCCTAGGGGCCACCGTGGGTCACTCCGTTATCGTAATGCAGACCCTCTTGTCACTCCAGAAATTTCAAGGGATTTTGAAACTCTGTGCCAGCAACTGAGGACAAAGACCAGACGTGTCTATCATTCCACAGGCGGGTGACCCGGCCAGCGCAGAGCCCTCGCTGCTGTGCGGACTGGAGCCCTTCCTGCACTGGCGCGTCTGTCTCTTGGGGGAGAGGTAAGGCCTGTGGCAGCTGGTCCTGGAAACGCATTTCCACATCTCCAGGCCCACCTGCCAGCAGCCCAGTGCTGCTCCCTCACCCCGAGGCCTGCCCCCTTCAATTCAACTGTCACTCACTCTCCAGCATGACTGCTTATTCACAGCTGGTATGGACTGGACGTGTGTCCCCTGAAAACTCACATGTGGAGGCCCTGCCCCACAGTGTGAGGTGTTAGAGGTGGGGCCTTGGGGAGGTGATTGGGTTAGATGAGGTCATGAGGGTGGGGCCCCCGTGGCGGGATTGGTGTCCTTATAGGAAGAGGGCAGTGGAGCTCGTTCTCTCTGCCGTGTGAGGACCGGCGAGAAGGCGGCGGGCCGTCTGTGAACCAGGGGAGGGCTGTCCCCATAACCTGACCCTGTTGGCGCCCTGACCTCAGACTTCCAGCCTGCAGAACGTGAGGAATACATGTCTGTGTTGTTTTGTTATGCGGCCTGAGGGGACTACGACATCTACCCAGAAAAACAGGAAAACGGGAGAAATCACAAATGCTTTTAAGATGAACAGGGTCATGTTTTTTCAGATAAGTGAGATAATAGAAAACATGTAAATTAGGGAACACTGAACAAAAAATAGACAACAACCAAGGACCAGGGGAGAGGAAAGCAGGAGAAATCCTGGAACATACCTACCACCTGCCAACAGTTATTAAAATGCAAAATTCAATTCAAAAGAGAAATCCAAGTTTGTGTGATCAAAGAGACGTTTGCTGCCTCTGCCTCTGTGGGAGAAGCACACCAGCAGGTAGCAGCTCAGTTGTGATGCTGTGCTCCGTGTGGGACGCTTTACCCAAAGAAGAAAATGGAGAAAGCATGACAGTGAGTCCACAATGATGACAGAGGGACCTTCGCTTCTGAAATAAAATGGAGGATGTGAATTTTTTACTATTCCTCTTGCTGAACACAATTAAAAACCCAGACATTATATGTAAAACAAACATAAGAATATCCTTGTATTAGTCAGCTCAGGCTGCAGAACAGATACCACATACTAGGAGCTTAAACAACAGACATTCATTCTCTCCCAGTCTGGAGGCTGGAGCTCTGAGATCCAGGTATGGGCAGGGCTGGCTTCTCCTGAGGCCTCTCTCCTGGACGTGTAGACGCCGTTTTCTCCCCATGTCATCACGTTTTCTTCCCTCTGAGTGTCTGTGTCCTAATCTTCTCTTCTTATAGGGACACCAGTCCAGTGGGATCAGGGCCCACCCTTATGACCTCATTTTACCTTCATCGCCTCTTTAAAGACCCCATCTTCAAATAGAGTCACACACCAGTACTAGGACTTCAACACATGCATTTGGGGGCACAGTCAGCCCACGACAACCCTCAAAGACGGAGACAAGAAGGTAGACTGGAGAGAGAGCTTGTGATCCCAGGAACCACACCATAGTGAGCTCCTTGGGTTTTCTTTTCCCCCAAACATCCCAGACTCGGAGCAGGAGAAGCCAGCAGCTCTGAAACACCAGTGGGCACAGACGAAAGCCTGCTCTCTCTAGCCATAGGATCAGGACACGGCAGCCTAGGAGGACAGAAGACTCGTGTACCCTACACTGTGGCCTTCGCCAGGCTGTAACGAGGTGCCTCAAACCTACCCCGCTGGGGTGGTGTCAGCAAAGGCCAAGTAGGGAGCTGGGCTTTCAGTCCTGCCATCCAACACCCAGGTGTCAGTGGGACCAGAGGGCCGCTGGGACTCCCACCTCTGCTCAGCAGTACGAGGACCACCCCCACCTCCGCCAGTGTCCGTGGAGGCCAGTGGGGCGCCTGCGCTTCCATCTCCACCTGGCAGTAATGAAGTGGCACCAGCCCTTCCCCTGCCACAGCAGTGCTGGAGAAAGCCAATCGGGTATTTTCCACACCAATAACCAATTCTCCCATTCTCTGGACACCAGCTGCCTGTCCAACAACTCAATTTGATTCTGACACTAACAACCCGGAGTTAGCATCAGATTCCCCAGGTTAAGGGCTCAGCCCCACAAGACTGCTCTCAACTCAGATGCCAGCTGCAAGTCTTGAGCCACCTGTACCTCTGACCAATCAGCTGTGAGTCAGGGGTTCCCACAGCCCCTCCTTAGGTTTGATAATTTGCTAGAATGGCTCACAGAACTCAGGAAACACTTTACTTATGTATACTGGTTTATTATAAAGCACATAACTCAGGAACAGCCAGGTGGAGGAGATGCACAGGGCAAGGTATGGGAAGGGGATGGAGTTTCCATGCTTTCTCTAGGCGTACCACCCTCCCAGCAAGTTGATGTATCCACCAACCTGGAAGCTCTCCAAATCTCACCGTCCAAGAGTTTTTACAGAGTTCAGTCTCCTCCCTGGAGGTCACGGGTGGGGTTGAAAGTTCTAACCCTCTGATCACTTGGTCTTTCTGGTGACCAGCCTCATCCTGAGGCCATCTAGGGGTCCCATCCTAGGTCACCTCATTAGCTTAAACTCAGGTGTAGTCTAAAGGAGCTTGTTATGAGAACAAAAGACATTCCCATCACTCAGGAAATTCCAGGGTTTTAGTTGTTCTGTGCCGAGAACCTGGGACAAGACCAAATACGTTTCTTATTATACCATAGCCAGCTAAAACAGAAACCTTAATTAAGAACCACAGTGTCATAACATGATATGAAAACATCCACATTTCAATGAAAAGTCACTTGTCATAACCAAGAACCAGGAAGACAGCAAACTGACTGAGAAAAAGGCAAGTAGTAGGTGCCAATACTAAGATGACAAAGATGTTTGAAATGTCTGAAAGATTTTAAAGCAGGTGTGATAAAAGTGCTTCAACAAAAAATTACAAACACATTTGAAACACATAATAAGTAGAATGCTTCAGCAAAGAGATGGAAAGTCTTAGCAAAGGAATAGAGATATAAAGAATAACCGAATGGGAACTTCAGAACCGAATAGTACAATAACCAAAATTAAAGCTCAGAAGATAGACTCAATAGCAGAATGGAGGGGACAGAGAAAGGACTCAGTGAACCTGAATAGGACAATAGGAAGTGCCCAGTCTGTAAAAAAAATAGAGAAAATAAAGTGAAAAAAATATAAACAGAGCCTCAGGGATGTGCGGACTATTACAAAAGATCTACCATCCGTGTCCTCAGAGTCCTAGAGGAGAGGAGAAAACAGAAGGACTGGAAAAGTCCTCAAAGAAATAATGACTGAAAACTTCCCAAATGTTGCAAGAGACATAAGCCAACAAATTCAAGAGGCTGAGCAAATCACAAACAAAATAAACCCAAAGAATCTACACCAAGACACATCATACAAAGCTTTTGAAAACTAAGAAACAGAAAAGCCCTCGAGATCAGACAGACAAAAACCATACCTGACCTATACAGAAAAGCCAACGCAAATGACAGGGAAGTTCTAATCCGAAACCATGGAAACCAGAAGGACACAGAAAAATATTTTCAAGTGTTAAAAGGAAAGATCTGTTATACCGGAATCCTATACCCAAAGGAAATACCCTTCAGGAATGAAGGGGAAAATCATTCTCAAATGAAGAAAAATTAGGACAATTGATCACTAGCAGATCTACCTTAAAAGGGTGACTAAGGAAGTTCTCTAAACAGAGAAGAAATGATATAAGAAAGAGACTTGGAAGATCAGGGGACAAAAATATGGGTAAATACAACAGACTTTCCTACTCCTCTTGACTTCCTAAATTATCTTTAATGATTGGTGGAAAAGTTATAAAACTGTGTAGACAGCGGTAACAAAATGGAGTAACGTATGCCAAGGCTTCTAAAATGGAGCTGGGAGGCCATAAAGGAAATGCGCTTAAGCACGCACACCAGGGCTCTACCCAGATGGAATGTAACTTTTGAGCTGTGCTTCACTGTTGTCATCTTGACCTTCTTTCAAGAAATATGCTTATTCCCATAGATAAGAACTTTTTGCCCTAGAGATGGCCTTAGCAACCAATCATGTATAGCCGAGAACTAACAGTTATTCCCAGCACCAATCACAAATTTTGCAAAACAACCTATGTAATTTATCTCTTTTTGCCGTGATAAACTCTTGCTTTCTTTGTCTTCCTTGGAGCATGTTTTGGGTTTCTGTCTGAATCTGTGCCCCCTGAATTGCAATTCTAATTGCCCAAATAAATACCTGGTGTTTAAATTATAGTGGATTTTTCCTTGGTCAACAACTGTAGTTCTAAATATATGTAGAGAAAATATTTGAGCCAATGGTATTATAAACAGGGGAGGTAGAGGAGCCTAAGAAGGGAAAGTTTCTACACTTCACTTGAACTGGTAAAATGACAATGTCCATACATTGTGACAAGTTACGCATATATAACAGATAGCCTAGAGCAACCACTAAAAAGCTACGCAAAGCTGTACACTCAAAAACACTATGAGGGGCCGGCCCCGTGGCTTAGCGGTTAAGTGCGCGTGCTCTGATGCTGGCGGCCCGGGTTCGGATCCCGGGGGCGCCCCGAGGCACCACTTCTCCGTCCAACGCGAGGCCGGGTCCCACGTACAGCAACTAGAAGGATGTGAACCTATGACGTACAACTATCTACTGGGGCTTTGGGGGGAAAAAACTGAATAAATAAAATCTTTAAAAAAAAAAAAAAAACACTATGAATAAACCAAAACCATTCTCACCACTTTTTGCAACATGTTACTGGAAGTTCCAGCCAGTGCAATAAAGGAAGAAAGAAAATAAAATGCATACAGAATGAAATTGTCTTTAATTGCAAATGACATGATTGTTGACAGAGAAGATCCCAAGGAATCTACAAAAATAAACCTCCTAGAACTAAATGAATTCAGCAGGTTCATGGGATATGAGATAAACATACAAAAATCAATTGTGTTTGTGTATGCTAGCAAGGAACATGTGGACACCGAAATTGAAAATACAGTACCATTTACAAAATTGACTCTAACAAAATTTTGTGATCTCTATGCTAAACATTACAAAACTATGATGAAAGAAATCAAAGAAGACCTAAATAAATGGAGAGACATACCATGTTCATAGATTGAAAGATTCAACACAGTAAAAATGTCAATTCTGCCCAAATTGGTATACAGATTTAACACAATTCTTATCAAAATCCCAGCAATATTTTTTGTATGTATAGATAAGATTATTCTAAAATTTATATGGAAATGCAAAGGAGCTAGAATAGTTAGACAATTTTGAAAGAGAATAAATTGGGAGGAACCACTTACTACCTGATATTAAGGGTTACTACGTAGCTAAAGTAATCGAGACTATGTGCTATTTATGGAGAGATAGACACATAGATCAATGGACTAGAACAGAGAGCCCGGAAACAGACCTACATAAATGCCCAACTAATTTTTCACAAAGGCGCAAAAGCAATGGAGGAAAGGGAGCCTCTTCAGCAGTGGTGCCAGAGCAACTGGACGTCCACAGGCAAAGAGTAAGGAACCGCAAGCTAAGGCTCACACCTCACACAAAAAAATTAACTCAAAGTGGATGGTGGACTTAAATATAAAATGTTCAATTGTAAATATACAATTATGTTTTAGGAAAAAATCATAGAAAATCTTCAGGATTTGGGATAAGTACAGAGTTCTTAGAATTGACACCAAAAGCATGAACCATAAAGGAAAAATTGATAAATTTGACTTTATAAAACTTAAAAACTTTTTGCAGGCAACAAAAGTAAAAATAAATTATTGGACTATATCAAAATTAAAAACTTCTTTCCATCAAAGGACAAAATCAACAAAGTGAAAAGACATCCTATAGAAGGGGAGAAAATACTTGTAAGTTATATATTTGATAAGGGGTTAATATCCAGCATATATAAAGAACTCCTACAACTCGACAACAAGAAAATAAATAACTCAATTAGAAAATGGACACGGGACTTGAATAGACATTTCTCTGAAGAAGACACACAAATGACCGACAAGTACATGAAAAGATGCTCAGCATCACTAATCATTAGGGAAATGCAAATCAAAACCACAATAAGATAGCACCTCACACCCATCAGGATGACTACCATTAAAAAAACAGAAAATAACAATGACAGAAAAACAAAATAACATCCTCAATGTCCATGAGGATGTGGGGAAATGGGAACCCTTGTACTCTGTTAACGCGAATGTAAAATGGTGCAGCCACTATGGAAAACAATATGGCAGTTCCTCAAAAAATTAAAAATAGAATTACCATATTATCCAAAAATCTCACTTCTGATAATATACCCAAGAGAATTCAAAGCAGAACCTCAAAGAGATATTTGCACACCCACATTCATTGCAGCATTATTCACAATATTTGCTTGAGGTGGAAGCAACTCAAATGTCCTTTGACAGATGAATGGATAAAGAAAATATGGTACACACATACAGTGGAATATTAGTCAGCCTTAGAAAGGAAGGAGAGTCTCACATGTGCTACAGCAGGGTTGAACCTCGAGGTCATGATGCCGAGTGAAAGAAGCCAGACAGAAAGATGATACAGTATGATTCCAGTTTTTGAGGTATTAGAGCAGTGAAATTCATAGAGACAGAATGTAGAGTGGTGGTTACCAGGGGCTGGGGGGAAGGGGAAGTGGGGAGTTGTTGTTTAATGGGGGCAGAGTTTTAGTTTTACAAGATGAAACAGTTCTGGAGACGGTTGGTGGTGATGGTTGCACAATAATGTGCACGTAATTAATAATATTGAACTGCACACTTAAAAGTGGTGCATTTTATGTTATATGTGTTTCACCACAATTAAAAGTGCTTTTAAAAATTTTTTTAATTAAAACTTTTGCACTTCCAAAAACCCTGCTAAGAAAGCGAAAAGACAAGGTACAAAGTGGGAGACAATACTTGTAAACCATGTATCTGATGAAGGACTAGAATCCAGAGTATCTGCAGAACTCTCAAACTCAGCGGGAAGTAAACAGTCTAACTAGAAAACGGGTGAAAGACAAGAGCAGATATTTCACCCCAGAGGACACGCGGATGGTGGATGAAACAACACTTTGCAGGAACGGCATTCCTGGGCATCTACCCCAGAGTAATGAAGACTTGCGGTCACATGCAAATCTGTACACAAATGTTTATGGCAGCTTTATCTGGAAGAGCCAAACACTGGGGGCAACCCGAATGTCCTTCAGTGGGTGAATGGCTAACAAATTGTGGTCATCCACACCATGGAACTGTGCTCACCAATAAAAGGAGTGAACTGTTGACACACGCAGCTAGAGTCATGAAGTGCCGGAGAACTATGCCAAGTGAAAAAAAGCCAGTCTCCAAAGGTTACATACAGGATTATTCTATTTATATAACATTCTTAAAATGACAAAAGTACATAAGTGTTGCCAGGGTTAAGGAGTGTTAAGGATGGGAAGGAAGGAAGTGTGGTTGTGAAAAAGGGTAACACAAGGGGTCCCTGCACTGGAAATCTTCTGCACCTTGAGTGTGTCTGCGTCAATATGCTGGTTGTCATTGTATTACCGTTCTGGGAGATATTACCGTTGGGGAAAGTCGGTAAATGGTACCTGGGCTCTCTCTGTATTCTTTCTTTCCACTGCATGTGATTCAACAATGATCTCAAAATAAAAAGCTTAATTGAAAAAGTTACCATATAATAAAATATGATGCAACTGTTTAAAAAATTCGGTACATTAGACTTGATCTTTAGAAACAACCTACCAATAAAATTCCCATAACACATAAACAGAGGGACTTCAGGGCTGAGTGGGTTCAGCCTGGGAAAAGTGCCAACCCGAGTGAGGAGGAGGAGAGACTCATGGCAGGAACAGGCGGCGATGCGGCCTAGGACGTCAGGAGGGTGAGTCCAGGGTGGGGCTTGGCGCAGGCACTGGCCGCTCCCGAGTGGCACTTGCACAGAGCAACAACCAGAACTCGCCAGGAGAGCGGGCCTGCAGATAAGCGAGGCCTCCCCCAGCGCAGACCCGTGCGAGCTCTGCCGAGCTCGCGGAGGGTTCTGGAGGAGGCGCCACCTCTCTGCAGTCCCAGCAAGTGTCTCTCAACGTGTAGGAGGCGGAGCCGAGCCGAACCTGCAAAATTCGATGTGAGCAAGCCTAGACAAGGACAGCAAGCCTAGACAAGGACAGGTCACCCCAGCACACAGCGCAGAGGAGGTTACCGAAGAAGCGTGGCCCCGCAGACAGGCAGCTGGGAGTCGTCCCTGGGTCCCAGCAGGCAGAGCCAGGCCGGAGTGGACACAGCCTCCCACAGGAGGGAGTGGGCTTGGACACAGGTGCCACAGGGCACCACCTGGGCGAGACTGCAAGTGTGCCACCACGTGTCTGAACAGGAGTGGCCAGGGATACAGAAAGGTGCCCTTTGAGGGACGCCCAGCGAGGGCTCAGAGGCAGTCCCTGGGTGCTGTGTGCTCGTCCCAGAAGGGAGCACTGGTGTTGGTGGGAGACGGCTCGTAACGTCGGAGTTAGAGCCAGCCGGCACGAAACAAGGCAGGCTGTGCACACGCAGCCTCAGACCACGCGCTCCTCCCTGCCGGGATTTCCCCGCGAGGGCGGCGGGAGCTGGGTGGGGCAGAATCGGGGCTCCGGGTCGGGCTCCTGCAGCAGCTTCTTAGGCGCCCCCCGTAGCTCAGACGCCACCTCTCTCCTCCCTCTGGGTGGCCTGGCCGGTCACTCACCAGGCTCCTTCTGCCTCAGACCCAGAAAGGGCTGCCGTGGCCGGTCCTGGAGGCCATGCCAGGCCAGGGAGGTCACTGTGGGAGCCAGGCTATGGTTTTCCACCCATGCACCTTGGAGCACCCGGGAGCCCCAGCGCAGGTGCCTCAGAGGCCCGTGTGTGGGGTGAGGCTGGGCACCAACTGTCCTAGTTTGCCCGGGACTGAAGGGGCTTCTGTTTGAAAGCCAGGACCAACTGGTCACTGAAAGTGAGGCTCCCCTGACAGGCTCCGACTCCTGCAGCCCAGGAACCAGGACGCTTCAGGCCACCCGGTCCACAGGGAAGGGCAGTTCTGCTGCCTGGACGGCCCCTCAAACCCCAGGAATGCGGTAGGACCCTCACCTCCCCGCGCAAATAAAACAATGAAACAGATGACTCGTTCGGTTCTGCTTTTTATTGGCGTGTCTGGGCATATGCAGAGAATCCTGGAGAAGAGGCTGAGGCGCGGCAGAGCAGGGCGACCCCGACAACACCCCCGCTCGGCGGGGCCTGGCCTCAGCGCACCTGGGCCAGGCGGTGCTTCCTGTACAGCAGCGCCCGCCTCTTCTCGCGCTCGCGCACGCAAGCGCGCAGACGCGCCGTGGGGAAGGTCACGGACGCGGGCTGGGAGCGGGCCGGGCCCTCCTCCGTCAGCCACGGGCACTGCAGACAGCTGGACGCGCACGGCCGGCCCCTGGAGCACGGGAGCCGGCGTCAGCCACGCTCCGGAAGCTGGGGTCGGACCGGGCAGGACGGAGGGGTGGGAGAGACGGGCGGGGCGCGCGGGCAGGGGGCGGGGCGGGGCCAGCCTTACCAGGGGTGCGCGCACAGAGTGCTCCGTAGGAAGGCCACTGCGCCCCCGGACAGCCCCGCGTAGCAACGGCCCAGCCGGATGAGCCCCTTGCGCAGGCCCTTCTGCAGGTCGCGCGTCCCCTCGCTGCTCACCGGGTACTCGGCGCTCAGCCTGGGGGTGGAGGTCAGGGGACTCAAGTCACCCTCGATGGATGGGGGACGGGGGATTCTGGGGTCACCCTCGGTGAATGGGGGACACGGGGGATTCTAGGGCCACCCTGGATGAATGGGGGACACGGGGGATTCTGCGGTCACCCTCGATGGATGGGAGGACACAGGACTCTGGGGTCTCCTTTGATGGATGGGAGGACATGGGGCTCTGGGGTCTCCTTTGATAGATGGGGGGACATGAGGCTCTGGTGTCACCCTCGGATGGAGGACACGAGGGCTCTGGGGTCTCCTTCCATGGATGGGGGATGCAGGCCTCTGGGGTGACCCTTGATGGATGGGAGGACACAGGGCTCTGGGGTCTCCTTTGATGGATGGCGGATTCGGGGCTCTGGTGTCACCCTCGATGGATGGGAGGACACAGGGCTCTGGGGTCTCCTTCCATGGATCCTGGGACCGCCCTCCCACCCAGCCCCCCCAGCGCTGGAGGACTCACATGATGAAGGCCGTCACGCCTATGGCCCAGATGTCGGTCTGTGGGACCGCACCCTGGCCCTCCAGGAGCTCTGGAGCTGGGGGGCGGGGCACAAGAGGGGCGCCAGTGAGGGGCTGAGTGCCTGCAGTGGAGCGAGGCAGGAGGCAGGACTGGGGAGGGGCTTGTTCCTGGCCTGCCCCTCCCCAGGTCAGGCCCAGCGTCTGCGCCCAGCTCACCCATGGTCTCCAGGTAGTCCTTGAACCCCTCGGAGGGCAGGACCCTCTCCTGCGCGAGGCTCTGGGCATTGCCCAAGTCAACTACTTTGAGCAGGTTGTACTCAGTCACGATCATGTTCTCGGACCTGAGGTCCAGGTGCAGGATGCGCTGGGCGTGCAGGTACTGGGCGGCACTCAGCATCTGCCACAAGTAGTCCTTCACCTCCGACTCCGAGTAGGAGGTCCTGGGGGCAGAGGATGGTTCAGCCCAGGCCGAGGGGGAGCACCTGGGGAGGGGGCTTGGCTCTGTCCACTGCAGAGGGGGTTTGGGAGTGGCCCCGGGATTTTGCTGAGTCCCCCCTGTGGCCGGGCCGCTGGAGGCAGGGCCGAGATGCACCCTGAGCCCCACCTCTAGGCCGGGCGGGCCCCTTCCTCACCTCTCTGCCAGGCAGGGGAGCAGCTCCGGCCCAGAGCACAGCTCCAAGATGAGGACCAGGTGCCGGGGGCTGAGGTAGGCGGCCTGCAGCTGGGCCAGGTGTGGGTGGCGCAGGCCCTTGAGCGCCTCGTATTCCCGGAGCACGGCCGTTCTGTCCTCAGGGCGGTAGGGCACGATCTTGGCGGCCAGCAAAAGTCCGCTGGCCTTCTCCTGGCACTGCCGCACCACACTGAAGCGGCCCCTGGTGAGGAAGCACCGGCCAGGCTCGTGAGGTGGCCCTGCCGGCACACCCAGGTCCCCACCACCCTCCTGCAGCTCTCCCCTCCTTCCCGCTCTGGAACAGCTGGGAGGAAGCCCAGTGGGAGGTGACCAGACCCTTCCCAGAGGGGCGCCAGATGCTCTGGACCACACCTGGGGACCACACCTGGGCAGGGAAGCTGAGGCTGGGGTAGGAGCTCGAAGAGCCAGGGGTCAGGGAGGCTGTGGCACCGCCCACCCGCTGTCCCCCAAGGCCTCGCACCTTCGGATCTGTGTCTGGAAGGCGAAGGTCTGCGTGCTGGGCAGGGGCTGGGCTGGCCGAGCAGGGCTGCTCTCCTCCTCAGAGGCTGTGGGAGGGAAGTGGTGACTGGGGCCTGCAGCCCCAGCTCCCCCACCGTGTCTCCCATCGCCCTGACAAGGGCCCCTCTTTGAACCCCCCACACTTGACCTCATCCCTCGGCCATTTGGGGGGGCACAGCAGGCAGAACAAACCATCCTGAGGGGGTACATGTCAAGCGGCGTGTGGTCTCTCAGGGCCCCCTCCCGCCCTACCAGGCCCCGCGGAGCGGCTCACCCAGGTGGCTGGGCCCTCCCAGGAGGACCTGCTCCGAGGGGCTGCTGAAGGGGCCCATGCCCGCCTTGCTGACGCAGGCCGTCCGGAAGGTGTACAAGCCGCCCCGAGCAAGCTTGCCAGCGAGGTAGCAGCAGTCGAAGATGTCAGAGGCCAGTGTGCTCCAGCTGCCACCTGGGCACACGGAGCGGGCGGTGTGGGGCAGCCAGAGGCCCCCACCCCAGTTAGAGGTGGAGAGACACCGCCCCATGGAAGCCGCCGGGGGCACGGAGGGGCCAGGTCACTCCCTGATGGGTGTCCAGGACACTCAGCAGGCTGGCACTTCCCCTAAGCACCGCCCCCACGGGCCCCGGGGGCCCCCAGGAGGCTAGGGCAGGGGGGCGGCCCTACCTTCCAGGCTGCACTGCACAGTGTAGGTCACGGGGCCATGCGCCTCCACGGGCTTCCAGACCAGTAGCACCCCGTCCTCGTACACCTCCCCGATGTCCGGACGCGGGGAGCACGCAGGGAGCTCTGCAAGGCCCACGATCAGGGTCTGATGTAGGCTCCCAGGGACCATCCGAAGCAGCTCTGAGCCCCGCTGGCCGTGCCTCACCCACCCTGCTGCCAGGCCCCCCAGTCCCGTTCATTCAGGGGTCCCTTTCCATGCTGACAGGCAGGAGGGGCCCAGTGCCTCTCCTGGTGGGGGCCTCAGGAGGTGTCTGCTCTGCCGACCCCACCAGGCTCCCCTCCCACCACTGCATGCCCAGGAGCCCCGTGGAGTGGCCTTCGCTCACAGCCCCCCACCCGCCCCAGGTCAGAGGGGCCTGCCCTGGCTGCTCAGCTTTGCCAGGCTTCTGGGGTTGGCCGCCCGAGGGCCGGCCCCACCCTGGGGATCAGGAGTCTGAGAGCTAGGCCCACAGCCCCCGTCTTGGCTCCCCCAGAAACACACCCGGCACTATGTTTTGAGATCTCGGCTTGACGAGTAGAGATACAACCTCCTCCTGCATCTGCTGGAGGGACGGATGGGCCGGAGGTACCGTGGGAAGCGCAAGGGGAGGAGCCCGGCGGAGGGGTCAGAGAGGGCCTGGCCAGCGGGCTCGCCCTGCCTCCTGCTACCCCAGCCAGAGGGCCCGGTCTGCAGAGCTGGCTCAGGCCGCCCCCCACAGCCTCCACGGGCCTGGCAGAAACCTCCAGGTGGAGGCAACAGACGCGGGTGACCCCTCGCCCCGTTCCACTACGATGGCCCTGCTCGGCCCACCCACCTGCCTTCCGTAGCACGGCTGTGGTGGCCGCCATGCCCAGCCGGTTGCGCACGCTGCAGGTGTACAAGCCCAGGTCCTCTGCCGTCACCACCAGGATGGTCAGAAGCTGGAAGTTCTTGCGCGTAGAGGAGATGAGGAGGCGGCTGCTGCTCTCCAGGACGGCCCCGTCTGTAGCAGAGCAGGTCAGAGTGGGCCCAGGGGGCGGCCCTGACTACCCGTGGCCCCACGCCCTCCCCGGGCCTCAGTTTCCCTCTACATTGAGAGCGATGCCCTCCACAAGCGCCCCCGGCCCAGGACAGCTCCTCACCTTTACTCCAGGTGGCCTGTGCAGCTGGCTGGGCCGACACCTGGCAGGCAAGAGTCACAGACTGGCCCAGGACCACTGTTTCATCTGCCAGCTCCCTTAGGAATGATGGCGCTGGGGAAGGGAGGCAAGGTGAGCCTTCAGAGGTCACCCCCAGCCCGAGAGTGAAGCCTGGACCCCACGGTGGGGACACTGAAGATGAGCGCCCCTCCCACCCAGCTCATCTTCAACATCAGCGCCTCCTCCAGGAAGACCTCTGAGACTGCTAGCCCTCAAAAGCTGGGGTGCCGGAGGCCCCTGTCTGGGATAGAGCTCCCGTCGGTGTGAGTTTGCCCGCCCCTGCTGGTCTGGGCACCTAGGAAGGGGCTTCCCTCCCCGACGGCCAGGTCCCCTGGGCAGCAGCCACCTCGGTCCCTGCTCTTCAGGCCTGACAGCCGGAAAGAAGCTAGGCCTGCCTTCTTCCTGGGGGGGCTCTCCTCAGGACCTGCAGAGAGGACAGGGCCGTGGGAAGTCACACCGAGGGGCCGGCCCCTCTGGGCAGCCAGCTGCCTGGCACTGCGCCAGGAACATGAGAGCAAGACTGCAGCCACCTGCTACCCACTGCTCGGGTCCCAGGGGTTTTGTTGGGAACTGGAGCTAAGTCCACCATGAAGACCACCCTCCCTGCCCATCAGAGCAGCCCGTCAGGCGGGGACACCTGGGCAAGTAAGGCTGGCAGCTTGGGGACCACAGGTGTCTGGGGAGGCCTGGCCAAGGGCTCTGGGTCACGTGGGGTCAGGGAGGGTCTGGAGTCAGTGAGGACCCAGGGGTCGAGGTCAGGGAGGGCCAGCCCACTTCCCACTCCAAAGGGCGGGGCGTCACCAAGCCTCCCCGTGTTGGGTCCCAGGGCTGGTTGCAGAGGCCGAGAGGTGGCCTAGGGAACAAAGGCTGGGGTGTGCCCGGCCAGAGGAGGGCAGTGGGGGCTCCAGGGGGGCTCCCTGCGTCAGGCGGGCTCCTGAGCATGGGAGAGGCGAGGCGCTGCAAGGCGCAGAGCAGGGACACCTGGACGTGCCCAGACCTGGGGCAGGGGCGGGGTGGTAGGGGGAGTCACCTTCGGGCCTGCCCCTCAGGAGGCGGGAGATGTGGGCCACGGAGGCCCTCACCCTCCGGCGCAACCCCAGCTCTGTGGGCTCCTCCAGCTCCACGCGCCTCCCGGGCAAGTGGAGGAGACCACCTGAGGGAGGCGACCCCTTGCGCCTCCTGCTGCTGGCAGCCTCCCAGAGCAGGGCCTCCGTGTCCTCCAGCCCCTCTGTGATCTCTAGGCTGGCTGGCGGGCCCAGCGTGCCAGGCCAGGGCCACGTGGCCTCTGGGAGCTCCGCCAGCTCCTCCCCGGCCTCCGACGCGGGGGAGGGTGGCGGCTGTGGCCTGGGGACCTTCCTGAAGATCATGAACTCGAACGGGAGGTACTTGATGTCGTAGAGGTCCGACAGGTTGAGGTAGGCGGGCTCCACCTCCGAGATGTCCAGGGACACAGTGTCGGCCGCCTCCAAGTCACCCGACAAGTCCCGGATCTGCACGAGTGACACCTGGGAGCCCCCGCCGACGCCCTCCCACAAGGTCAGCTCCGGGGAGGCCCTCGGGGGAGCCCTGCCGCCCTCGGGCGGGGGCGCCGCGCTGGCCTCCCCCTCATCCTGCTCTTCCGAGGACTGAGAGGTGGCCCAGGCCATCCTGGCCCACAGGGGGCCCTGCCCCAGCATGCCCCCCGCGTCCCCACCAAAGGCAAAGGTGCCATAGCCGGCCACCCCCGCGTAGCCCCCGTGCTGCCCCAGGGAGAACTTCCGGGTGGTCGCCTGCTCCTGAGGCCGCTGTGTGCTAAGCTCAGAGTCAGAGAGGTCTTCTGCCTCCTGGGCCAGGTCCTCGGCGTCCGGGGTGAGTCCGGGCTCCAAGCCCACTGCAGAGGCTGGCCCTGGGGAGCTGGGGGGGCCCAGCCTCCCGGGGAGAGGAGTGTTCTCCAGCCCCTTCTTAGAGCCTGGCTGGGGGCTTGCTCGGGCTGGGGAAGGGGGGGCCTGAGGCTCCCCTGAAAGGAAGGGGCTTGGGGGTGTGGACAGGGCCTCCAGGCCCGGCCCCGGAGGCAAGGAGCCAGGAGTTTGTGGTGCAACAGCCGTGGGGGGCCTGCAGCCCTCCCGGGGGGCAGGACCCCACTGGGGGTGAAAGAAAGGGTCCTGCTGCCCCCCACAGCTGTCCTGGGACCACCCTTCTTGCTGAGTGGGGGCTACATCGCCACTGGTGGAGGGAAACAGTCTCGGCCCCTGCAGGGACCCCTCTGGACGCTCCCTCTCCCTGCCACAGGCACCCCTTTGGGGCGAGCCCTGCCCTGGGGCCTCCAGGAGGCCCGAGTGGGTGGTGGTGGTGGCAGGGGTGGGGGTGGGACACTGTTCCTCTGGGCAGGACTCGGTAGACAGGCTGGCGGCGTGGGGCCGGTCGAGGTCCAGGGAGCGGCTGCGGCTAGGGGCCCCTCGGGTGCTGGCACCGGGCAACCGCAGGGCCGTCTCGAAGGAGGGCGCTTTGGCCAGCATGGCGGCCTGCTCCTCCTGGGCAGCCGCCTCCTCTAGCGCGCGGTGCTCCAGCAGCGGCTCACGCAGGCCAGGCAGGGCGCTGGCGAAGTAGCCGCCCTTGAGCAGGTGCCGCCGCCGGGCCGGGTGCCGCCTGCCACCTGCGGCCGGGCCCCCGCGCTCCGGGCCCTCGCCCGCCTGCTGGTAGAACAGGCTGCGGATGACGCTCTGCCGAGGCACGCAGCCCGGGGCGGCCGGCGGCTCTGTGCCCTGGGCTGAGGCGGGCAGGGGCGCAGCCTCGGCGGGCGGGCAGGCCTCGGCCTCCTCGGGTAGGCTGGCCGACGGCCGCAGGAAGCCCCGGGGGTGCAGCAGCGGGGAGTGGGTCACTGGGGAGGGCGGTAGCGACTTGGCCCGGGCGAAGGGCGCCAGCTCGTTGTCCGAGGAGGAGGAAGAGCTGCTGGAGGAGGCGCTGGCCTGACTGCACAGGTGCCGGGCCACCCCGAGGGACGGGCTGTCCGGTGGGCCCTGGAGCAGCTCGGGGATGGAGCGCATCACCAGGATGGACTTGTAGCTCATCAGGGAGCGCTGGGGGTGCGGGAACCGCCATCAGCCGGGTGCCACTGCCCTCCCGGCTCCTGGGGGCCCAGCCGGGAGACTCAGGAGACGGGTCGGGGTGGTGGATAAAAGCCCGGTCCTCCTCAGGGCTCCGTCTGTCTGTCCTCACCCTGCCTGGGACGTTGCACGGGGCACGCACCCCGTCCCCCTCGGCTCAGCAAGAGCAGACCCCGCACAGAGGACGCCCAGCCCGGCTTCCCACTCTCCCAGGCCCGCGGGACACACAGCATCCCCCTCCTCCCCTCCCGCGCAGCACGGCTCACCTGCCAGCGGCTGCGGGCCAGGAGGAACTTCAGCTGCTTGGTGTTGATGAAGTGGGCCTCCTCAGCGGGCAGGGACTTCTGGGGCGCCCAGGAGAAAAGCCACGTCAGGGGGAGACCCGGATGCGCCCCATGGCCCAGGCAGGTCCCCTGCCCCTCTTGGCCTGTTTCCCTCCCTGAGCACCAGGCCTGCCCGTGCTCAGCCGACTCACCAGGAACCAGGAGTGGGCGAGGCACCTGGAGGCACTGGGGCGAGCCCTGCGGGAGAGGAAGGCCGGGGTCAGGCCAGGGGTCAGCTGGCCCCCGGGACAGGCGATGAGGACCCTGGGCAGGGGAAGGGCTGTGTGCACTCACTCTGGGGCCCTCTGCAGGGCAGCCTTGATAAAGTCTTGGGCATCCTTGCTGAGGTGGGCAGCCATTGGGCTGCTCCAGGACACCCGCCCCTCCAGCACGTTCAGGAGGGTGGCTCGGTCACTCTCACCAGCGAACGGGGACGAGCAGGTCAGGCTGAAAGCAGAGACGTGGCTTGCCTTCAGACATGGCCCTGGGTTTCTGGGTCCGTGGGGGGCAGGTCACCAGGACAGGCAGTGCTGGGTCTCACTGGAATGGTGGTCTGACTACGGATGGGCTTAGCACCACTCCGATCCAGCCCTGCGAATCCTAGCAAGTGTCTCAGATTTGCCCAGAGATCCAGGCTCAGCTTGGAGCTGGGATCCAGGCTCAGGCTGGGGTCAGGATCTGGGCTTGGCCTGGGATAGAGATCAAGGGTCAGCCTAGTGTGGCCACCCACCTTAGCCTGAAGTGGGATCCAGGCTCAGCCTGGGACAAGGATCAAGGGTCAGCTTAGGGTGGCCACCTGCCTTAGCCTGAAGTGGGATCCAGGTTCAGCCTAGGACAGGGATCAAGGATCAGCCTAGGTTGGCCACCTGCCTTAGCCTGAAGTGCGATCCAGGTTCAGCCTAGGACAGGGATCAAGGATCAGCCTAGGTTGGCCACCTGCCTTAGCCTGAAGTGGGATCCAGGCTCAGCCTGGGACAGGGATCAAGGGTCAGCATGAAGTAGGTACCCAGCCTTAGCCTGAGGTGGGATCCAGGCTCAGTCTACACCACAGTCCTCGGGATGAACCACCCAGACCCTTTAAGGAAACAGCTCAGCGCTCTACCTCGAGCCCAGCAGAGCTCTCTGGGACAGGGCGTGTGTGAACAGCGCTCTGCAGAAACCTCTTATCAGAGTTGGCCCACAGCCTGTTCCCAAAATAGCTTCCCCTTGGGTCTTGGGTCTCTGATCTGGGGAGTGGCCAACAGTGCGCATAGCCTCCTGTGGGCCTGCTAAGGAGGGGTCCGGGGTTGGCTTCGGAGGAGGCGGCTGACAGGGGCAGGGTCTGCTCACCTGAGGTAGGAGATGACCCCCATGGCCCTGTGGGAACAAAACCACAGCCGTGAGTCACCCCAGGCCTGGCCCGCATGCGATGGGCGAGCAGTGTGGGCCGGGAACTGAGGGCGGAGGGGAGGTGGGAGACGGTGTGGGGGCCGCGTCCCTGGGGACCCAGACACGCACCAGATGTCGGAGGCCTCGCTCACGGGGGTCTGCTCGATGATCTCGGGGGACACAAACTCAGGGCAGCCATACTTGCTGTACTGCGGCTCTGCCGGGGTGATTTTTTGGGCAAAGCCAAAGTCACAGATTTTAATGTCTTCCCGGGCAGGATGCACCATCAGGATGTTGGGGGGCTGTCGGGCAGAACCGGGGAGTAGATGAGGCCGAGCCCTAAGGAGGTGACTCCCAGGGCTGCTGGTGGGGGTACCCTCCCCCTCAAGGGTCTGTGAGGGGCTGTCCCACAGTGATGGTAAGGCCAGTGCATAGCTGTGGGCAGCCCCGGGGCAAGTTTCAGTGCCATTTGGAGGTGGCCTCTGCTCCAACAAAAGGACACCCCACCTGACGGGGCTGCTGGAATAGTAGTGAGCTCCCCGTCCCCAGAGGTGAGCAAGTCCTAACAGGGAGGCTGGAAGTGGTGGGCCTGTGCCCTCCCAGCCAGCAGGCCCTAGGCCCCCACCTGCCCCTCCCCAGGCTCTGGAGGCAGGGGGGCAAGTACCTTTATGTCGAGGTGGAGGATGCCCTGGCTGTGCAGGTACTGCAGCCCCTCCACCAGCTGCTGGATGTAGACCTTGACCTGCAGCAGAGGCTGGCGCTCAGGCGGAAGGGCCAGCCTTGACCTCCCCTCCACTTCCCTCCTGGCCCTGCTCCCACTACAATGCCTCCCCTTCCCTCCAGATCGAGTCTGGGACCATCCCAAGGGGCAGGTTAGTGCGAAGCCTCCCGACTCCCTGACCCCTGTGTGCCCTAAGGCCAGGGCTTTCCTCTGGGCCCCCAGGTGGGCTGCGTCTGGGTGTGTGGAGCAGCCTGAGCAGAGCAGGAAGTGCGCCATGGCCAGTGGTCTGGGAGGGGCAGCAGGGACAGGAGCTGCCACACCTGGGGGGCCCTGGGGAGCCCCAGAGCTCTCTGAGCTGGGGAGTGCTTGGGGGGTACGGTCTGCAGGGACACACGGTCTGGGCAGGTGGAGCGGGAGGTTGGCGGCTCCAGCGGCAAGGTCACCTCGGCCTCGGTCACCACGCTCTTCTTGAACAGGCGGTCCAGCAGCTCCTCGGCCGAGCACCTAGGGCTCCAGTCAAGGAAAGCACTGGGGTCTGGAACCAGCCTGGCCCCACACGCCCGGTGAGTCTTATCTTGGGGTGGGGGTGGGGAGCCATGCTGGGGATGCTGGTGCTCCGGGTTGGGGAGGGTGGGAGAGACAGGGACGCGGAGCAGAGGGGCTGAGGCCAGGGGGCAGCCGCAGAGCAGGAGTGGAGGCATTCTCTCCCCTCTGCCCATGCCCACCTCCCACACCCTCCCAGGCCTGGGGTGCTAACTGGGGAGGTGGAGGTGTGGCAAGCACACCTGACACCCAGAGACCCTCAGCTAGGCAATGACCCAGAGGGGACAGGGCAGGGGGTGTGCCCCTCCCTGGAGCTTGGGTGGGCAGCCCGAGGAGCCCCAGCACTTGAGAAGTCCAACCTCCCTGCTGGAGAGGCCGGGGAGAGCGCAGTACGGGCTCGCTGAGGCATGTCTTGAACCCTCTGCCCAAATCCTTGGCCCAAGGGACGGCGAACTATGAGGACGAGGACGGCGCCGGGTCTGGGGTAGTCAGGCAGCATCATAACCAGGACGCAGGAGGCACGGCTGGCTGCCCCACAACGCGCCAGGCCCGAGGACACCAGAACTGCAGGCCCCACGCGGCCCTCTGGACCCCTGCGCGCCCGGGCGCGCGCCCTCCTCGCACCCTCCTCGCACCCTCGTGCCCAGGGCGGGATACAGCTCCAGGATGAGGATCAGGGTCTTGCGGGTCTCAAACTGGTCCAGCAGCGCGGTGACCAGCGGGTGGCTCAGCGTGGCCAGAACGTCCCGCTCGCGGAAGGCCTGGGCGCGCGTCCTGCCCCGCAGGGGGATGAACTTGGCGGCGCAGGACATCTGGTTGCCCTTGTGCTGCACCCTCTTCACAAAGCCGAACACGCCCCTGGGAGGAGGGGAGCCCACGCTGGACGGCGCCGGGGGTGGGGCTCCGAGGGGCGGGGCTCCTGGGCGTAGGAAGGTACTCCGGAGAAAGGGGGCTGCTGGGGGCGGGGGCTCTGGAGGGACCCGTGCTCCGGCATACCGGTACCCGGGTACCGGGTCGGGGCGGCGGGGTTGCTGGCAGGCGGGGGCTGGGGGGCAGGAGCTGGGGTCAGGGCCTCCCGGGTCGGGGTTCCTGGGAGTCGGGTTCCCAGGGGCGGGGGATCCGTGGGGTGGGGGCGACTGGAGTCTGCCAGGTGGGAAACTCCAGGGTGGGGACTCCAGGAGGCGGGGGTTCCGGGGGGGAAGGGCTGGGGGGCTCCTAGGGCGGGGTTGGGGGCCATACCTTCCTATCTCCTCCTTGACCTCGTAGAAGGAGTGCAGTCTCCTCCGGGAGCTTTGCTTCTCGGAGTCCAGGTCGTCCCCTGTGGTCAGGGAGGGGGAAGCCTGCGGTGTGGCCAGGTGTCACCGCCCCGTCCCTCTGTCCCCAACTCTAGTGTCCGCGGGGGCAGCTCCTTGTGCCTGAGCCCCTGAGAGCCCCGGGATCCCCACACCCGCGTGGAGCCGAGACGGGCCTGGGAGGGGTCTCCAACTCACCCCCCAGGACCAGCAGCTCCGCCTTGCACAGAACCTGGCCCCCGGGGTTGCGGGCCAGGCAGGTGTAGACGCCGGCGTCGTGCTGGGCCACGTCCCTCAGCACGAGGGAGTACGTGGTCCCTTCCTGCTGCTGGCTGAGCCGGGTGTCATCCACCAGCTGGGCGCTGTCCTGGAGGCGCAGGGCGGGGCGGCTATCAGCCCATCCTGGGGACCCGGGGACCGCAGCCCACCCTGCCCTTCAGGGAGTCCGTGTTCCGTGGAGATTTCACACACTCTCTCCTCCTGGCCCCCACCCCGCGCCTGTCCTTACCTTGTACCAGGTCACTGTGGGCTGCGGGCTGCCCTCGATGACCGCTTGGAACTGCGCGGTGCCGCCCCTCTGTGCCTGCAAGTCCTCGATGGTGACCTGCATGGACGGGGGCCCTGGGGATGGGCGGGGGAGTCGGTGGGGAGGGGCCTGGGCTGCGCGCCCACGGCCCCGCCCACCCGAGCCGGCCTGCGGTCACCGACACCGCAGCGCCCTGGGTGGGCAGCCAGACCCTGAGATATGCCCCAGGGTGACAGAGCCCACCTGCCTCTCAAGTGAAGGCGACCTCCTCCTGACTCAACCCAGGCCCCTGACGGTCAGGAAGCGCTTCCTTCCCTCTAACCACTGCGTCAGCTCTCAGAGGGCAGGGCACACAGAGCATGCTAACTTGGGAGGGGAAAGGGCCGCGGACATCCAGTTCATGGCTGCCCCCCTCCCCTCCAAGTGGTGCCCGCGGAGGGGACACAGAGACAGAGAGCAGTGGGTCCCCAGCCCCAGCAGGGCTGGGACACGCAGGTTGGCCTCAAATGCCCCACCCTGCATACGCCCCCCCAGCCTGGGGGGCACACGCGTAACCCGCTGCGTCCCCTGCCTACTTGTGGCACCCATGTCCCTGGTCTGGTACACGTAAGTCCGGTGCGTGGTCTCCGTGAACACGTGGCTGTGGACGTCCCAGAGCTGCGCTGCGCCAGCCCCCGGCCAGGCCGCACCCTCCATCCTGGGGTGGTGGAGCCGGGTGAGCTGTTGGCCCGCCCCTCCACTCCTGATAAGATGGGGGTCCCTGCCCTGCGGCCACGGGGGGCTGCAGCAGACTCTTCTGGAGGGATGTACAGAGTGGGACCCCAGCTCTGGGGGAGGAGGGGCTCCTCCCACGCCCGTCACCCCGAGGGCGGTCTCTCCTCCCTGCCCTGCCCTTGGGCTCGGGGTGGGGCTGACAAGGAGCGTCCTGGGGGGCCCAGAGCCCACCCCTTACTCCTCCTGTCCCCGTGGGCAGGACCAGTGGGCCCTGCCCTGCCCCTAGGATGTCCCCTCGTGGACTGTCCCCACCCAGTGCGCCAGGGAGGTTACCGGATGGGCACAATGCGTCCCTGGGCCGCGGCATGGGCCCCCGAGTCCTGCTCCAGGCCCGCGTCGGGGAGGGGCTGTGGCACCTTCAGCCGGGGCTCAGCTGGTGAGAGGCGAGAGACTTAACTGACACGCAAAACGGAGTGGGGTCGGGGGCCATGCCCCACAATGTGCCCGTGTGTCGCCCTCGAGGGTCCAGAGGCTGGCCGCACAGGCAGAGCAGGGGCGCAGGGTTGGGGCCCCCAAAGCCAGGGCTCTGGCCGCGCATGCGCACCTTGGCCCCCTCGGCCTCCTTGCAGAGCCCAGAAGCCGGGGCACCTTCCTGTCCTGGCGCCCAGCCCGGGACCACTGGCCCTGAGGCTTCCCCCGCCAGGCCGTGCCCACGGCCCGGCCATCCCTACATGGGGCGCAGGAGCCTCGCAGCATCTCTGGGGTCTCATCTGTCTGGAGCAAAGCTCGATACCCCTCCCTCCTCTTCCTCCTCCCCTCCTCTTCCTGTTCCTTCTCCTCCCCCTCCTCTTCCTTCTCCCCTCCTCTTCCTCCTCCCCCTTCCTCCTCTTCCTTCCCCCTTCCTCCTCCCCTTCCTCTTCCTCCTCCCCTCATCCTTTTCCTCCTTCTCCTCATCGTCCTCCTCTGTCTCCTCTTCCTCCCCCCCTCCTTCCTTTCTCCCTCTCCTTTCCCTCCTCCCCCTCCTCCTTCTTCTCCCCCTCCTCCTCTTCACCTCCCCAGGAACACAGGGTGTCTGCCGAGGGCTGACCACGGGAGGCCTCTGGCTCCCAGGACAGACATGCTGAGGCTAAGAACCTCCCAGAACCCACCTCCCTGCCTAGTTCCACAGATGGGGAGACTGAGAATGACCAAGGGGTGGGCCTTGTCCAGGGTCTCCAGTGCATGGAGCCATTGGGATGTTGGGGTCCCCAGGGCTCTGCCAGTTTACCCCCATGGGAAGGACAGCCGGGGTAACCAAGACGGGTCAGCACGGGGGGGTGGGGGGATGTGGGAGCAGGCGGCACTTTGCAGTCAGCCTCCCACTGGGCCTCACCGGATGCGTCTGCAGCCTCCATGCCTGGGGGCTGGGGACCAGCATCCTGGAGTTCCGGTGGCCCCCCAGGGCCAGAGCCTGGGCCAGCATGGTCCCCTGCAGAAGGTCCCAAAGCCTCGGGGCACACCAGTGTCTTCTGGACAGACATGATCTCCTGCTCTGCTCGTTCCAGGGTGGCTGGGGGTGGGACAGCAGCGTCTGTAGGGGAGGTGAGTCAGAGTGTAGGGGTGACCTGGGCCTGGGGAGGGTGTCGAGGAACTCTACCCTGTCCTCAGAGACTGCCCAGGTGAGCTGACCCCGGGCTGCCCCTCCCACCCGCTCTGCTCTGGAGGTGCCAGAGGTGGAGGTCCTGAGAGAGAGAGGGACCCAGGCACCGTCCCGGGGGGGAGGCAGCGAGGTCAGGGCCTGGCCACCCCCAGGCTGGTGCCCAGATGCCTTTGGGAGAACATTGGCTCCACGAGGGGCAGCTGGGCCTGGACACCCGGTGCCCCACGCCCCACCCCATTCTGCCCTCAGTCTCAGCTCATTCCATCCCTTCATCCCGGGGCTGGCCTCCCCCAGGGCCCACTCCGGACGTGCTGGGCTGCCCAGCCCCACACTCTAGGGACGCCTGGGACAGCCTGATGCTGAATCAGGGGCTAGGGGATCTGAGGGGGGTGGACCCCCTTCCTGCCCTCCCAGGGCAACCCCTGTCCCCTCCCAGCAGCTTTCTCCCCTCCACCTGCAGCCTGGCCCAGCCCACGTCACCACACCCTCCCTGGCCCCTGCTCCGCCTCCCACGCCGCCCCTCTGGGAAGCATCAGACCCTCTGTGTCTCAGCCTCCTCAGCACCCCAGTGCAGCACCCTCCTCCTCCTCCTGGCTGCCAGTCCCCGTGTGGCTGTGCCACGGCCTCACACATGCCCAGGAATGCCCTCCACTCCCAGCAGGTCCCCTGCCTGAGCCTCCCTCTTCTGTATCCTCAGACCCCAGGCTGCAGAAGCAACCAGACGGGCTGTGGTCTGTCTGCCCTCTCCGGCACCGGGGCTCACGCCCTCTCCAACATTAGGGCAACCATCCTCTCCTTACCCCCTCCAAGGAGGTCAGCGGGACCCCCGAAGCTTCACATCCCCCCACATCTGTCCTGACAATGGCACTGGCTGCACAGAGGGCAGGATGGTCTGCTCAGCTCCCAGCAGGCTGAGAGAAACCACCATGGACTGTCCTGGTCCCACTGTGTGTACCCGCAACCAGCCCCACAGCCCACGTGCCAGCAAGCTGGACCAGCAAGCTGTCACGCCTCCAGCCAGGGACCCCAGGACGGACCATGACCCGCGGGCCACTGCTGGGTGCCACCCAGGGCTGCCGATGGAGGGGACCTAGGCTGCCCACCGGTGGGTCCCCAGGGCCAGGCCTGAGGGCCCCTCCCGCCCAAATCACTGGAGCCACAGGGTGGAGAAGCCAGAAGGAGTAGGACAAAGACAGTGCAGGCAACCGGTTTATTGTTATCGGGATCCACAACGGGCTGCTTCCCAGGCACAGACCCTGGCCCGCCCAGGAGGGTCTGCAGAGCTGGGCCCCACGCAGGCCTCCCGGAAGCCAAGAACAACGTTCATGGGTGACATGTGGCCTGGGGAAAGCCCCCCTGGCTGGGCCAGGGGCAGGGCTGTGCCGGCCTGGCCACTGGGACTGGGGCGGGAGGTGGGGCAGACGGGGCCTACGTGGCAGCCGCTGCCTCGCAAACGGAGCAGGACTGATGCCCAAGTCCGGCTCTGCATCCAGAGCCCTGAGGCCCGGGCTGCCGTCTAAGGGTTGCTCCGGCCAGCGCTCTCGGAGCGGTGTGGGTACTTGCGAGATGACAGATGTGTGAGTATCCTCCACTGAAAACAAGTCCTGTGAGGTAGGAAGCGCCAGGGGCGGGAAGGGAGGGCAGCTCAAGCCCCGAGCTGCTGGAGAGCGAGGGGTCACGAGCACACATGTCCGAGGGGCGCCGCTTCCCGTGCAACCATGCAGCTGCATCAGGGTGTCCTGGCCCTGTGGGTCCTCTCAACCCTGGGCCACAGAGCCCCCGACAGTCTTGGCCTCAGCCCTGGGAGGGGCCAGAGGCCTCACCCCCATCCCGGCGGATATGCAGGGTGACCGTCTCGCCCACAGTCCCAAAGCTGACCGTCTGGGTGGAAACCTCTGTTCTGAAGCTGCTCTGACCACTGTCCAAAGAGCGCTGGACCTGAGTGCAGAAGGACGGCTTCCAGGACGCGGCATCCCCAGCCCGGGCCTCCCGCACGCAGAAGGAGACACCCACGGGGCCAAGCTCCTGCGGCCCCGAAGAACGCACCTCCCGGGGCCTGAGCCTGCGGCTGAACAAGCCGGGTGGGCCTTGGGGGCCCGCTGGGCGCCCCACATTGAGCAGGACTGGCCGCCCCACGGTGGGCTCGCTGATGTCTCTCTGGAGCACCGAGACCTCGCAGGGCGGGTCGTCAGAAGCACTGGGCGAGAGGCCACCGCAGCCGAAGGTCTCCCCTTCCTGGGGCTCATAATCCTCCAGGTCAGCCAGCGTCAGCGCGTGGCCGTCGTGTGTGAGGATCTTGGGGTCACGGCCCTGAAGGCCCTCAGTGTCCTGGGGCTCCTCCACCAGGCTAGCACCACCCCCCTCCTCCTGCTCCAGGGGGGCCTCCTCTTCATCGGCCTGGGGAAGGGACAGTTCAGGGGTCTCCAGCCCGGCATCCGCGTGGAAGACCAAGGGCTCCCCAACGCTGACCACGGTTCTGCCATGGGCCGGGGGCTCCTGAGCCAGCAGCTTGTTGTTGGAGTTGTTTGTATTGGGGTCCCCTCCAGGGGTCCTGCCAGGCGGTGTGAAGAGAAGCCCTGCAGAGCTGCCGGGCCCCTCTCTGGCAGGGGACGTGCCCCTTTGGCCTGTCTTCTTCACCCGGACTTCGATGGTCTCTTCGACCTCCACCCACTTGGGCTGGGGCCCAGCGCCCCTGGGTGAGGCCGGCGTGGGGGCCTCAGGCCCTGTCACGAACAGCGTGGGTACAGTGGGCCTCCACCCTGGCTCCGCCTCGGGCCTGTGGGGTTGCCCGGCCCCCCGTGAGGACAGCAGCTCAGGGGCCAACAGGCCTGGCCTGGGCGGGCTGGCAGGGCGGCGGGAAGGCGAGCAGGAAGGAGACTTGCTGGGGGACTGGCGTCGGCCACGGGGGCTCTTCACCACAGTGGTGATGGTCTCCTCTCTGCGGGGAGAGGGCCGAGAGGAGGTGGGCACAGAGACGCGCTGCCTCGCCCAGTGCCCGCACCATCAGCACATGCGGGGGCCGTGCAAGAGATGGGGTTAGTGTACAAGCAAGTGGTGAGACTGCAAAGAGAAGTGCTGCGCGTGTGCTTGAGCCCGAACTCCAGACCCCGCAGCCAGAGAACCCGAGAACAAAGCACAAAGCCTCATCTGGCCAACCTCGGGCTCTGGTGTACAGACCTCAACACAAGAGTTGAGGCAGCGGAGGAGACCCACACCGCATCACACAGCACCTCCATACCCCAGACCAAGACTGTTTTGCAGTGTCCCCAGGTGGCAGTCTCCCCTCCCTGCTGACAGCCATCTCCTTCTGGAGACGCCAGCCCTTCTCACGGAGCGAACAGGTAGGGCGTGGGGACATGGCCGCTGGCCCTCCTGCCCATCCCACCAGTGCTTTGTGCTTTGTATCAAGGGTGGGGGTACCCCAGCGAGCTCTTGGAGGGCAGGGGTTCAGTGACCCTCCGTCAGGGACAGGAGGCACAGATGGTGCCACAGGTGCAGGACCAGGACGGCTGTCAGAGCCGTCACGGTGTCTGGGGGTGTGAGGCCTGGCAAGGACACCTGCTCCAGGCGTGGCTTGTGTGACCTCAGGCAAGCCCTTCCCATTCCTGGGCCCATCTCCCGGGGGAAGGGGGAGGAAGGGGAAGAGAAGGCAGAACTCAAGGCTAGTGGCATGGGGGTGAGCACTGGGCACTGGCCAGGGACGTTGCAGCAACCCTGGGGGATGGGTGGACCCCTTTTATGGGTGTGGATAACAAGGCTATAAAAGGCTCAAAACTTGCCCAGGCCCAAGAGTCAGAAGCCCCCCAGTCAGCCCAGGCCCCCTCCACCACCCAGGGCCTCTGACCTTGCTGGTGCTGAGGGTGAAATGAGTAACAGAAGGGAGCAGGAACGCCTGATCACACACAACTCCCCTGGGCCCTGGGGCTTGCGTTTCCTCTCGGGCTCAGGCAGAGGGCCCTGGCGTGTGTTTGGTGACCACTCTGCTGTCGCCAGCTCCCTGCCGTGACTAAGGCGTTCTCTCTCTCTCTCGTTCAGCTTTGCTTTTGTCTAACTCGGGGCTCCATCCAGGAGCAGCTACTCCCAGGAATGGGCCCAGGGATGGGTGGCCACACCTTGGGGCACGCAACAATTATAGATCCTACCTCCTCCGGCTCTCCCTGGTAAAGGGGAAATGCTGTACCCCATTTAACTGATGGGGAAGCTGGGGCTTGGAGACATGGCCTACTCAACGCCACAGGCCTACCTTCCTGCCTCACACCCAGGTTCGGGGGCAGTAGGCTTGTCCCTGGGTTGGAGCCTGCCCATCAGGGTCCTCGTGCTGCCCACTCTGCTGAGGTGAGACAGTGAGTTGAGTGGAACTTGGCAGCTGGATCACTCCGCTAAATGCCGCCCCATTGGGCTCACTGTTCCCCATGAGGGCATCCCCCCCTGCTGGGCTCACTACTCCCCATGAGGGCATGTGGGCATCCCCCCTCGCTGGGCTCACTACTCCCCATGAGGGCATGTGGGCATCCCCCCTCGCTGGGCTCACTGCTCCCCATGAGGGCATGTGGGCATCCCCCCTCGCTGGGCTCACTGCTCCCCATGAGGGCATGTGGGCATCCCCCCTCACTGGGCTCACTGCTCCCCATGAGGGCATGTGGGCATCCCCCCTCGCTGGGCTCACTGCTCCCCATGAGGGCATGTGGGCATCCCCCCTCTGCTGGGCTCACTGCTCCCCACGAGGGCATGTGGGCATCGCCCTCTGCTGGGCTCACTGCTCCCCACGAGGGCATGTGGGCATCGCCCCCCGCTGGGCTCACTGCTCCCCACGAGGGCACGTGGGCATCGCCCCCCGCTGGGCTCACTGCTCCCCACGAGGGCACGTGGGCATCGCCCCCCGCTGGGCTCACTGCTCCCCACGAGGGCACGTGGGCATCGCCCCCCGCTGGGCTCACTGCTCCCCACGAGGGCACGTGGGCATCCCCCCCCGCTGGGCTCACTGCTCCCCACGAGGGCACGTGGGCATCCCCCCCCGCTGGGCTCACTGCTCCCCACGAGGGCACGTGGGCATCCCCCCACGCTGGGCTCACTGCTCCCCACGAGGGCACGTGGGCATCCCCCCACGCTGGGCTCACTGCTCCCCACGAGGGCACGTGGGCATCCCCCCACGCTGGGCTCACTGCTCCCCACGAGGGCACGTGGGCATCCCCCCACGCTGGGCTCACTGCTCCCCACGAGGGCACGTGGGCATCCCCCCACGCTGGGCTCACTGCTCCCCACGAGGGCATGTGGGCATCCCCCCCCGCTGGGGTCACTGCTCCCCACGAGGGCATGTGGGCATCCCCCCTGCTGGGGTCACTGCTCCCCACGAGGGCATGTGGACATCCCCCCTGCTGGGGTCACTGCTCCCCATGACTGCATGTGGACATCCTGCTCTGAGGCCACTGGTACAGCACAGGGGGCTGCAAGGTGGCAGGGGTCTCTCTCCAAGCCCTGTTTCCTTCTAGGATCCCCTGGCTTCCCAGTGTTGTTGCGGGGGATGCTGTGCTGGGCAGTTGTCTCTCCATTCACCAAGCTAAGCGGTACACTCTTCCTTGTGGGGTGAGGGGTTTCCACCTCCCTAAGCCTGCAATAGGCAGGACTTGAGGATGCCTCAGGAGTCATCTAGTCCAGCCTCCTGTAGGCTGAGTCCTTTCTGCAGCCTCCCTAACGGGGCTGCCTGGCCCCATCTCTGCTCCTCCATTTTGTCATCATAAGATGTAGATACAACAACGGTCCCCTCACAGGTGAAGCTGATTTGTGTAAAACCCTGGCGTAGCTGCACGCCTCCAGGGATGGGGTGCCTACTGCTGCTCCAGGCAGCCCCATCTACCATGGAGTGGTGACCTGCTTTGGGAAAGGAGGGAGGACGTGAAGGACGAGTTAACCCAAGGATCCCTCAAATGTCTGAAGATGGCATTCTCCAGCCACATGGCCAGCTGCAGGCCCCTTTAGGATGTCTTGGACCCATGGGGAACTAAGAAGTTCCCCACCCTGGAGCTTCCCAGTTGTCTGGCCTTAGGAAACCATAGTCTTTCTTGCCTCCTGGCTTTTGCAAGCTTTTCTCCCACCTCCATCTGCACACGCCTCCTACTGGAAGCCCTCTCGGATTGTCCAGGTCAAAGCCACTTCCACCGCCTGTTGTTCACCCAGCTCCAGATGCCCTGTGTCACTGAAGTGTCAACAACACATGTGGCTCTTCCCCAGCCCTGAAGGCACTGAAGGAGGAAGAAAGGGACAGCGGCCGTGGCACCAGGGAAACGGGTTCTCAGCTGGCTTCCAAACAGGAGCCACCCGAGCAAGCCTCCTCTCTTCCCTGAACCTCAGTTTCCCCATCTTCCTAATGTGAGGGTTGGGCTCGGAGAACTCCAAGGCCCTAGAGCTGTACTGTCCACTATGGTTACACTATTTAAATTAAATTCCAATTCATGAAAATTAAATAAGTTTTAAAATTCAGTTCTTCAGTCACACTAGACACATTTTAAATGCTCAACACCCACAGGCAGCTAGTGGCTGCTGTAGTGGGCAGTGAAAATACAGAGTATTTCCATCATCGTGGGACGTTCTGTTGGACAACAGGGTCCTGCACCCAAGGGTACTGAGGGCAGAATTCTGCCTCTAGCCCACTGCAGGAAGCAGCTCCACAGCCCCAACTCCTGTCCTAACTGGTGTGACTCTGGGTCCAAGCCCTGGGTGAGCCACTGTGAGGTACACAGAATCAGTCTACCCTGCGGAGGCAATGGGGCCTTGGAGAGGGTCCTGAGACCCTGGAAGAGAGCTGTGAAGCGTAGAGGTGGCTCAAGTCCCTGGGGAGTATCTCAAGGTTCTGGCAATCTGCGCGGTGAGCAAAGGCCGCGTGGGCAGGAGTCAGGCAAGCAGGAGGCTGGGCCACAGGGGCAGGGTCCAGGCAGGTTAGTGGACATGCAGGGGCACTGCAGTCAGAAGGAAGGTTAGGAACACGCCTGCACTTACATGATGACGGTTTTCTTGGGGACTTTAGTCTCCTGCTCAGTGACTACAAAGAAAACAGTCGGAATAGCGAGGATTATTGGTCAGCCAGCACACAGGGACTGAGCTATCTGAGTGGCATGGCAGCGTAGTAACCTGCTCCGCTCAGGAGCACTGATCCAAAACCTGCCTCACTGTGTGCCCCTGGGAGGACTGTCACAGCTTAGACCCCCCATTCCCTCACCTTTGAAATGGAGGTGACAATGTCTGCCCTGAATGGCTGGGGGATGGGAGGTACGACAGCAACGCGTCCCACACCAGGGAGGGCCGCCATCCCTCTTCAGGGTCCTGCAGAAGCTTCAGGGAGAGTGAGGGCCCTGCCAGGCTGCCCACACAGAGGCCCCAGCTTCTCCTTCAGCCCACGTGCCCAGAGAGCCCTGTGAATTTTGTCAGGCCTGAAGTCCCACTTCTCACAGACAGAAACTGAGGCCTAGAGAGGAGGAGGAATGGCCTGTGGCTGCATGGTGAGCCAGCAGCCACACTGGACTAGGACGGCTGACGCCTGACTTAGAAGAAAGTCCGAAAGACTAAAAAGCACCTCTCCAGGGAGAGCGACTCTGGAGCCTCAGAGGTAGCACATCTGAGCTGCGTGGCAGGAGGCCATGGAAGTCCCACTGGGAGCAACCTGAGGGTGCCCGGGCAGGGTCCTGAGCTCCGAGTGAGCAGAGAAACCTAGGTCTTCCTAGGAGCACCCCACAAACTCAATTCTCTCTTTTGACTTTCCTAGCTTTCCTCCTCCCTGGAGCCAGTAGGATACAGCCTGTGGTTCCCATTTTGTAGATGGGGGACCGAAGTCCCAGAGACAGGACAGGACTCATCTGGGACCAGGCAGCACCTACTCCAACCATCTCGAGGCCTCTTCTCCTGCAGCCTCTGGCCAGGGTCAGGCTTGGCACAGAGATGCCCCCTCCCAGCTTTGCCCACCTGGACAGTAGGCATTCCACTGGCTACCTGTACCCTCACATTTCAACAGCCCCTCTTGCCATCCCACAGGGAAACTGAGGGGGAGGCTCAGAAAAGTCAAATGGCGTGGCCTGGGGCACACAGCCTCCTGCCTCCTGCTCTGGAGGATTTTCTCCTTCGCTGCAGTGCCACATACAGAAAGGCTTTCCCTTAGAGGACCGACAGTACAGGCCTACCTCGTTTTATTGTGCTTTGCTTTACTGTGCTTTGCAGATACTGCATTTTTTACAAGACCCTCCACTAGCAAAAAGATTATGACTTGCTGAAGGTTCCAATTAGGTGCCTTTAGATGTCTCTGATAGCTGCACATGAATTAAATGTACTAACTGTGTCTGTGTGGCATGTGGGAGCCACATTTACTGTGTGCACGTGTGCATGCATTTACATGTGTGCATGCATGTGTGTTTGTGTAAGCTGCCTTCTGAAGAGGGGAGCCCACTGGGAGAGATGAGATCAAGCCAAAATACCCTGTGTGTTTAGACTAAGCTGGGCCCAGAGGAGCCAGCCTGTTCACGGCCTGCAGGCCAGACCCTGTGCGCAGAGGGTTGGGGGAACCCAGGACTCCTTCCTGCGTCCTCTTGATTGGGGCCCCCTTCTGCTGCTTTTGAGGGTGGAGACCAGGGCACCTCTGGGCTGCTACACTCCTGGTGCCTTTGTTCCTGACCTGACCTAACCTGCCGCCTGACGGGCACTGGGCCCTGGTGAGTGGGGCAACCATGGGAGGGTGCAGCCATGCGAAGCGGGGCTCCCGGCCCAGCGCGGTTTCACAAGCGAGGGGGCAGTGCCCCCCCCACAGGGCCAGCCAGGGCCCGTTCTGGCTGCGGAGCCACCAGGTTAGAGATGAAGCGGCAGGACAGGGTTAGGAAGCAGGAGGTGGCAGGCTCCAACTCCAGGGTCTACAAGGACCAGCCTTCTAGCCGCGTGAGGCACCAACGCTGTTTCTGCCCCCGTGGCCGGAGGACATTGACGGGAACAGACCCGTTGTGATAACGAGTGAACGGCTCTGCAGCACGTGCTTGTTACCAGCTGAGAGGGAGCACACAGTCCCCGCTCAGCACCTCCTTGACGTGAGACGCCACAGGGCAGGAAGTGGAGGTGCAAGGGACACCACAGGGCCTCCAGTGGGCACAGGCTCCAGCAGTGCCGGCTGCTCTCAGGGGGCGAGGAAGAGGACCCCTGCCCACGAGGGAGGGAGGGGCCTCAGTGAGGGCCCTGGAGGGCGCCAAAGGCCCCGAGGCAGGGCTCCAGGTGCCAGGTGGCCCGACTCTGTGAGGGTCCCGATGGACAGTGGCCCCCAGACATTGAGCCCTCGGAGGGACTGGATCTAGTGGCCCAAGGTATCACAGAAGCCAACTTTCAGGACTTCGGAAGACACATTCCAACCCATCCTACTGTGAGAACTGTTGGCCCAGCCTCTGCTTGCATGCGCCCAGGGCCTGGAGGCTCACCACCGCCCAGGCAGCCCCTTCCAGGTGAGGCAGCTCAGACAGGGGGAAGCTCTCCCTGGGGCCGCAGCCCACCCTGTAAGCCCTGTAAGGCTGCTCTCTCGGGCTGAGCAGGCCCAGGACAGATGCCAGGTGCCCTCCTCCCCATCACGGCCATCCCGGAGCTGGGCCCAGCTGGGACACCGGAGCCCAGACGTGAGTGAAGGCATGAGGCATTCTGCCCCCCCCCCCACTTCCTGCCCAGGAGTACACCTCTCCCTAGTGAGGCCCATTGTGCAGCCCAGTCACCATCCAGGACCCCAGGGGGGACCCAGGCCAGGCCAGGCCAGGGAGGCTGAGCCATGGCGTTCTGTCCTCTCCACGGCCAGCCCCACCCCGTATGGAAGGACCGGGCCCCTGAGACCCGTTTCCTTTCCTGGGAGCCAAGCTAGGACCAATGGCCTCACTCTGCACTTGGCAGGGGCCCCCTCTTCCGTGGAGCCATTCCTCCCACTGTCCCTGCCACTCCTCGCACAAGACCTTCCTGACCACTGCCCAGTGGGCTGCGCTGGGCCTGGCTTCTATACACACTTGTTATTCCTCCAGGGATGGTAAGCAGAGCTTAGGGGTCCCCCACACCCACGACTGCGCCTCCAGTCTTTCCCGGGCTCTGGTTCACGGCCCACCCTTGGCCAGCCCACAGTTGTGGGCTGGGAACCAGCACTTGCCCTGCAGCCTCTGCAGCCCCCTCCTCTCCCAGCCAGCGGCCCTCGCTGCCCCTCCTCCAGGAAGCGTGCCCTCAATGGAAGAGCTAATGGTTTCCCCCACCTGGCCCTGCCCAGGCGTATGGAGGGTCCGGCCCTGCCTCAGACTGGCAGCACAGCACTTACCTTCCACAGCGGCCAGCTGCTCCCTGCGGCGCTGTTCCCGGGCCCGCAGCGCCGGGCTCTGCATGGACAGCTCTGCCCCGCCCCGGGTGGAGCCCAGCCGGTTCACCAACTGCAGGACGGATGGCAGGGGCCTGCTTAGAGGGGCCTGGGATGTCTCTTCGGGGCTGTGCAGGATGCAGGGCCCGCCCTGGCTGTTTGCAGAGCCCCAATGCCTGGCCACAGGGGAAAGGGTCCCAGCCCAGCCACCGTGTCTCCACGGACACCCAGCGCTGCCCCAGAGCTTCCTGCAATGGTGGGAACATGCTCTACCTGCACTGTCCAGTGTGGTGGCCCTGTGGGCCCTGAGCACGTGAAGTCGAACCTAATCTTCAGCTAGAGCTAACTTTCACCAACTCAAATTTAAATCACCACATGTGGACACCAGTGGCCAAACTGGACAGCTCAGGTCCAGAACTGACTTGGGTCCATTTGCTTCTCTGGGAGCTGCCATGGGGCAGGCGCCACATGGCCGCCCTCGGCCGCAGGCAGTAGCGTCAGGGAGGCAGGCAGCTGGGCAGAGCCACAGCTGGCATGCACCTTCCCAGACTACCTGTGGGCACTCCACCCAGGGCCTCAGTCCCTGTCCCCTCGTCATGGATGGTGGGTGACAGCGGGTCTGGTGTCCTCGGTCTCATCATATGTCATGGATGGTGGTGACAATCGTGGGGTCCACAAGACAGGACGCCCCGGCGCCCCCTCCCCCTGCACCCACCGGCCTCACCTCACACTCGTAGTGGCCCAGGTCCTCCTTGCCAGCCCCCCGGATCTCCAGCACCAGCAGGCCACTGCGGGCATCACTCAGGGTCTGGAACTTGCCCCCGGGGCTCAGGAGGGCTCCATCCTTGTACCACCTGCAGTGACCCCAGGGTGGTGAGGCAGGGCCTCCCCAGGCCCCCTGTGCTTGGGACCCTCTCCTCTCCCGCCCGCAGATCCAAGTGTCGTAACAGAACCCACACTCTCCACACCACCCACCCAATGTCCATCCGGGCCAGCGTGCCACTCGCTGCAGCCAGGACCGTGGTCAGAACGGGCCTCAGCCCTGCAACACCCACTTCTCACCGGAAAGGCTGAGGTTCTGTGTCCAGCCCACCCCTGACCCGGAGAACATGCTGCCCCCTTCATTTTACAGGAAGGAGGGACAATCCTGGTGAAGGCTCCCCTTCCCTAGTCCACCCACCCCAAGCCATGCAGCCCACCTGATCTGAGGGTGCGGGGCACCTTCAATGGTGCAGGTGACCTGGGCGTCCTCTCCCTCCACAAAGGGCACCGCCCGGACCTTGTTCACAAACCGAGGGGGAACTGCCGGGTGGGAGGCGGCGGGGAAGGGAGAGAGAGAGAAAAAGAGACAGAGACAGAGAGATAGAGAGACAGAGAGAGACACCACGATGGAGCAGGACCCCACACACACCAGTGAGCCCCCCAGACCACAGCACCCCCGCCAGCCCCACCTGCAGGCCTGTGCTCCCAGGGGGCCTCCTCGCTGGGGCGGCTCGGGCACTCACCTTGCACCAGAATCTTGCCGAGGGTGCTGGCGTTGCCGGCGGCACTGGTTGCGAAGCACATGTACTGGCCGGAGTCCACAGCGGTGAGATTGTCCAGGATGAGGGCACATGAGCCATCGGGGTCTTCGATGAGGATGTGGTGGGGGTCCACCTCCACCGGCTTCCCATCTGGAAAGGAGGAGGGGTGCTGTCACGGAGGGGACCCCATCAGGGACAAGAGGCTGGGCCTGCCTGAGGGTCACAGTCACAGGGGGTGGTGACAGGGGCTGCCCCTGGAGCACAAGGGCTGGGTGTGGGCTCCCCACTGGGGTCCAGCTGGCCTAGCTGACCTGGAGCCCTGGATGGAGGGCGGCACTGACCCACTCCGTCTGCTGCCCAGACCCCTGTGCCCGCTGTGGCCTCTGGAAGGTGGGCTTTTAGCTGGAGGCAGGGGCCAGGCTGGGGGACCCGACCCTGCAGAGGACACCCCATTCTGGTAGCCAGACCCTCAATCACCTGGCTCCCTGGGGACCTCCAAGGCGCTGACCCCCGCCTTGTGCTCAGACCACCCACCTCTTTAATCACCCTCGTCCGAGTGCCCCCCCCCCTACCTACATCTCCAGCCCTCAGGAGCCTCTTCCTGGGGGAAGGACGGAGATGTGCATTTTTTGCTACAAAGAACTCTTTCCCCCTAAATATGTAAAATTTCACAGAGGAATACTTCACAACAGAGCTGCGTGTTCTGAACAAGGTTGTTTCAATTATGACAGTTCTTAGGCAGCACTTGACTTCTGATTCACAGGGAACCTTAAGAAATGACTTTAAATTATACAAAAAACCCCAAATCGTCCAGCTGCCCACTTCTCTGTGCCTCTATATGGCGATTCCAGGACAGAGCTGTTCTCACTCCCCGTCTGCAGCTGCTCCCGGTCCATCCTCTCCCAAACCCACGCCCTCGGCGTGCACCTCGCCCACAGAACCGTTCTCGCCAGGCTACGGTGACATCCTCCATCCACCGCCAGTCCCCAGTCCTCAGCTCACCGTCAGAAATCAATTCCCGTGGACTTCTGGCATCCCCCACGGCCGGAGCCTCCGGGCAAAGGCAGCTGCAGCCAGGTCTGGGCTGCTTGTGTAAGGAGACACCCCAGGGCCGTCAGGGCAGCAGAGACAAAGCTCCCTCCTTCCTCCCCAGGAGACCCCTGCCTTCCAGGGCCACGAGTCACTCCTCTCGAGGGAAGGACGGGCAAACGCACCGGCAGCCCCATGGCAGCTCCGCATCTCCTAGACTTGGGGGCTCCTCTCTTGTGGTGCAGCCCACTGCAAGACACTGGTCCCCTGGCCCCCGACGTGGTGACCGGGGTGTGGGCAACCCAGGCAGGACACTGCTGCTGTTGCTGTGACAGAGTCTTGGTCTCCAACCTGAGGGCCTTGTGTCTTCTGTCCGTATCTGGCTGGCGGCTGGCTTGCTGGCTTGCAAGCAGGGAAACATCTCAGACTCTTCACAGTTTCTGATTTGCTATTTTGGTGATAAGGAAGGGACACTGTCGGAGACACAGCATTGTAGAAGGGAAAAAAGGCGGCCCATGGACCAACTAACAGGACCTGAGGGAGGTCCAGGGGGCTGGTGGTGGACAGGCTGATCCGACCACATGGTCAGCTGGGCAGTAAATAGCCACGTCCTTTGCTGCCCATGAATGGAGAGAAAACGGGCTGGTGGCCACAGTCTGAGCAGCGAGCCGTGGGTTCAGACGGACACCGGGACGGTGCCTTGGCTGACGCGCTCTCTCCTTGGAGGTGGGACGTGTCTCAGGTGGCCTCAGTTCCCACCAAATGCTAGAACCTGTGCTGGGTCCAAGGAAGATTCCATATCCCTCAGACAGGTCACAGAAACACACCTATGCTGGGTGCAAGTGGAGGGCTGTCACCAAGCCCAAGGGGCAGAGGCAGGAGCAGGGCTAGAACTCTGAGGCACAGGCACCAAACACACTGAAGAGTTCTTCCCGAGACAACATTAAAGGAGCCGAGTGTTTGCAGCAAGCCCTGCCCGGGACGTCTCCCTGACACAGACAAACCCCACGGGGAACCGTCGATGGCTGGCCCGTGGGCTCATGGCACCTGGACGGCATCTGTTAACACTGGTGACAGCTGGGGAAGAAAAAGGTGACCAAAGGGACGTCGGTGCCCCTGACAGGTAGCCTTGCCTCCTCGGGAACTTTGCTCAGCCCTCACAGGCAGACCCAGAGAGAGGCGGGCCATCACCATGGCTCTCGGCCAGCGACGCCCCTGCCATGCAGGCCCCATCCCGAAGGTCACCACCTCACAAGTTAAACCCAGTGCAGAGCCCTGGGGAGCAGTGTGATGAGGCTGTTATGTCAAGGGGTCCCCAAAGCTGGAACCGACGGTGTTGGCAGCGATGATCTTGCTGCCCCATTCAGGTCTCTGGGTGAGCCCCAAACACCGGATGTTACTGAGCCGTGGAAGTGTGTCCTGTTCCATCCCACCCCCGACCCCCTCTTCCTCCTCTTCCCTGACCTCCGACACTTTAAGAGGAAAATGATCAAGGGTGGGCTGCCGTCTCTGTGTGCCCAGAGGGCCCAGAGGCCCTGAGTGCCCGTCCAATATGCCAGGACCTCGGGCGGGGAAGAACTCAGGTTTACACTGCCCTGCCAGATACAGGCGCCCAGATTCCACTGACGGGATTTGCACAAGATTCCGAGTGAGTGGGGAAGGTGGCATCCCCTTGGGGCCAAGTGAGGGTGCGGTGGCTGTGGTTCCTTCCTCTGGACCCGACGTTTGCTGTGTTTGGGATTCCCTGCCCCACACGTGGTGGGGGGACGTTCCCAGTGGGGACGCCCTGCACATGGAGAGGTGGCCATGGAGCACATAACCAGCCCCAGCCCAGCAATCTGGCCCTTCCCGGGTTACCCAACAGAACTCAGGAAAAGAAAGGAAGTTCGGGGCCTCCTGGGTGACAGGAAGGCAGCTGGGGTAACCAGAGAGGCAGTGTCCCAATTCAACGGCCTTGGATGGCCACAGGGAGCTGGCAGCTGGTGGTGATCCTTGACAGCCCCATCTAGCCACTGCTCCTGTGGCACAGGGTGGCCGTGATGGTCCACTGTAGGCTAACAGCTCCTGCAGGAGTCTCAGGATTTCAGACGCCTGCTTTTCTGTCCTGTGGGCACTCCGACCACGACTGCTTTGCATTCCTGTTGCAGGGTCTCTAATGCACATCTCCAGGGCTCCTGCGCTGGCGGCTGCCCTGGGGGGATCAGGACCTGGCCCTCTGCCCCCGACTCTGGGAGCTTCCACGGTCTAGCTGATGTTTTGCTGGCTGGCAAGTCTGACTTCTGCCCACTGCGACTCTTCCTGGCCAGGGTCGTGTGTGCTCACTGCCCTTGAGCCATAGCAAACGGCCTGGCTTGTTTTCGATTTACACACTATAGACTGGCTTCCTTGGGGCTGTGAGCCATGGAAGTGAAGCAAGGCCACTGATGGGGGCTCCACACCCAGACTGCCAGGGTTCTCCGTGGCGCTGAGCCCCACAGAATGCCACGCTGAGAGAGACACTCTGAGTTGGGGGGCACATTGCATCGGGTGGACCCCCAGCCTGGCCGACCCTCACCTCCTGGTGCTCTGTGGTGTTTCCTACCAGGTCGCCATTTGGGGTCAGTGAACGGCCGGCTCCGCCACACTCTCTGGCCACGTGTGCCGCCTGCACCATCTGCAGTGCGACCACCTGTGTCAATGTGAGCTGACCGCCTGGCTGCTCCTCACTCCTTTGCTCACTGGATGCAGCCGTCCCCAGAGAGGGGTCAACCCCTCCAGGCTGCTCACTTCGTAACAGCCAGGATGAAAGGGACTGAGGATGGCCTAGGTGTGGCTGGGGAGCCAAGATCCCTCCCTGACGGTTCCTGGGCAAAGTGCGTCCTTCTGTCCCGTCAGACGCGGCCCAGTCGGCACACCCGTCTGAGGGCAGCTTGGCCAAAAGGAGAGGTGGTCCGAGCGACTCGTCCTCACTGCCAGATAACTTTTATGAACAGCTTTGTCTCTGGGAAGCCGCCCTCCCAGGAGGAAGGTCTGCGTGAGAGGAGGGATTGGGGGGAGCTGCACCCCACAGCTTCTGTGCAGGAGGCAGCTGGGAAGGGACCTCCAGGACCTCAGGACGTGGGGCAGTGGGCCCCGCTTCAGAAGGAAGACCTCAGGGATGGCTCGCCCAAGCCGCCACCAGGAAACAGCTGCTGTACCCACGGCTCCAGCCTGCGGCGCTGACCGAGGGACTCAGGATGGCCCCTCCTGCGTGTTCCAGCAAAACACCCCTGTGTCCTCTCCAACCTCACCCTTAGCCGTTCCTCGGCGGACAAATGCCCCTGGCTGGTGGTGGTCGAGTAGGGCACCAGAGACTGACTGCCTGGGATGGCTCCTCCAAAACCAGGGCTGGACTCGGTTATTCAGACTGAACTGGGGACTCAGGGGCTTATCTGCCAGCGGAAAGGCTGACCCGCGAGCCCAGACGACCCCCGACAAGAGCGTCCTGGTTCACCTGGAGGCCTCGGACCACTCCAGACAGTTACGCTACGTGGTGATTTAGGGTGGGGGCTCTGGGCCACGCGCGTCACCTTGACCTCTGGAGGGGCGGTGGTCAGCACGGTACGAGAATGACCCCCAACACAACCCCGGACGCGAGGGCTCAGTGAGTGGCCCTGGTTGGCCACACTCCAAGTGCGGCCACATATCAACGCAGGAGAAGCAGGCGCCACCCACACGCCCCCACAGAGGACGCCCAGACTCTGCCCGGGCCCGCCCCGAGTGCCTCTTCCCTTCCTGTGCTATCAACGGAACCCTGAGCAGGACGGCTCTGCTGAGTTCTGGGAGTCCTTCCAGCGAATCAGTGAACCCGAAGGTGGTCTTGGGGCACCCCACCTTGGTGTCAGAGTGAAGGTGGTCTTGGGACCCCCCACCTTGCAGCTAGTATGATAAGTGAGGGTGGCTGTGGGGACCCCCAAACTCTGCAGCTCCATCACCTGCAAAGGCAAATATGAGACCCCCCGCCGTGGCCCCTACCTCCCCAACCTCCCCTCTGGCTGCCTCGCTGCCCAGTTCCCAATGGTCCACCTGGGAGGGGCCTGGCTGCCATCACTCTCTGCTCCGCACTATGCCTTACTTCCCTGGCCGCCTTGTCACTTCCCCACTTCACATCACGCGTTTGTCTGCCTGCTTGTCGTCTGTCTCCTCCCCTAGAAGGTCAGCCCCCTCGGACAGGGTTTGCCAGCCTGTTCGCTGCTGTTTCCCCCGCACTTGCAGCGGGACCTGGCATTCAGTGCAAACTGGTCAAGTGACAGCTAAGAAGCAAGACTCGGCGGCGGGCAGGCTCACTGCGTCAGAAACACGGATGCACACCCTTCGCCTGCCCCTTCTCGTCCACTGTGCACCCCCGCCAGGCTGTCTGTGATTTGGGGGCAGGCAACCAGAACAGGAGGCCTGTCCCTCATGCCCAGCCCCAACCAGGCCCCACCCTGGGTCCTGGGCCCCTGCCCAGCCTGGGCGGCTCTTGCCTGCTGCAGGGTCCGCATCCCTGGGCACCAGGGCCTACCTTTGTACCAGCTGACGATGGGCTTGGGTGTGCCCGTCACACGGCAGGCCAGCTTGACCGTCTCACCCAGCTCAGCCGTGCAGTCAGCCAGCTCCTCTTCGAAATCTGGGGGACCTGGGGACACGCACACACACACCAGGCCTTGAGCGCTCCGTGGGGGACTCACCAGTGCTCTCAGGTGCATCCCTGGTAGGGCCAGAAGCCCCACGACCCAGGGTGTGGTTGCTCGACCACCATCCCTTGCGATCTTTTGCCCAGGATCCCACACTGGGGCCTGGATAAGAATCAGGGTGAGGGAGGCAGGCTGGGTGGATATTGAGGCACAGTGGGGACTGTGGAGAAGGAGGGCATGTTGAAAGGGGAGCCTCTCTCTGTTCCAGGTGAGGAAGCAGAACCAGTGCTGCTGGGCCCTTCACATCCCCTCACCCCGGCTGGGTGCTGCCCTGTGCTGGGGCTCCCTAGTCTCCCCGAGGTTCCCCACACTCGGGTCAGGGCCGGCCCGACACCCCAGCTCAGGGCTCCCGAGAAGCTGAGCTGACAGAGCGGAGAGGGAGCCGTTTGCCCCAGGATGGAGCCCCTTCCTGGTGCCACCCGGGCAGGCGGCAAGGCTGAAAGGTTCGAGTCCCCCGTCAGGCCTCGCCGCCAGGGCCCGGCACTCACGCCAGACGGGAAGGGCCAGGCGCTGCTGGATGCCGCAAATCTCCTTCACCCAGGAGTTCTTGGCGATGACCGTCCGCGCCTGCAGCAGGTACTTGCGCACCGAGTCCTCCCGCTCGTGCCAGATCTCGAAGGCGCGGTCATCCCCCTCCACCTGGTCATTCAGGTCGATGCTGCTCAGCTGTGGGGGCAGGACGCAGACACACGCTGAGGCTCAGTCACCATGGACGGGGTCCTGGCCGCAGGATCAGCCGCCAGCCTCCACCCGCCCTGCAGGGCCCCCTGCCCCCTCCCCGCCAGGCTGGGCCGGTGCCCTGCAAACCTTCATCATGTTCCGGAAGACGTAGCTGAAGGTGTCGGTGCGCGAGTCACGCCTGGGCTTGCAGACCACCAGGTGGTGGCGGAACAGGAAGACGTGCCGGTGGTGGCCCTTCCAGGGCATCCGTGCACCCGGCGCCCCCTCCCATACGATGAAGTGGCCCTGGGGGAGCGGTCAGCCTGCGGTCAGCTGGGCCCAGCCTGCGGTGCAGCCCCTGACACGGCCCCCACCACCCCGTCGCCCTGCCCAGGCCCTCCGCCGCGCCCCCGGCCCCTGGACCTGGCGGATGGGCTCGCCCAGGGCCTCCAGGGTGCCTGGGTAGTTCTCCATGAGCGACACGTGCAGCTGGTTCTCGGCACGCTGGGGCAGGGCCGACACCACCGCATAGGCCTGCTCCAGCAGTGCACAGTTCTGCCCGTTCCGCGCCTTGTTGCGGATCAGCTCCTGCAGAGACGGTGGGTCAGAGCGTGTCTGGGGGTGGCTGGGCGGGGGGGGGGTGTGTGGCCCCGCAGTGCCCTGCTGGCCCCACCTACCTTGAGCAGGGCCTGGTACTGCTGGAGCCGCTGCACCGGCTGCTCCAGGAAGTGCTGCAGGGGAGGCGGGGGTGGCTGCGAGGGGTCTGCGGCCGACAGCTCCTCCTCGGCGTATTTCTGTGGGGATCGCAGGGTGGCGTTCGGGGCCAGAACACGCAGCCCCGGACAGCCCGTGTCATCAGAGCCCCAGAGCTGGTGTTTGGGGCCCCGGGGGTGCACACGCACACGCAGTCCCCCACACCCCGGAGGGCCTCACCCCACCCCGGGCGATGGCCTGCCTCACTGACAGGTGAGCAGAGCTTCGGGGACTCTGCCTGCTTTTCTCGCTAAGCTAAGGCCCGGGGGGCCCGGGCAGGCTGAGGGGACCTAGGCAGGGTAAAGGAAGAGGAGCTCAGAGCCAGGGCCAGCACTGATGCGGGGGCAGGGGTAGGGCTGACGGGCCCCCATCAGGGCAGGGGGCACCTTGTAGAACTCCTGCACGGCCGTGCTGACCACCACCGCCTCGGCCTGCACCCGGCCCACCAAGAACTCCAGATACTTCTCAAAGGCCGCCTGGTTCTTGATGAAGCACATGGCCACGTCATCGTCCGTGTCGCAGCTCTGCAGCTCCCGCAGGAAGCTGCCACAAAGGGGCCAGTGGTCAGGTGAGGGCTGACCCCAGGACCCCCACTCACAACCCCAGACCCAGCCCTGAGCCCTAGTGTTGGGAAGAAACAGCCTCCTGCCCAGTGCCGGGTTCCCGAGAGAGAGCGTGCTGGGCTGTGGGGGGTCACACGTGTGCAGTATGTGAGGGCGTGCCTGCATGTGCATGCCTGCTGTGTGCAGGAATAGGCATGCACACGTGTGCTGGATGCACGTGTAAGCATGTGTGCACGTGTACACTTGTGCACACAAGCATGCAGGCATGCGTGTCGGACTGTGCTGTGTACTCATGTCACCACGTGTGAGAGCACGTGCACGTGTGCTGGTGTGCACAGGTGGACGTGTGCGCAACTTCCTGGGGCGTGCCCATGAACGTGGGTTGCAGCAGGCACCCGCATGGGTAAGCCAAGCGCATGTGTCCTTGTACAGGGCATGGGGGCCAACAGGTAAATCAGGTGCACAAATGCTCTCCCTCCCAGGCTCCTGCCCATCCCCGCACCTCCCAGCCCCACGGGGGCACGTGTCCACGTGTGCGTGTCCAGGTGCACGTGTCTGCATGCATGTGAATGTGCACGCGTGGGTACGTGCGTCCTGTGTGTCCACACGCACATGAGTTCATGCCTGTGTCCGAGGGCACCCGTGTGTCCCCGTGTGCGACCGTGCGTGTGCGCACACCTGAGGCCCGCCCTGCCTTCCCACCTGCTGTGGAAGTGGCTAATGTCCTGCACGTTTCGGAAGATGACCGCCTTCTGGCTGGCCACGGCGGGGGGTGCGTGGGGGCAGCGGTCCAGGTGCCGCATGTGGTGGCTCTGCAGGAACTGCAGCCTGCCCACAAAGGCCTCCTCCGAGCTCAGCAGCTCCTGGATGACGGAGCTGGAAGGCAAAGTGGGGAAAGACCCTGAGGCTCAGCTGCTGGAACCGGGAGGGCCACCTCTGCAGCGTGTGCAGCCCGCCGCCCACTTTCAGAAAGGCCACACCCCCAACAAGCCCCCCGCCACACGGAGTGGCCAGACAGGTGTCGCTGGTGCGGGGCCGGCTGGGAGGCTCTCGCAGAATTAGCACCTCAGAGGCCCTGCAGGACCCCAACCACCTCAAGGCCCGGCGACCCCTCACCTCAGCCTCGTCTTGTACTCGTCCTCAGACACAGCCTCCCCAGGGAACTCAGGGCCCTCGGCAGGCCCCCACTCGGGTGACAGCTGGTGAGAAACGCGAGGGGTCGCAGGCAGCCTGAGCTCTGACCCTGACCTGTGAGGTCAGGCTCCCGCCCTCATGGGGGGACAGCTATCCCCGGACCCACCACCCGCTGTCCAGGTACCTTGAGCCGCCTGTCCAGGTAGGCGGGGGACACCCAGCCTTGCCGCGAGGGGCTAGACTTGGTGGGCTTGGTGCGCACAAGCCAGCGCAGCGGGTGGGCTGAGTCCAGCACCTCCACGTACTGGCCCTCCCGCAGCGAGATGGCGTCCTGCTCAGCACCCAGGGGCACATAGTCAGCCGTGACCACGTAGATGTCAAAGATCTGTGGGGGGGTGCTGAGTCGGACCCGGAGAGGGGACAGCAGGGCCTCCCAAGGCCCGACAGCCCCCCACAGACCCCAGAGGGAGGGGGCCCTGGAGAGGGGCCAGCTGGGCTTCCCAAGGCCCCAGACGGCCCCCCAGAGACCCCACAGGAAGGGGTACCGGAGAGGGGCCCACAGGCCTCCCGAGGCCCCAGACAGCAGGATCTCCAACATTAAGTGGCGAGGAAGGAGCCATTATGAGAGCCCATGAAGTCCTAGAACAGGTCCCACCCGTCTCTGCTGATGGAAATCCTGTCACCGGTGCTGGGTGGGGCCCCCTCAAAGGGCAACGGGGAACCTCTGGAGGTGATGGGGTATCCTGGGTCGTGGTGATGATGTTGGCCACTCAGGTGCGTGTCCCCCAGCCCCCCACCCGCGCCCGCACCTCGCCCCGGGAGTCCCCATCCTCCGACTCTGAGGATGACTCCTGGACGCTGGAGGAGGGACGCGAACGGCCGTGCCGCGGGGACGCAGACGGCGTCTTGGACTCCTCGTCGCTGTCACCTCCCGGCACCTGCAGCTTGCCTGGGGGGCACAGGGCTTGTGACACCTGGGAAGGGCCGGCCCCCCAAGCCCTCTCCCTGTGGGTCTCCAGGGTGTGGGCAGGGAGAAGACCGGCCCCCCAGCCTTGCTCCCGGTCGGCACCCTCACCTTGCGTGATCTTGGCCGATACCATCTCCGTGATCTGTGAGGTGAGCTTCTGCAGGAACTCCTCCGTGCCCAACTCAGCTAGGGACAGGTGGCCCCGGGCCTCTGCCACCAGGGGCTCTCCTGGGGGCCAGACTCTAGCTCAGCTGGCCGTGCGCCTCACAGAAGTGCCCGAGCACCCCTCCAAGCCCGTCCTGGGCTCATGGGTCATGGGAGACAAGGACGCACAGACCCTGGGCCAGCGCCATGGGAAGCGGGCAGGGCTGACCAGGACTAGGGGCCGAGCCAGCTCAAGGGCATCTGAGCCGAGGTGTGATGGACAGAGGAGCCGTGAACACAGGGAAGCAGCGTCCGGGGAGTGGGACAGCAGCAGTCAGGGATGCTGCGTGGTCATGAGACAGTGGGCGGCCAGGGGGACAGCGGGTGGCCGGTGTGGCTGCAGGGCAGTGGGCAAGGGCACTGAGAGCCACACTGGGTAGAGGTCAGACTGGCCGTCAGGCTGGGGGAAGAGCTTGGAGCCTGGGGGCCAAGCGGGTTTGTGCCGCATCCATTCGCAGTGGCCACATGGCCACTGGTCTGGGAAGGGGCTCAGGAGCGGGCAGGAGGCAGGGGCAGCTCAGCCAGGGGGTGGGAGACGGGGGCAGGTTCTGGACACTGAAGGCAGGGGCTGGGGGACCTAAGATTTGATGGTTTAGAGTCTGCGTGACAGAAGTCGGACCTTTTGTGCGGACTCAGGGTTAAGGGTGAATGAGGTGCCTGTGGGGGGCGGTGCAGGGAACAGCAGGGGGCAGGATAGGTCAACCAAGAAGTGACCCCGAAGGTGGGTGACAGGCATGCAGGGTGCATAGGCCTCTCCTGTCTACTTCTGTGCAGACTCAGGATTTTCCGTAAAAATGTTAAAAATACACCTAGGTTCTGGGAGACCCTCGCATGGGTGGCCAGAAAGCGCCAGACACGTGGGACCACACTTGGAGGATGGGAGGGGGCGCTGGGGACAGAGCAGCCTGGCCGGCGGCACAGCCGGCACCCGCCTCCATGCACCACCCCCACCCCAGACCAGCCCTGACTTGGCAGTGTCCACACCCAGGCGGGGCGTCCACACATCCTGCTGGATGTGAGCACTGAGCCAAGGCTGGCCCGGACCCTGGGGCCTCTCGGGGTCCCAGATCCACAAGGCTCAGAAACGGCCCCGAGACCAACCACGGCTCAGAATCAGGGTTACCAGAGGGCACAGAGCCCTAGCTCAGAGCTGGATGAGCAGGCGTTTCTGGAGCCACGGTGTCTGAAAGGAGCCTTGTGCGTCTGGGGCCTGACAGCAGGCCGCCTCCTCCACACCCCACCCCGGCATGGGGGCCTCAGCTACTTCAGCCCTGTGAATACCACCCAGCTGGTACCTTTCCTCTGCCCGGCAAGGTCAGCGAAGCCTGCAGGTTCCGACATCTGTGCAAAGACGGCTTGGGCCCTAAAGCGGGGAGGGGGTGTCCTGAGGGGTCTGGGGCAGACCCACCTCCCCACACCCTTGGCGGGGAGCTACTGCAAGAAAGAGGGTCTGGGGACGGGGCCAGGATGCTGCAGTCAGGGCACCAAAAAGCCTTCCTTTTGCGATGGAGGCACAGACAGGGACGGGGGCTGGCGCAAGGGTAGAGCTGGGCTGCGGCCAGGACAGGGTTCCCTCCCCAGCAGCAGCTCTGACCCCCACTCCCAGGCCCCTGCTCCTGGCCCCACCATGGCCGGCCGGCTCTCACCCCTGCAGGAAGGTGGACATGAGGGCCTCCTTCACCCCGGCCTGCTCCTCCGCCGCCCCGGCCTCCTTGGACACTGTCAGGAGAGCAAGGTGAGCCACCAGGATGACCCCCGGCCTCTGCCGAGCTGATTCGGGTGCAAACCCCCACCTAGGATGTCTGGGCCGCCCCAGGGGCCTTGACGCTGCACATCCAGACCCCCAAGGAGGGGCTGTGCCTGGCGTCACAACTCGGGCCACAGTCACCCGGCCAGGGGTGGGGACAGGAACGAGGTCTGTGCTTGACTCATCAGCCCTCAGAGGGCCTGCACATGCCGGGAAGAAACCACTCAGGGCAGCAGGGGGCTTCTGGGAGGGTCTTGGCCGGCTGAGCGGAGCCCACAGGGCAGGGGGTGGGAGCTGGACCCTGGGGCTCTGCGCTCGGGGTCTCCCCGCTCTGGGAGGGCAGAGGAGAGAGGGGTCTGGGCAGGGGTCTGAGAGAGGGGCAGTGTGTCCCTAGGAGGCCCCAGACCCCTTACCCCTCCCCACCGGTCACCCACGCCCACTCACGGCCAGAGATGTGCAGGCTGGCGGAGCAGAGGGCCTGGCCGGCGGCGTTGCTGGCAATGCAGGTGTAGGTGCCCTGGTGCTGTCGGCCCACATCCAGCAGGACCAGGCTGTGCTGCTGCGCGGAGCTGGCCACCGTGTAGCCTGGCGTGTCACGGCCAATCCACAGCACGCCCTGCTCCGCCTCCTCCCGCAGCCAGTGCACGGCCGGGGCAGGGTGTCCTGCAAGCAGGAGTGGACAGTGCAGCCATCCCCCAAACCAGGAGGAGGGCTCTGGGAAAGGGGGTCGCCTCTGAGCCTCCCAGGGTGTCCTCAGTGGGGATGGGGGGGATCTGCCTGGGGCCTCCCGGGGGCGCCCGGTGGGGACGGGGGCAGGAGTGCTTTACCTTCCACCTTCACAGAGAAAGTGATGTTGGCGCCCTTTTTCACCTTCTTGGGTGTGAACTTCTCCAGGAAGCGGGGTGGCACCAGCTGTTGTTGCACATCTGGGGAGACATGGGGCAGCTGGTGGGGAGCACGAACAAGGTCCCAGCTCCGTGAGGGGGTGGGCTCCGGGGCCTCGAGGGACACCTGGTGCTGTCCCACTGCCAAGGCCCAGCCTCCACCTGCCCAGTCTCCTCTACCTGTGGGGTCACCCCCTCACACACCCTTGTGGAGCCCTAGGTGCCCCCCGCCACCCTCCTCCCCACCTCTGCCTGTCAAGAGTCAGCTCACCTAACGCCGGCTTCTCCTCTGGTTCGTTGGGGCCTGAAGGAGGCACAGAAGTGAGACCTGTGGCATGAGGGCGCCTCCCTCCCTAGGCTGGTGGCCCTGCTGGGTGGGGAGGGGGTCCCCAGGGCAGCCCCGCCCACTCCCACACACAACACCTTTCCTGAACCTGGCCGTGCGGCAGTGGAATTCACACTCAGGTGTGGAAAGCCAAGAGGGCACAGGGACCGGACCCTGTGCAGCCTCAGGAATCTGGGGAGTCACCCTGGAGCCAACACTTGGAGGTCACACTGGAGGGCAAGGGGAGCTCTGGGCAGCGCTGGCCCCTCATCCAGGGCAGCCTGGCCACAGACCCTGCAGGGGAGTCACCCTGCAGTGCTCAGAACTTTGGAGCATAAGGAAGCTCAGATCTCTATTCCTAATGGTCTACTGTGGGCCACACGCTCGCCTGGGTCTACATCAGTGGCCAGCCTGCTTGCCGGTCAGCGTGCACGGGCCCCATGCCCCCCAAGGACACATGCTTCCTGGGGCCAGCTTCTGGCCACCTATGATGCTTCTGCACATGGGTGATGACCACTGGGCGCGGCCCCAGGCAGCACGTAGGTGGACATCAGCCCGGGTGTGGATGCCGGCCTCTGCCCAGTGCCCCAGTACCCACCTTGGACCAGCAGCTGCGCAGAAGAGTAGGCAGCGCCCACGGTGTTGCTGATGTAGGCTGAGTACTGGCCAGCGTCCTCGCTGGTGACTGAGACGATCTCCAGGGTGTGCAGGGTCTTCCTGTCGGCCATGCGGATGTGCTCAGATGTGGTCAGGGGCTGCCCGTCCTTGAACCAGTACAGGCGGGGCGCCGGGTAGCCTGGGGCCATAGGGGGAGTGGTCAGCACAGAGCCACCACCCAGTGGGCACCCTGCCCTCCACATGGCCCAGAGAGGGGGTTCCTCAGAGACCCCTGGGCCACCAGTGACTGCCCAACTTCTGCTGGTAGGAGGCAGCTCCTGGCTCTCTGGCCCTCTCTCCCTCACCTTTGACCTTGAGTTGGAACTTGGCCAGGCGTGTGCCAGGGGCCACCTGGAGGTCTTTCAGCTCCTCCACCACCTGGGGCAGCTGCCCTTCCTCTGAGGATTCTGTGCCCTCTTGCTCCCGGCTGGCAGGGAGAACAGAGAAGGGGCAGTAGTGAAGTGGACCAGTGAGGGAGCAGGAGGGGACCGGGGTCAGGCACAGATAGCTTTGGAGGTCCTGCTGGCTGGACAGAGACTGCTGTGGCCCAGTTGAAGGCTCCAGGATTCGGCCTCAGTCATTCCAAGCCAGCATCACCACTCCCCACCTGGGGCCAGGGGCCGCCAGCTCGCAGGGTACTGCCCACCTCTGCCTGGCCCCCACCTGGACAGGTAGCCTTGGGCGCTGAAGTAGGACGACGTCTCGGTAGCATCGGCAGCCGTCTCGTAGTCGGTGCTGGTCACTGGGGATGAGAGGGGGAGCTGGAGCGAGACCTGTACCCCACCTGCCCCGGCCTGGGCCCCGCCCCAGAGGCCACCTGGTTCTCACTACACAGCCGTCCCTGGGAGCCACTCAACTCCTGAGCCAGAAGTCACAGGGGACACGGCTACCCTGTGTCCCCTCCCTGCCCCCACACTGTCCCCGTCAAGTTTCCAGGCCTGTAACTAACTGCAAAACCCAACAGATCGTAGACAGGAGATGACTCTGGGCTTCCTAAGTGGCAGGCAGGGCCAGGGGCAGCCTCTCCCAGTTCCACTCTAGTGGAGAGCAAGAATGGCCTCCGAACCCCGCCGGGGCTTCCATTTCCAGCCACAATGGAAAAACAGGGACTGGGTTTGCCCTCTGTTATGGGCTGAATGTCTGTGTCCCCCAAAATTCATATGCTGAATCCTCATCCTCAATATGACGGTATTGGGAGGTGGGGCCTTTGGGAGGTGCTTAGGTCACCAGGGTGGAGCCCCCGTGATGGGATCAGTGCCCTTATAAGAGGGACCCCAGAGAGCGCCTTTGCCACCTCCACCACAGAGGACACAGAGAAGACAGCTGTCTGCAACTCGGAAGAGAGCCCTCCCAGAACCCAGCCCTGCTGGCTCCCAGACTCAGGTTTCCAGCCTCCAGACTGTGAGGAAGCAACTTCTGTAGTTTGTAAGCCTCCCAGTCTGTGGTACTATGTTACAGCAGCTGCAACTAAGACGCCTTCCCCCCTGAAACTGCCAAAACAAACAAAATACATGAAACAATGCTTGTGACATTGTGATTTATCATAAGAAAAATTTATTTGGGGGGCCGGCCCCATGGCTTAGCGTTAAGTGCATGCGCTCCGCTACTGGCGGCCTGGGTTCGGATCCTGGGCGCGCAACAACGCACTGCTTGTCCCGCCATGCTGTGGCGGCGTCCCACGTACAGCAACTAGAGGGATGTGCAACTATGACATACAACTATCTACTGGGGCTTTGGGGAGAAAAAGGGAAAAAAAAAAAAAAGGAGGAGGATTGGCAATAGATGTTAGCTCAGGGCTGGTCTTCCTCAGCAAAAAGAGGAGGATTGGCATGGATGTTAGCTCAGGGCTGATCTTCCTCACAAAAAGAAAACAAAAGAAAGAAAGAAATATTTATTTGGTCGCGACCCGACCCGTTCCTGGCACAGAGGTCCTGAAACCCTTGGAATTTCCTAAGTGATGAGAGCTGAAAAAGTTCCTTTTGTTATGTTAATGAGATGACTTTTGGACCACACCTAAGGATAAGGGCTGGTCACCAGGGGAACTGACCCTGTGATTAGAGGGCTGGAACGTTAAGTCCCACCCCCTGACCCCTGGGGAGGGGAGAGGGCTGGAGGGTCAATCAATCACCAGTGGCCAGTGATTTCATCAGTCATGCCTGTGTAATGAGGTCTTCAGAAAACTCAAAACGACGGGTTCTGAGAGCTTCTGGGCTGATGGACGCGTGGAGGTGCTGGGAGGGGTGGCTGCCCTGGAGAGGGTGTGGAAACTCTGAGCCCTTTCCCCAGACCTGCCCTCTGCCTCTCTTCATCTGGCTGTTCCTGAGTTATATCCTTTCATGGTAAACCAGGGATCCAGTAAGTGAAATGTTTCCTGAGTTCTGTGAGCCGTTCCAGTGAACTAATCCAACGCTAGGAGGGGCTCCTGATCTAGAGCCAGTCGGTCAGAAGCACAGGGGACACCTGGACTTGTGATTGGCGTCTGAAGTGGGGTGGTCTTGTGGGACTGCGCCCTGTACCTGTGAGATCTGACGCCACCTCCAGGCAGACAGTGTCAGAATGGAGTTGAATTGTAGGACCCCCAGCGGGAGGCGCACAATTGCTTGGTGTGGGTAAAGAACCCTCACATCGGAATTGGGTGCAGAATCATCGAAATGGTTTTCAGGTCACTTGGCATTAAGTGAGTGAAGGAGTGATCCATTAGAGAGAGGAAACAGAAGTGAGCCCTGTGATTGCCCCAGCTGCCTGCCTTGAGTTTCCAGGCCCAGGAGGGGAAACTGAGGCAGACTCTGAGTTGAGGAGACAGAGCTACCATCCTGGGAGACGAAGGCAGCTGGAGGCCACAGGACAGAAAACCAGAGAAGAGAAAGCTGCACAGAGAAAGCCCCTCGAGGACTCGGTAGAGCACCGCTCCGCACGGCGCGGGAGGAAAGAACCATGAGACAGGACCAGAGGAAACAGATGGAGGGACACAAGGCTGCAGAGGGTGCCGGCGGGGGGCTCAGGAAGCTCTCGCCCAGGACACGGCAGGAGCAGCCTGGACCCACACTGTGTGCACGACACCACACAACCACACAGCCAGACCCAAAGGGTCAACTGCTTCCCAGGAACTCACTGTGCCCAGAACAAAGCCCCATAGGACCTGCAGAAACACAAAATACCCGGCTCCCAACAGGGTCAGACTCAGTGTCAGACGTTGAGGGAGAGAGGGCGAGACACACCAGGAGGCAGGAGAGCAGCACCGGCTCGTGGAGAGAGTCACTCAGCCGGACCAAGCCAGGACCGGCAGGCATCAGGACGGCAGAGACAGACACGAAAACAGGCAGAACCGTGCTGATGTGCTCAAGAAGTTAAGCAGGGACGTAGACTATATTAAAAAGACTTAAGTGGAACTTCTACAGATACAAAAATACGAGGGGCAGGACAAAGAGCAGATTACACGTCACAGAGGAAAAGAGTCGTGGACGTGCCCAGGATGAAATGCACAGAGAAAAACGAATCTTTAAAAGCAAAAAGAGTACCCGTGAGCCGTAAAACAACCTCGAGAGGCTTGACGTATGTGTAACTGAGGTCCCCAAATCAGGCGAAAGGAAAAACATTCGAAGAAATAACCGCCAACAAAAATTCCAATGAAAATCATAAACCCCAAGTTCCAAGAAGCTCAATTAACAGCAAGCACAAGGGAACACGAAGAAAAGTGCACCGAAGAATATCATAATCAAATCACTCAAAACCAGCGATAAACAGGAAATCTTAAAAAATATTCAAACCATTTTAGCAGAAATTGACAAGGTGATCCTAAAACTCACATAAAATGCAAGAGACCCGGAATGTTCAAAACGATCTTGAAAAAGAACAAAGTTGGAGGACTCACACTTCTAGGTTTCAAAACTCACCACAAAGCTACAGTAATCACAACAGTACGGCCCCAGCATCAAGACAGACGTTTACATCAATGGGACAGAATCGAGAGCGCAGAAATAAACCCATACATTTAATGGAGGTTAGTTTTTGACAAGAGTTCCAAGACATTTTTATGAAGGAAAAAAGTCTTCAACAAATGGTGCTGGGACAATTGGATATCCACGTCAAAAGAATGAATTTGGGCCCTTACCTCACACCATATACAAAAATTAACTCAAAATGGACCAAAGACCTAAGTATAAGAGCTCAAACTATAAAACCCTTAGAAGAAAACATAAGTGTAAATCTTTATAACCTTGGATTAGGCAGGGGAGTCTTAGACATGACAACTAAAGAACTAGCAACCAAAGAAAAAGTGGATGAACTGGACTTCCTCAAAATTAAGAACCTTCATGCATCATAGGATCTGTCAAGAAAGGGAAAAGACAGCCGACAGAATGGGAGAAAACACTAAAAAATCATCTATCTGATAATAGATCATCTATCTGATATGTGCTGCACCCAGCACATAGAAAGAATTCTTACAACTCAAAATCAAAAGATGACTCAATTTAACAATGCACAAAGGATGTGAACACATATTTCTTCAAAAAAGACATACAAAAAGCCAATAAGCACATGTAAGGATGCTCACCATCATTAGTCGTTAGGGAAATGCAAATCAAAACCACAATGAGACACCACTTCACACCCACTAGGATGGCTATTATCAAAAAGACTAACAAGTTTTGGTGAAGACATGGAAAAATTGGAACACTTGTACGTTGCTGGTGAGAAGGTAAAATGGTGTGGCCACTTTGGAAAACAGTTGGTCAGTTCCTGTAAAAGCTAAACATAGGGTTACCATACGATCCAGTAATTCCACTCCTAAGTACAGACCCAAGAGAAGCGAAAACAGACGTCCAGGCAGAAACTTGTACATGAGTGTTCACAGCAGTATTGTTCCTAACAGCCCAAACAATAAATGCATACAGACCATCCAATGAGTGGATAAACAGTCCATACGCAATGGGATATTCCCCAGCCATAAAAGGCAACGAAGTACCGACAAAAGCTACAACATGGACAGATCTTGGAAACACGCTCGGTGACAGAAGTCAGGCACAAAAGGCCACACACCATATGATTCCATTTATATGAAATGTTCAGAACAGGCAAACCCACAGAGATAGAAAGTAGATTAGTGGTTTCCAGTGGAATGGGGAGTGACAGACAGTGGTATGGGGTTTTGTTCTGGGATGACGGAAGTGTTCTGAAATTAGATGGCAGTAATGGTTGCACAACCTCGTGAATATACCAAAAACCACGACATTGCACATTTTAAAATGGTGAATTTTACGGGGTGCAAACATCTAAAAATTTTAAAATCCCAATAGAAAACACAAATTATGTACAGAGAAGCAAAGATAAGAATGACATCACATTTCTCAGCGGAAACAACGCAAGCTACTAGACGGTGCAGCCACACCGTTCCACTATGGAGAGAAAAACTGTCCTAGCAAAAACATCTTGCAAAAACAAGAGCAAAATAAACACATTTTTTTCCAGACATACAAAAGCATACATAGAAAAGAAAGAATTCCAGCATGCCCATACTACAAAAAAATGTTAAAAGATGTCCTTCAAGCAGAAAGCAAGTGACACCAGATAGAAATCTAGACGTACACGGCAAAATGAGAGCATGGAAACAGAACCTCCTGCGTAAACAGATAAGACAGGTTCTTACTTAAGGTGATCGACTGCTTGTTATTGTTGTGGGGTTTTTTGTCATAACGTGTTTAACCAATCCCTTGCTATTTAGACATCTAGATTAGGTTTTTATTTGCTAATATAAGTAACTGCAATTCAAGAGACGTACACATATTTTTGTATACCTAGTTTTTTTTTTTAGAAATAAGACTGTCTCAAATACTGTTTTGATTAAATTCTTCATTGAAAACTTGTACCATTAACACAAATTCGTTTACCAGCAGGCTGTGAATTCTCACTTACTGCAAGCCCTGAGAATAATACCCATTATCTTTTAAGAAATCTTTGGCAGTTTGAGTAACAAAATTATGTTTTTGGTTTGCATTTCTTCACACATCGGTTCAACTTTCTTTTTCATACATTGGCCTTTTTTTTTGTTCTTTTGTGACCTTTTTTTCCACTGCTTTTTAAAAAAAAATCCTCAAGTTTACATGTTACAAATAATCTTCACCAGGTTGTTTCCTCTTTATTCTCGGGATGTTCTTGTTGTGTGTTTTTCCTTTTTATTTTGAGAGAATTGTAGATTCTCAGGCTGTTCTAAGAAATAATGCAGAGACCCTACATACCCTTCACCCAGCTTACAGCAACGCTCACTCCTCTCCTAACTATGAAAACTGACACTGACATCTCCCTCGACCTTGTTCAGATTTCACAAGTTTCACACAAACTCCACTGAGTGTGTGTGTTTAATTTTGTGCAACAAAATGCAGTCTTATCACAGCTGCTGCATATGTCAATAACTCCTTCCCTTTCCTTACCGAGTCATATTCCACAGAATATCCGTCCACAGTTGAACTGTTCACCCACTGAAGGACAGCTGGGTCGTTACCAGTTTTTGGCTATTAGGAATAAAGCTGCTATGAGCATTTGGGAACAAGTTGTATTACGAATTTGAGTTTTCATTTTTCTGGGATAAACACCCCAAAAAGCAATTTTGGGGTAGTATGGTAACTACATGGTTAGTTTTGTAAAAAAAAAACCGCCACACTGTTTTCCAGAGCGGCCGCACCATTCTACATCCCCACCAGCAGTGCACGGGGGACCCCGTTTCATCTGCATTTGGGGCCGTCACCATTTCTTACTTCAGCCATCCTGATCAGTGCACAATGACATCTCGCTGGGGCTTTGACCTGCATCTCCCTGATGGCTGACGATGCCTGAGCATCTTCCGTGTGCTCCTCTGCACCTGTGCGTCCTCCCACGGACGTGTGGATGTGTCTTGTGCTCCTATCCTAACTGGATTTTCAACAATTTTTTACTGTTTAATGTTGAGCATTCTTTATATATTTTGGATAAAAGTCCTTTATTGGATCTGTGGTTTGCAGATAGTTCCTCCTTCTTAACACCAGATCTTTCTCAGAGCAGGAGTTTTTAACTTGGAGGCGGTCCAGTTTACCACTTTTTCCTTTTACGGGCGTTGCTTTAGCGTCAAGTCTGAGAAGTCTTCTCCTAGCTCTAATTTCCTGAAGATTTCCTCCTATTGTTTCTCTAGAAGTTTTATAGTTTTATATTTTACATTTAAGTATGTAATCCATTTTGAGTTAATTTTCGTATAAGGTCGAGGTTCATTTTTTTGCCTATGAATGTCCAAACTACTCCACACCATCTGATGAAATTCTATTCCTCCAATTAATTGCTTCTGCACTTTTGTCAAAAACCAGTGGACATATTTGTAGGGGTCCTGGCCACCATCCTCCATCCTGAAGCTGTCTAGGGGCCCATCAGGAGTCTCTGCATTAGAACAAAGGTCACCCCCTTCCCCTTGTCACTCAGGAAATTTAAAGGAATTAGGAGCTGCGTGCCAGGAACCAGGGACAAAGACCAAATAAGTATTTCTTGTTATCCCACAGTGCCATTAACCACCCACTGTGCCCTGGGGCACCTCCCCAGCCTGGACGCCTCTCAAGGAGATAAGGCCCCCACCACACCCCAGGGGGCTCCCAAAGAACTCTCCATCTGCCACAGGACATCGAGGCCCCAAATCCTGTCTGGCCGAGACCAACGCTCTCTGGACTATCCTCCAACCCAGCATTGCCCCTCCTGGCCAGAGCCCCCACGCCGCCCACCCAGGGGCCATCAAACCCGGACAGCGGCACTCACGGTCCACACGAAGTTCTGCCTTGGTGGAAGACACACCCACGCTGTTCTCGGCCAGGCAGCGGTAGACGCCCATGTCTGCCGGCACCACGGCCGTGATGATGAGCTGGTGGCCGCCCTGCTGGTCCTCACTGATCATGTAGTGGTCGTCCTCCTCCAGCACCCTCCCGTCCTTGAACCAACGCACACTGGGCACCGGCTGGCCCGTCACCACACAGTCGAAGCTTACGGGGTACCCGTCCTGCACCTCCTGATTCTGTAGCTCAGTCAGGAACACAGGGGCTGGGAGGGACGGGCAGGGAGTGCAGGGAGTTACCCCAGGCTGCCCCTGGATGGCCCCAGCTGCCTCGTTCCACATGCACGATCTGCACAGCACCCCTTCAGGCGGGAGTGCCCACAGACCCAGGGGCTAAGCAGAGTTCTGTTCCCACCAGCTATTCCTGACTCCCCAGGAGAATCCTCTCCCTGCCGGCCCGGTTCCTGAGCTACCACGAGGCCAGAGGGACAGCAGATGAGAAACGGGAAGGAGGGGGCGGTAAGGGGGAGACCAAGGCCATGTGGGATGGGAGTCAGGGCCTGGAGGTGCAAGAGTGGCTCAAAACTGGAGAAGGGAGGTTTCAAGACATGGTGCTGTGGGTTATTAGTGACACCGTCTTTGCTGTTTCTAGGGAGATACGAGTAAACGGTAAAACGGCTTTTAAATTAATTTTAGTTGCTAGAGCAGGAGACGGCACGAGGACTACACTACAAGGAACTCCACCTTCTAAACAGGTTGTATCTCGAACCCTCACGGGGGAAGAAAGACCTCTAGAAAGTCAGCATTCACACACCTGTTTAACAAGTGAGGCTCAGAGAAGCCCCTAGCAGTAAGCAGAGCTGGGATGTAGGTTGAGCTCTGTCTAACCCCAGAGTCAGGGCTCCTCCCAGCCCAGTGGGCTGCATCTGCGAAGGGCCCGAAGCTGGAGCTCAGCCAGCTCCCCAAGAGCTCAGCTGACCCTGGTCACCACAGCCAGCTTTGCCTCTCCTCTCTCCCCACCCCAACTCAGGCGGCTGGCAGACTCACCGGCCTCCACGGTCAGCAAGCTGGGCACTGGCTCCAGAGGAGCTGCAAAGGCAGGGGCAACCTTCCCGATGCGCATCTCCACCCCCTGAGGGCCTTGCTCTGAGAGGCTGATGTCCACCCCGATGCCCATCGTGCCGAACATCTCCCGGAAGCGGGCGGCCGCCCGCTGGGCCTCAGCAACCTCCTCGAAGCGGATGCAAACAAAGTGCTCATCTTCACGGTAGCTCTGCCAGTCTCCAGGCTCCTCCGGCTCCGCGGTGCCCTCGTCTGCGCTGAGGAAGATCTCCTCGTCTGAAACCTCCTCTGAGCCCTTGGTGCAGAAGAGGCGGTGCAGCCGCCGGGCGGCCCGGCGGAAGGCATCGTCCAGTTCGCCCCCGGAGGAACTCTCAGCCTCACTCTCCGTCCCGCTGACCACCACACAAGCGCTGTGGGCCACGTGGCCAAACTTGCTGCTCACCTGACAGGTGTAGCGGCCGGCATCTGCATGGCCCAGGCCGGTGACCAGCAGAGAGCAGGTGCCATCCCCAAGCTGGTCGATGTGGTGGTGCCGGCCGTCGGTCAGCTCCACGCCGTCCTTCAGCCAGCGGGCATGCACGTCTGCCTTGCTGGTCACCACACACTCCAGACGCAGGACATCTCCCACCTGCACCTCAGTGTCCCCAAACGTGCGGCAGAACACAGGTCCCTCCTGCTGCTTCATCTCCTTCCGGACCTTGTAGCCCTTGAAGGCAGCCTGGATTTTCACGGCTGCCTTGTCCATGGATGGGCCACCCAGGTCCTCCGTGCTCAGGTCTCCTGGCGGTGGGCGCACTGCGGCTGGCTGCTCCTGCTGCTCCTGTGGCTTCCCAGACGGGGCTGCTGGGACCCCAACCTGTGTGTACAGGGGAGGTAGGAAAATCAAAGCCCAGGACGGGGAAGGACGGAGCAGGGGCACACAGGGCAGGGCTGGCAGCAGGGCTGGGTCTGCCACTCCAGCTCCACATCTCCCTCCCGCACGCCACTCTGCCTCCTGCCTGCTGGCAACCACACCACCTTCATTGAGCCTGGATGCCTGATGGCTCCTACTGCTGCCAAAAAGCAAGCCTACCCTCCCTGAAATCACTCTCCGTGGTCACCCAGACTGGGACTGACACAGTTGCAAGGAACACCCCAAAGAGGCCAGTTCCAGCTCTTCAGAAAAGGTTTTAACAGCCACTTGGATGGGTGGATGGTGGACAAGTGGGCGGAAGGAGAAAGGATGGGTGGATGGATGCCATGGGTGCATGATGGAAGGATGGATAGGTAGATAAATAGATGAGTGGATAGCAAATGGATGGATAGTTGGAAGGACAGGTGGGTAAACAAGCCGATAGATAAATATATGAACAGATGACCAAGTACAGAGACGGTAAACGGATGGACAGGTGGGTGGGTAAATGGATGGATGGACGAATAGATAGGTAGGTAGATGGGTGGATACGTGAATGGATAGAGCTGACAAGTAAACCTACAACAGGGTGAACGTGTGCAGGAAGAGTGGATGAATGGATGGATGGGCGGATGGATGGTGGATGGACAGATGGCTGGGTGGTGGACGGATGATGCATGAATGGATGACAGATGGTAGACGGATGACAGATACGTGGGGGGGTGACTGGATGAATAAATGGATGGTAGATGAACAGACAGACAGATAAACGCATGGGGGATGGATAATGCATGGATGGACAATGGATGAGTAGGGAAGATTTGAGACACCCAGGCCTCTCCTTGCAGGCCAAGCTGGAGGCTCACCTTGCTGGCCAGTGGTGAGGCACCGGGCCTCCCGGCCTTCTTGAGGTAGGTAACCAGGGAAGGAGTTCCCGCCCGGGACTCATCATCAGAGCTGGTGTGGGAGAGATCAGCCTCGCCAGTGCGTGTCAGCTCGTCGGCTGTGGAGTAGTCCTCGGAGAGGTCGGGGGCCACCTCCTCTGCCTCCTGCCGCAGGCGCTGCAGGCGTCCGTCCTCCTCGGGCAGCTCGCTGATGGAGTCCAGAGTGGGCTCGCGGCTCATGCGGCGCTTCCGGGCCAGGGCCTCCCACAGCAAGTGCAGGTCACCCTCCTGGGCCGCCTCTGGGGGCAAGCTGGGCTGCGTCGGGGCCTCATCCCCTGATCCCGGGGTCAGCACCACTAAGGAGGATAGGAGACTGGTCAGCCAGGCTGGGACGGAGCCGGATCCCAGACCAGCCTTGGCTGCTGACCGTGGTTCCCCTGGACAGGCCTCTGCTGCTTGCCTGGCCCCCAGAGAGCTCTGACAGCACACTGTTTGAGGCTTTAGAGGCTCTGAACGGCCCTCTCTAGATCTCAGCTTTCCTTGATCAGGCGAGGCCCCAGTCTACCTCCTGCATGGAGTACGAGACCATCAGCACAGAGAGGGCTCTGCCAGCTCAGACTGGGCCCGCCTTGCTCCTCTTCTTCTGTTGTGTGAGAGGAGGCCCAGAACCTCCAGGATCTTATCGCAGGGCAGGGAGAAGATAGGCATGGAGAGGCAGTGCCAGGGTCAGTGCAGGCACGGGTCAGAGTGAAGAAAGGAGGGCTCAGGGCAGGGGAGAGGCAGCTCAGAGAACAGGGGAGGCTTGGAGTGCAAAGACCTGAAAACTTAAGGGACCATGAGTGGGAACCAAGGCCTACGTTGGCCAAGACCCCACTCAGAGGGAGGCGGCCTGAAATGCCACGGATACGGGTTCTGACACAAGGCTGAGCCACACGGGGTCTGTGCATCTCCCCACAAGGACCCCATGCCTGGAGGGCCAGCCCATGCCTGGAGGGCCAGCCCACCCCAACGCCCCAGCCCCCCCACACTGGGCCCCAGGAGGACACACCCTGGAAGGTGGTGGCCACAGCGGAGGCCGGTCCTGCGATGGGGCCACAGCGGTACTCGCCCTGGTCCTCCGCGGAGAAGCCCCTGATCACCAGCGTCTGCTGCTGACCTTGGGTGAGAACCTGCAAGCGCTCGCTGGGCTGGATGGGCTCCACCCCCTTCAGCCAGACGACCTCGCCGGCCTCAGCCACCTCACACACCAAACGCACTTCCTCGCCGACGGCCACCTGCCGGCTCTGGACGGGAGGCGCAGACGCGGGCTCCACCGGCTCTGCTGGGAACAGCGCCCCAGGCCGAACAAGCGCATCAGCAAGGACGGGCCCCAGGCTCTCAGCTTGGGAGGGCTTGAGCCTCCAGGCGGGACCCCCCCCCTCACCAGCGGGCAGAGAGCACAACTCACCGAGCCTCACAGTCTGAGGCAGGTACACGGGCTCCCCGGTGCCCGCGGGGCCCACGGCTGCCACGCGGAAGCGGTAGGTCTCCCCGGGGACCAGGCCGTCCACCACACACTCCGGCCCCGGCACCAGCTCGTGGCACAGCCGCCACTCGCCGGTGGCCGCCGCCTTCATCTCCACCCGATAGCCGCAGAGACCGCCACCGCCATCGCTTGCGGGTGCCACCCAGGACAGCGTCACGGAGCTGCCGCTGCGCCCCACCACCTCAGCGTCCTCTGGGGGGTCGGGGAGGCCTGAGGAGAGGGGGCCGGTCAGCCCCAGCTCTGCCCGCCCTGGGGTCTGGTTCTGGGGCGCAGTGAGGGTGCTGGGCGGGCCACCCCCCAGGCCTGTGAGCCGCTGTGCCCGGTGCCTGGCCGTCTCAGGGAGCCAGGGTCGTGCGCTGGAGTCACAGAGAGACACTGCCTAGAACCCGCGCAGCGTGGGGGCCACCGGAGCCTCCGGGGCTGGAGCCGCTCCCTCTCCACCCCCCGTCACCCCCGCAGAGCCCCGGACCCCAGCCGCAGCGGGTGGCACGAGCACACACCCAGCACGCTGAGCCGCGCGGAGGCCACGGCGTCGCGGGCGGCGAAGGTGACCTCGCCAGCATGGTGCTGCCGGGCGCGGTGCAGCAGCAGGGCGTGCCGGCTGCCGTCGGCCGTGACCGTCCAGTCGGCGTCGTCCGGCTGCACCGCGGCGCCGTTCACGTACCAGGTGGCCTCGCCCACCGGCACCGCCTCGCTGAGCGTGCAGCTGAAGCGGGCCTGCCCCCCGGCCGGCACGGCCGCGTCCCGCGGGGGCTCCAGGACCTCCAGGCGCCAGCCTGCGGGGCGGGGTGTGGGGGGTGAGCGCAGGGCCGAGGGGCGGCCTCCGGGGGTCTCGGAGACCCCCAGACCACCCCTCCCACAGCCCCCGCCCCCTGAAAGAGGAGGCGGCCCAGCCTCGGGAGGGAGGGTTCTCAGAGACCCAGGCCCCCACCGCGGTCACACACCCCCCGCACCTCCGCAGCTAGGTGATTGGTGGGAGGGGTCTGAGACCAACGGCCCGCCCCGCGGCCCCAGCACCACCCTCCCCAGTGGGAGGGGCCTCAGAGGCTCACGCCCACCCCGGGGCCCCGGCCCCGCGCCCCTTACCTCTGACGGTGAGGAAGGCCGACGTCACCACGTCCCCCGCCAGGAAGGTCACCCGGCAGCTGTCCTGCGGCCGCAGGTTTTTGAGCAGCAGCAGGTGCCGCAGGCCGTTCTCGAAGTAAACCACCTCGGCGTCCTCGGAGGTACGCACTGGCTCGTCGTCCAGCAGCCAGGTGTGGGCGGCCACCTCGGGCCGGGACAGCTGGCACTCGAACAGCGCCTCGCCGCCCTCGGGCGCCTCCACGTTCTCCAGGCCCCGCACCACCGTGTTCTTGGCTGCGGGGAGGGGACGGCTCAGGAGCGCGGGCCTCCTCCGGCCCAGGGCGCCCCCTACCCCCGAAGTCACGTGGGAAAGCCCCCCACCCCCCGCAGGACACAGGGCTGAATAGAATGTGGCCACAAGGAGGGCGGCACTCGGTGTCCACGCGGAGGCGCCGCAGTGCCCTCCCGACACCATCACCAGCCCTGGGCCCCCCCCCCCAACAGGTGAGAAGCCTCACAGCGTTCGTGAGACAACAGACTGGAAACTCCGGAGCCACAGCCGGACTCAAACCCCAGCGCCCCTTGCTGGTTCCAGCTCAGGATCCCGCCCCCTTTCCTCGGGCCCCCAGCCAGTGCTGTCAGGCCTGCAGGGCTGCTGCTCACCCAGTGGACCAGAGACCTCGGCCCTAAAGCAGCACCCCTCTCTATTTCTCCTGTACACACAGTCCATGAGTCTGTAATAAGTGGCCACCCGATTTTCATGGAAGCCGTGAACTCAGTGCCTAGCCACGGGGGCTTGCCAACTCCCAAGGCCCCTTCCAACGACAGTCCACCGGTACTGCAGGTGATGCTAGTGCACAGTCCAGGGAGCTTCCTGGAGGAGGTGCATCTGGAGGGTGGTCATGACTGAGCTGGTAGGGGAGGTGTCCAGGCAGGGGAGTGACAGGAGGGGACCCAAGGATGGGAGTAAAGGAAGGTGCACGGGGGCAGTAGGGAGCCAGACCTGCGGGGTGAAGGATGTAAGGGGCCAGGTGGGGGGCTGACGGCAGGGTGTACAGTCAGGCAGGAAAGGAGCACTAGGTGACCCAGGGCTGGCCTGGATGCTGGGGAGGTCTGGCCTTGACCCACGGGACAGCCAGGAGCCACTGTGGTCACTGAGCTGAGGGATGGGGACAGCCTGGCCCAAGGTCCAGGCCCACAGCCCCAACTGCTCTCTGGGGTACACACCCCAAACGGAGCCCGCACACAGCCCTGATGCTCCCTCCCAGCTTGTCCACAGAGTCCACACACCCCACGGGCAGGGGTGTCTGCTCTGGACGGGAGACCCAGGGGGTGAAGGGAGGAGGGTATCTCAGAGCAGAGGACCCACAGGGCCCATCCACGTCCCTCTCCGGGCCACCTTTCTGGCCCTGGGCTGCTTACACCACAAACCAGACTCTCCCTCGTCCCGGCCCAACCTGTCAGAACAGACAGTGCCAGCAGGGCCTTGGGAGTGTGTCCCACGTCTCCACCGTGCTCGGGTGGACGGCCCGGTGGACAGCCGGATGGACGGCTGGGGACCAGCCAGATCTGGGCTGCAGCTGCTCTGGCTACGATGGGAGGGGGCGGGAGTGACAAGGGGGAGGGTCGGACATGCAGTCACTGCTGGGGCTCACCTCCTCACTTCCCATCTGAGAATGTGACAGCTGCTTGGTTTCAATAAAATCCCAAATTTTAAAGCAGCAGTGAGCCCCTGGGTGCCTCCCTGCGCCTCCCACTGCCCTGCGCTCTGTTCTCCCCGAGGCCCCGAAGGCTCTGCTCTGCCCACTGCAGCCCTCCCACAGCTCCTTCACCTGTCCTCCGTCTCCCACAGGGACGCTGCCCTGAAGGGCGGGAGTTTTGTATGTTCCCTGCTGTGCCCCTAGGAGCCAAAAGAAAGTATTTAAAAAAATTGCTTGTTGAACTTGTGAGTCAATGGGGCTGGCATGACCTCAGGCGGCCAGTGGCTGGGACCAGTCCCACCTGCTCATGCCGGCTTGGACAGCCCCCTGACAATTGCCCCCACCCTCCAGCTCACTCACCACTGGAACGTTCAGATTTTCCCAAATAAGGAAGTGGTCGCAGCCAAGTGACACCCCTTCCCCAGCAGGAGCTGCAGCCCACTGTCCCCCACACTCGGTCCCCCCACAGCGTGTGGTGCAATGTTGCAGAGGGGGGCACAGGACTCGGAGCGTCCTCTGAGTGACCAGCCAGGGAAGGGGAAGAGCTGGGGTCTGAACTCGGACCTCGGGGAGCTCAGCCCAGCGCCCATCCTCCATTCTAGGACACAGCCCGCCGGCTGCCCTGCCCTGCCTGCCTCTATTTCCTTGGCTGTCTAGGATACAGGTTCTTCAGTGCAGCCTCTGCCCAGGATTTTTCCAGCTGCCCTGTCCTATCAGGCCACTTGGCGGGGGGGGGGTCCTGGGTGGGTGGGCTCAGAGCCCAGCGCAGCTTCAGCAGGATCCACCTGCTGGAATCCTTCTTTCTAGTATGGTCACATGGCGCTGGCTGTCGCCACCTGCCATTCCTCCAGGACGGCTCGGCTCAAGCCATGCTGAAGCCGTGCTGGGCCTGGGGCTGCCCGCCGGGCCGCCTCACCTTCCACTTGCAGCAGGGCCACCACGCGGGTGCCCGCGGCCTCACAAGAATAGATGCCGCTGTCGCAGGGCAAGGCCGGCTGGAAGGACAGCCTGGCCACCGTCCAGTCCTGCTCTATGACGACGCGGCGCCCGTCGGCCCGCACCTCCTGCTCGTCCATCTTCCATGTGGCCTGCACAGGCCTCGAGTACTGGCAGAGGAGCTCGGCCGGGCGGCCCTCCTCCACCGCCAGGTCCTGCATGGCACTGACCACCTCCACCACGGGATCTGTCGGCCGACACGCCGGGCACGCGTCAGCCGGAGCGGTGTGGCCGCAGCCCGCCCCCCTGCGGTCAGCGTAGGCAGCTCAGCAGCAAGCAAGCTTGGGGCTGTGGTGGGAGCGGGACCCTCCGCGGTGCCCAGGCCCTCCATGTGGGGCAAACCTCGCCCCACATGCCCCACCCATGGCAGACGGCACCGTCGGCTTGGCCTCCATCTGCCGGGCCCTTCTTGCCCCTTGAGCCCCCCCGAGGCCTGGGGCACACGTTGCCCCAGCAGGGACACAGTGCCCCCTCCTGAAAGCCCTCGGGACTCCTCAGGGTTCACAGACTCCGCTGGGCATGTGGTACCCCCAGCCCAACTTGTCCCTCCTCCGTGGGCCTCACCGACCCCCCAGGGCCTCCATCCCATCTCCACCTGCCGAAATCCGAGTCAACAAATGGTTCACCCCTTGGACCCGGGTGAACGTCCACGTTTACTCTGCATGAGTGCAGAGGAGGCCCATCAGCAAACACACCAGGTGGAGCCCCGCCGGGGGGCTGTCCCAGGAGCGCCCGACGCCCCCACTGCAAATGGGTTCAGGGGTCCCTGGCAGCCCACTACCCTCCCCAATGGCTCGCTCTTTCCCAGAAGAGCACAAGACCCCGACCAAGCCCGCAGCAGGGGAAGCAGCCTAGAGCAGGGACGGTGCAAGACGGGCGGGACCAGGAAGGCTGTCCTCGCCTCCAGGCTGCCATCTGGGTGTGCGCCCGAGAGAAGTGCAGCGCAGAGTGGCAGCCAGGTGGCAGCAGCGCCCAGGCCCCTACAGAGCAGGTGGGCGTGCGGTCAGCTTCCAGTTTCGTCACTCCAAGTCATCCACGACATGGGACGGCAGCCTGCCAGCCGCATGCGCCCATGACAAGTGTGGAGCAATGTCCAGTCTTTGGCCTGGGGGCCAGTCCTTGACCTCCCGCCCCAGGAGACTGCAGGAAGCGTGCGGTGGCAGCAGGTGCAGGAGCGCCAGCGAGGGGAGGGGTCTCGTCAGCTGATACCTTTGACCAACAACTTGGCCGTGGAGACCAGGGGCCCCGCACGGTAGGTGACAGTGCCCGAGTCGGCGACCCCCAGACCCGAGAGCGTGAGGGAGTGGAGGGTCCCATCACGCACGCAGATGGCACTCTGGGGGCTGTCCTGCAGCAGGGTCCCATCCAGCCACCAGCGGGCCTCCGGCCCACCCGCACGGGACACCTCGCAGGAGAACGTGGCCACCTCCCCCGCAAAGACGTCCACGTTCTGCAAGCCACGTACCAGGCACGGCGCTGCCTCTGTGCAAGAGGGCGAGAGGAGGGTGGGCTGGGTTGTCCTGGGGTCTGCAGGGGACACCCTAGGGTCCAACGTGCCAGGGTGCCCGGGTCTGCCGGGGACACTGGGGTCCACCACTTGGAGCCACCCTGGGGCTGGCATCTAGAGATCCACCCAGGCCAGCTGGCCCTCCCTGCTCACAGAATGAGACGTGCAAACCACCCACAGCGAGCCTGTGGAGAGCCGGCTGAGCCCCCCTGCGCCCTACACCCCCCTTCAGAACACGCCTGGTTTCACCAAAGGAGACAGATGACCTGATTCACCTTTCCAGAAGGCAGAATGGACACACCCCAGGCCCCACGACTGCGATCTTTGTCAGGTGGGCTGTGGGGGAGGAGGGGCCATGGAGCCCGCCACTCTGAGGTGGGGGTTCTGCCTCAGGAAGCAAGCCTTCCGTCCCTGGGGGTGCAGAAGCAGATGCTTCTCCCATCCCAGAGTGCCATTTGTCCAGATGTCCCCTGAGCTCCGTCTGTCCCTAAGATTCTGGGGCCCTAAAGCTGTGTGGCAGCTGCTCCCTGCCCGTCACACAGCAGGGCTTGAGCCTGCCTGCTCTGTGTCCCCTACTTGCCTCCTCTGTTCTCCATCTCGGGGCAGATGTGGCAGAAGTGCTGAGAGCATGGCCGCCCCAGCCCCGTGGGCAAGAGAGAAGGGGAGACTCAGGGCAGAGAGAGCAACACCCGAACTGCCCGGGGCTGGGGGTGCAGGCTCCTGCCTCCCAGGGTGGGACCTGTACCCTGCCCTCATGCTCGCTTCAGAGCACTTTCCCCAGGTCATCCTGGGGCCCCTCGTGAAGAAGGAGACGTGTCCACAGTTGGCAAAGCCCAGACGCTTCTCCACCTGCTCCCACAGCCCCAACCCCCCCATCCCTGGGGAAGAGGGCGAGAGGGGTGGACGAAGAGCACGTACACAGGCAGCCCCTGCATCTGCCCCAGGCAGCGCTCCCTCAGAAGCCCCCGTATCCTTGCTGGGGGTGCACCACCAACACCCAGCCCCAGCCCCCCAGCGTCCCCCCCCTCTCCTAGAGTGCACGGCTGACCGCCTCCCCGCAGCTCCCACCCCGTCTCCAGCACGGTTTCCAGGTTTGCCTATACGCCACCTACTGGGCACCCATGCCCACAGCCGGTGCCTGTATGCAGACCAGCTCGCCCTGGCTCAGGACATCTGGCCAAGAGAGGGGCCAAGGCACAGCCCTCAGCAAGCCCAATCCAGCTCCATTCCACCCCCTCACAGATGCCCACTCTGATGAACACATGAGGCCCTTCCTGGCCCGGCCCTGCTCAGGACACCCAGAAAACTGACCGTCTCCCATCACTCGAGGGCACTGCACTCTGGAGCTTCTCCCAGCCACAGAGGCCACAGAGCTGACCATGTCTGTCCATTCCCTGAAGACTTGTGGTGGGGGAGCACCTGGGACAGAGGACACATTCTGTCTCCATGTCCAACTTCTCCAGTAGATTGGAGGCTCCCTGAGGGCTCTCTCTCTTGAGGTAGATAGTAGATACATGATGGATGGATAAATGGATGGATGGATGGATGGATGGATCGATGGATGGATAGGTGGATGTATGGACGGATGGACAGGTGGACACATGGTGGATGGGTAGATGGATGGTAGATGGAGGATGGATGACAGATGATGGATGATGAATGGATGGATAGTAGATCAGTGGTAGATGGATGATGGATGGATGTTGATGGATGGTGGATGGATGATGGATGGATAGATGAATGGATGGATGGGTAGATGGTAGATACATGAATGGAAGGATGGATAGATGAATGAATGGAAAATAGATGATGGATGATGGATGGAGGAACAGTAGATCGATGGTGGATGGATGATGCATGGATGGTAGATGGATGGTGGATGGATGATGGATGGATGGTGGATGGATGGGACCAGTTTGACAACTGGGGTAGGAATGCAGGGGAGGGTCACTCAAGGCCAGGCACTCAGGGACGACTAACTCTGGGAACAAGGTATAACCCAAGTCAAAGGTCCTTAGAACCCTGTCTGCATGTCTGGGGACAAGTATGCCATACCCAAAACTGTCCATGTGTCACGGGCCTGCTGTTGCATCAGCACCTGGGAGCCTGTCGGGCGTGCAGGTGTGTGAAGATGGACATAAGCACATGGACCTGTGTTACAGGAGTAGCTACATGGAGGGTGGAAATCCAGAAGGCCCTGCCTCCACCTTAGGGCCCAGGCTCACAGCAGCCGGGCTCCGGGTCTCCCTCCTGCAGACAGCACTAATACCACACAGGAACCCCCCCCACACAGCAGAATCTCTCAAGCTGATCTGCACTGGTGCACCTCGGTGGGCTCTTGGCCTGTGGCTTTAGTGGTCAGGGGGCAGAAAATTGTCCCCCACCAAGGCAAGATATTTTCTGGAAAGCTTGGGTTCCTGGCCGCACCCCCAACAGCTACTTGATAAGGGGAAACACGGACACCCATAGCAGGAGAGCCAGGCGCAGAAGGGGCTGCCCACCTGTGACCTTCAGCTGGGCCTCCGAGCTACACGAGCCCACTTGGAAACTGATGGTTCCAGCATCTTCGAGGGTCACCTGAGGGACAGAGGTGGGGTCTCAGCCGGAAGCCCCATGCCAACCATTTCTGTTTGCAAGTCCCAGCTCAATCCGACTGGAGTTAGAACCTTCCCCTTCCCGCACCCCTGGGAGCACTGTGGGTGGAGCAGGTCCCGGGGACCCCACCTTGTGCAGGGTGAGCAAGTGGAGCGTGCCGTGCTCCACCGTGATGTCATTCATCTCGTTGGCCTGCAGGGGCACCCCTCCCAGAGCCCAGCGGACCTCCTGGCCCGAGGCCCTGGACAGCCGACACCGGAAGTGGGCATCCTGGCCCTCGCTGAGTTGCACGTCCTGCAGGGGCTCCAGGATGGTCACCTCAGGGGCTGCACAGGGTGTGGGGTGTGGTGTCAGCCTCTGCGTCTGGGAGCCCTACACTCCATTGGGAGCACCTCCCAGTGCTCGAGGTCTGCCCCCAGCACCCCCACCCCAATTCCTGAAGACAAGGAGGAATCCCGTTCTCAGTGCCTTCCAGCTCCCGGTAGAGACTGAGGCCTGGAGATGATGGATGACTACGGGCTGGGGGTGAGCCAAAATTTGCAGCAGCCCCCCAGTGAGAGAGTCAGGAGACACAGCTAAACTCAGACACCCCGTGAGCCTCCACAAAGCCTGCTACCCCCGCCCCACCAGTGTGACTTGGCCCCTCAGCCTGGGACGCCCCCACTCCACCCCGACATCTCGGGCCATCCCCCCTCGCCCGTTCACAGGTCCACCTCCCTGCCAGTGCCCACCCCAAAGGCAGGGATGCCTGCAGTCTGTCTCTCTCCCCAGCAGGGCCTGGATGCTCCGGCCCCGAGCATGGTAAGTGGGGAGACCTGCCCGGCACCCGCTACCTCGGACGGTGAGCTGGGCAGAGGACGTGTGGCGGCCCACGTGGAAGGACACAGTGCCCGCGTCGTCGGGCGTCACGCCCCTCAGCCGCAGCACGTGGGTGCGACCCCGCGCCGCCACCTCCGTCACCTCGTTGCTCTGCAGCGGCAGGCCCTGCAGGCGCCACTCCACGTCCGCAGCTCCAGCCCGCGACACCTCGCAGCTGAAGTCCACGTCCCCGTGGGCCTGCACCTCGGCGTCCACCAGCCCCCGCACGATAGTCACCTCTGGCTCTGGGAGGTGGGCAAAGGGGTGCTCTTTACCAGCCAACCTCCCACGCCCCTCCTCCAGGAAGCCCTCCCGAACGCTTGCACGCTCTTCTCCTGCCACAGCCTCTATTTGCCCCATACGGCACTTGTCACCAGACACGGCCCCTTTCCGTGACACCGAGCTCCTGGAGGCCGAGGCTGGGCTGGGGACACCTCTGTTTGGAAGAAGTGGGTGAAGGGTTGTGGGGTGGTGGGCTGCTCTGTCAGTCCCCGCCCTGCAGCCAGCCCTCCCCTGGCCGGGACGTCAGGGAGGCAAGACCTTCAGGACAGACAGGCAGGGGCTCAGAGAGGGTGGCCCAGGCCAGACTGCCCCACCTGCCGGCTGGGGGCGGGAGGCACGGAAGCCTTCAGGGGCCACAGCCTCAGTTTCCCCAGTGTCGGCACTCTTCTGGGGCCGTCAGGATGGGAGTGGTGCAGAAATGACCAGAGAGAGCTTGTAACCCCAGGGGCCTCAGAGTCACCCTTGCAACAGCGCCTGGTGAGAGGGGGCGCTGGGGCAGCAGGCGTGGCAGCTATAGAGGGAGTGGATGTAATAGGGAGGGCTCACCTCTGACCACGACGGAGGCCAAGGTCTGCTGGCCGCCCACCACACAGGCATACTCGCCCGCATCCTTGGCCTCAAGCCTGTGGATCAGCAGCTCGCACGTGACCCCCTGGCGCCGCATCTCGTACTTGGGGCTCCCGTGCAGCTCCACGCCCTCCTTGAGCCACTGCACGGGGACCCCAGGCTCCACCGCGCTCAGCTCACAGTGCAGCCGGGCCACGCTGCCTGCCTCCTGCTCCGCGCTCTGCAGCTCCGTCTCGAACGTGGGCCTAGGGGCTGGGGGGCCAAGGAGGGCACTTAGGGCCACTGAGCAAGACTGCCTGTTCCACGGGGGTGGAGGAGCCTGGGGAGGGCAGGGGTTGGTGGGCAACTCACCGCGGACCAAGAGACTGGCCGTGCTCTGCGCGTGGCCCGTGTCGCAGGTGTAGTGGCCGGCGTCCTCCTGCTCTGCGCCACACACCAGCAGCTCAGCGGCTGTGCCCTCCTGCACCATCTGGTACTTGGCACAGGGGAAGAGCTGCAGGGAACCCTTGCGCCACTCCACGCTGGCGCCCGCCCGGCTCAGCTCACAGCACAGGCGTGCTGTCGCGCCCTCATCCACCTCCTGGGCCTGCAGCTCCCGGAGGAACCGCACGGGCATGGCTACCGGGTGGGGAGAGAGCGTGAGGTTGGTACAGGTGCAGCTACAGGGTGGGGGTGAGTGGTGGGGGGCAGAGCCTCAGGCCAGCTCTGCCGGCCCTGCGTGAGCCCGTGTCCCCACTGTGGGACTCCCAGGGTGGGGGTGCAGCCCAGAGGGTCCCCCCAAAGCATGCAGGCCCTGCACAGAGGGCCTTGGGGCCCACCTGTGATGGTGAGGGTGGCACTGGTGGCCTGGGAGCCACAGGCACAGGTGTACTCGCCAGCATCCTCCCGCCGCAGGTCCCACAGCACCAGCTCCACCATGTGGCCCCACTGCCGCAGCTCCCGGCGCCCCTCAGCCTGCAGCTCCAGGCCGCCCTTGCTCCAGACCACGGTGGCGCTGGGCTCAGACAGCTCGCACTGCAGGCTGGCCATGGCGCCCTCCTCAGCCTGCAGGCTCTGCAGCGGCTTCCTGAACACCACCTGTGGGGCTACGGGAAGAAGGGAGACAGGGTCAGCCCCGAGACAGGCACCCCAACACCCAGTCAGCCCTGCTGAGGGCAGGCCAGGCATGGCCAGTGGCTTCACCTCAGCTGCCTGGCCTGCCCTCAGGACCCACTGCCACGAGCTCCAGACGCTGCGGGTGGCAGAGCAGGTCATGGGTCTGGGTCCCCTTCAAGGGAAGGAGGGACCATGGTGGGGGCTGTGAGAGGAGCTCTGGATCCAGCCAGGGCTACTGTCATGTGGCTTCCACCCAGGACACCCATGGACAGGGCTGTGTCCCTCCAGGTCATCAGGGTAGGGGGTCCCGTCAGACCCCTAGGGCAGGGCCACGACCCTCAGACCCTGACTAGAGGCTGTGAGGGATGGGGAAAAGTTGGGTGGATTAAGACAGGGGAGAGGCACGAGGTGGGAATTCTGTCCCTACCACAAGCACTGGCCACATGAGGTCACCAGATGGAGATCTGCACCCAGCCAATAGACAACCAGACAATGCCGTGACGGGTGAGCAGACAGGGACAGAAGGAAGCTGTCCAAAGCACAGAGAGGCAAGCACACATGGGGAGCCAGTGGGTACAAGACACAAGGAGATGAGAATGGGCACCTAAGCGAGTCCAAGTGACCATATGTGGTCATTACCCCTGATGGTCAGCGTGGCTGATGTCCTCTCCTGCCCACACACGCACGAGTACTCCCCGGTGTCTGCCACAGCCAGGCCACGGATCTCCAGCTCACACACAGCCCCGTCCTGCCTCAGGCTGACTCTGTCCCCGGCTCTGAGGGTCTCGGACCCCTTCCTCCACTCCACAGGGGCCGCCTTGCTCAGCTCACAGTGCAGCGTGACCATGTTCCCTTCCGTGGCCTCCTCATGCCTCAGACCCTGTGTGAACTTGGCAGGCAGGGCTGAGAGAGTCAGAAAGACATGGACTGTCATGGTTTCTGTGCACACAAATGAGACAGGACATGGACAGCACAGACATGACAAAAAACCCAAGTGGACACAGGCCACGTGCTAGGTGTGCTGAGCACACACTATGGGTTGTGGCTCCCCTCAGCACAGTATGTGCACAGTGTGGCTGGGGTCCATTCCATGGCTGCCTCAGGCCTCATGCTTTCCATGAATCCAGTGAGCAGGGTAGGGAGGGTCAGAAACACACAGCACGTCAGATTCTCTGGAGAACTTTTGAGGCAGGACATGACAGGACAGAGGAAAAGACACAGACTCCAACAGGACAACAAGCCGGAACCCGTGGTGACATGAGGGCTGGGAAGTGGCTTAGATGCTGGCTTCTCATGGTTTCTACAACAGCCCAGGAAAGCGGAAGAAATTCCATGGAGTTATGGGAAGAGGGTGACACTGAGATGGGGAGAGAACATGGAACGCATGCAGGCAGATGTCACGAGGTCAATAATTGGATGCCAAAACACAGCTTTGCCCGGCCACACACGGTTTTTACCCCTGACGGTCAGCGTGGCCGAGGTCCTCTCCTGCCCGCACACGCACGAGTACTCCCCAGTGTCTGCCACGGCCAGGTCACGGATCTCCAGCTCACACACGGCCCCGTCCTGCCTCAGGCTGACTCTGTCCCCGGCTCTGAGGGTCTCGGGCCCCTTCCTCCACTCCACGGGGGCCGCCTTGCTCAGCTCACAGCACAGTGTGGCTGTGGCCCCCTCTGTGGCTTCTTCCTTCCTCAGACCCTTTGTGAAGTTGGTGGGCAGGGCTGAGGGCCAGAAAGACATGACTATCAAGCTTTCTTCTTTTTTTTTTTTAAAGATTTTATTTATTTATTTTTCCCCCAAAGCCCCAGTAGATAGTTGTATGTCATAGTTGCACATCCTTCTAGTTGCTGTATGTGGGACGCGGCCTCAGCATGGCCAGAGAAGTGGTGCATCGGTGTGTGCCTGGGATCCGAACTCGGGCCGCCAGCATCGGAGCGCGCGCACTTAACCGCTAAGCCATGGGGCTGGCCCTATCATGCTTTCTGAGCACACAGATGAGACAGGATGTGGACAGCACAGAGATGACAGAAGACCCACGTGGACACAGGCCACGTGCTGAGTGTGCTGAGCACGTGCTCTGGGTTGCGGCTTCCCCAGCCCAGCCTGCGGAGCATGGCTGTGGCCCCTTTCATGGCCTCCTTTGGCCTCATGCTTTGTATGAAACTGATGGGAAGGGATGGGGAGGTTTGGAAAAACACAGAGAACATCAGATTCTCTGGAGAGTGTTGGGGGACAGGATGTGACAGGACGGAGGAAAATACACAGACTCCGACAGGGCAACAGGACAGAGCCAGCGGTGACACAACAGTGGGAAGTGGTTAGATTCTGGTTTCCTGTGGTTCACACAACAAGAAGGCGGAAGAAATTCCACGGAGTTGTGGGAAGAGGGTGACACTGAGATGGGGAGAAAACATGGAACGAATGCAGACAGATGTCAGGAGGTCAATAATTAGACGCCAAAACACAGCTTTGCTCGGCCACACACGGTCTTTACCCCTCACGGTCAGCATGGCCGAGGTCCTCTCCTGCCCGCACACGCACGAGTACTCCCCGGCATCTGCCACGGCCAGGCCACGGATCTCCAGCTCACATACGGCCCCATCCTGCCTCAGGCTGACTCTGTCCCCGGCTCTGAGGGTCTCAGACCCCTTCCTCCACTCCACGGGGGCCACCTTGCTCAGCTCACAGTGCAGTGTGGCCGTGGTCCCTTCCATGGCCTCCTTGGTCTTCAGTTCTTGGATGAACTTAGCAGGCAGGGCTGGGGAGGATCAGATGGACAGAATCCATCAACTCCTCTGGAGGACTGGGGGCATGATGTGAACACTCAGGGTGGAAACAGAAGCAGGAAGGCTGGGCACGTGGGAGGAGGCAGACCAATGCATGTGTGACAGTGAGGTCTTCCTGTGTCCTGCCTGCCAAGGCATAGGGCAGTAGGAGACTGACCCCACCCAGGCGTCTTGTCTTCTTAAAGGGCACCTTGTCCCACCCATGACCTTTCATACTGGCTAAGGACTGACCTCTCCTGTACCCACATCTCCCAGCCAGGCTCCTCTAGCTCACCACCCTCCCATGCAGCAATGCAACGGACACTTCTCCCAGGAGAACCTCCCAGAGGCACCTTCTGGTCAGGACATCCACCACTCCATCATCACCCTCACTATGTGCTGCCCATCCCAAGTAGGGCGTCCATCTAGCACTGCCCACACCTGGACACACCTGGGCACACAGCATGCCAGCCCCGCCCAGGCTCTGCCTCCTCCAGCTCACACTTTCCTGTCCTGACTCCGCTGGACCCCCACTTCCTGGCTCAGGTCACTTAGACCCCGTGGACTCCAGTCGTGGCCTCCTAATGATACCTCCGTCCTGCTGACCTGCCAGCCTCTTCTCCATGCCGACTCCAGGCAGAGTGTCAGCTTCACAGGTTATAGCTGAACAGGGCCCAGCCTGGTTACACCCTGTCATGGGCTGAGCTGGATCCCCTTAACATTCACATGGTGGGGTCCCAGCCCCCAGGGCCTCAGAAGGGGGCTACATGTGGAGATGGGTCTTTACAGAAGTGATTAAGGCAAAATGAGGTCACTAGGGTGGGCCCTGATCCCACATGACTGGTGTCCTTATAAGGAGAGATGAGGACACAGACATACAGAGGGGCAACCACGTGAGAACACAGGGAGAAGACAGCCGTCTACACACCAAGGAGAGAGGCCTCAGGAGGAACCAGCCCTGCTGATACCCAGATCTCAGACTTCCAGCCTCCAGGACTGGGAGGAAATAAATTTTTGATGTTTAAGCCAGAGTTATGTTGTCGAGCCATTCAGATTTTGGTACCAGGAGTGGGGTGCTACTGTGACACACACCTAAAACTGTGGAGGTGGTATTGAAACTGGGGAATGGGTGGAAGCTGGAAGAGTTCTGAGGGGCGTGTTAGATAAATCAAGATTGCCTTGAAGACGTTATTTGTAGAAATACGGACATTAAAGGTGCTTCTGGTAAGGCCTCAAATGGAAGTGAGGACCACGTTACTGGAAACTTAAAACAGGTGATCCTTTATAAAGCCAGCGATCTTTTCATAAAGGTCCTCAGACAAGTACTTGCTGAGTTGTGTCCTCGAGTTTTGTGGAAGGTAGAACTTGTGAGTTAATGTGGATATTTAGCTGAGGAGGTTTCTAAGCAAAATGTTGAGGGAGCAGCCTGATTTCTCCTTGCTGCCTATAGTACAATGAGAGAAGTTGAAGAGAGAATTGTCAAGCAACGAGAAACCAGAAGTTGAAAATTTAGAAAATTTTTAGTCGATCCAAATTGCAAAAAGGGAGAAACCATGTTCTGTAGAGAACACCAAGGGTGTGGCTGGAAAATCATTTGGTAAAGAGATTGAGTGTGAGTCCTGGATCCAACCAGCCCTCTCAGCAGAAGCTGGGAATAGAAATAGGATTATACAGGAAGGATGTGTGGGGGACCCTCTTGCCTGATGGCTTGGACTCCTGTGGATTGCATGGGAGACCAACAAGGCTTTTGAGAATTTTATATCAGCAGAAACGCTGCCAACCATGACTGAATAGGACGGAGAATGGATGAAGCGATGGGGGCTGTCGGAGTTCTGGGATTTCCAAAAGATGGGTTACTAGAGTTATCCAGCTGTGAACATATGTTATCCTTCAAGAACGGGAGAAAATGACTCCAAAGGCAATTCAAAGGTTGGCAGAGCTGCCACTGCATCCATAGGTTCAGAGGGCCACACCACCTCTTCCCAGGGCCAAGGGGGCAGGGTCACCACTCTGGTGGGCCCAGAGGACAGAGCATTGAGCCAGAGGAACATTCTCCAGACTTAAAATCTAACAGAATTTGTCCTGCTGGGTGTTGGGCTTCTGTGGCACCAGTGGCCTCTTTCTTCCTTCTCCCTTTTGGAATGCAAACATCTATCCTGCGCCTGTCCCCCAGCTGTATTTTAGAAGTGCATAACTTGTCTGATTTCACAAGTTCACAGCTGCAGAGGAATTGTGCCTCAGGACGAATTGTATCTCAAGTCTCAGCCACACTCGATTTAGACAATATTCAGATCTGACTTTGGACTCAGAGGTGACACTGGAACGGGTTAAGACTTTTGGGCTTTGGGGATGGGATGAATGTATCCTGCATGTGAGAAGGACATGCATTTTGGGGTGATAAGACGGGCAGAGAGTTATGGACTGAATTCTGTCTCCCCTCAAATTCATATGTTGAAGTCCTAACCCCCAGGACCTGAGAATGTAAACACATTTGGAAATGAGGTCTTCACAGAGATAATTAAGGTAAATGAGGTCATTAGGACTGGTGTCCTTATAAGAAGAGGTGATAAGAGGAGATGAGGAGACGGAGAAGACAGCCGTCTACACACCAAGGAAAGAGGCCTCAGGAGAAACCAGCCCTGCCGACACTTTGATCTTGGACTTCCAGCCTCCAGATTGCAAGACTATAAATGTCTATTAAGTCACTGTCTGGTATTTGTTATACATCCCTAGCTGAGTGAGACAGCTCTTCAGAGGCTCCACACAACCTCAAGGGTGGATCCAATGCTGTCACCAGACACAAGAGGGCCTGGCCTGTCTGGCCACTTCCTCTCTGAACCCCCCGATACTCCACCTCAGTCCTCCTGTGAATGTCCATCAAATGACATGCAAGCCCTCAATTCCATGCCTGGGCCCAAACCTTCCACATCTCTGCAGCCTCAGCCACGTGAAGCTGTTGCGGGCAACCCTCATGGACCCTGACGCCTGTCTGCTGGTGCCTCCCTGTAGATCTCTGCACCACGTACCCATGGGATCTGTGCCCCAGGGCCTAGACAGGGCAGACCAGTATACTCTCAGTGTGTGCTTATGAGATGGATCAGACAAATGGTGCGCGTGACTCTGAGGTGACAGTAACATCGAGAGACATGAGGAGGGCAGAGAATGAGAAGCAGAGAGGTCACTCAAGTGCCCAAAGTTCGTCATTACCCAGGACAGTGAGCACGGCCGAGGTCCTCTCCTGCCCGCACATGCACAAGTACTCCCCAGTGTCTGCCATGGCCAGGTCACGGATCTCCAGCTCACACACGGCCCCATCCTGCCTCAGGCTGACTCTGTCCCCGGCTCTGAGGGTCTCAGGCCCCTTCCTCCACTCCACGTGGGCTGCATAGCTCAGCTCACAGTGCAGCATGACTGTGGACCCCTCTGTGGCCTCTTCCTTCCTCAGAACCTTTGTGAACTTGGCGGGCAGAGCTAGGGAGTCAGAAAGATACAGAAAACATCACATTCTGAGCATGTGGAAGACAAGGGACACGGACGCAGAGATGACAAAAAATCCCAGTGGACACAGGCAACGTGCTGAGTGTGCTGAGCACACGCCGTGGGTTGTGGCTTCTCTCAGCCCAGTATTTGTACAAGATGGTTTAGTCCTCTCTGTGGCTGCCTCAAGCCTCATACTTTGTATGAATCCAGTGGTCAGGGTTGGGAGGGTTGGAAACACACACAGAACAAGAGATTCTCTGGAGAACTTTGGAGGGAGGACATGACATGACAGAGGACTCCAAAAGGACTGAACCAGTGGTGACACAAGGGGTGGGAAGTGGCTTAGATGCTGGCTTCTCATGGTTTCTACAACAGCCCAGAAAAGTGGAAGAAATTCCATGGAGTTATGGGAAGAGGGTGACACTGAGATGGTGAGAGAACATGGAACAAATGCAGACAGATGTCAGGAGGTCAATAATTGGACGCCAAAACACAGTTTTGCCCGGCCACACACGGTCTTTACCCCTGACGGTCAGCGTGGCCGAGGTCCTCTCCTGCCCGCACACGCACGAGTACTCCCCGGCATCCCCCACGGCCAGGCCACGGATCTCCAGCTCACAAACGGCCCCGTCCTGCCTCAGGCTGATTCTGTCCCCGGCTCTGAGGGTCTCGGATCCCTTCCTCCACTCCACAGGGGCCGCCTTGCTCAGCCCACAGCGCAGTGTGGCTGTGGTCCCTTCCGTGGCCTCCTCATTCCCCAGACCCTTTGTGAACTTGGCAGGCAGGGCTGAGGGAGTCAGAAAGACATGGAAATAAGCACATTCGGAGCATGTGGAAGACACAGGACATGGACAGCACAGAGATGACAAAAAATCCAACTGGACACCAGCCACGTGCAGGGTGTGCTGAGCACACGCTGTGGGTTTGGCTCCCCTCAGCCCCAGTATTTGCACAGTATGGTGTGGTCCATTCCGTGGCTGCCTCAGGCCTCATACTTTGTATGACTCTAGTGGGCAGGGCCGAGAAGGGTCAGAAACACACAGAACATGAGATTCCCTGGAGAACTCTGGAGGCAGGACATGACAGGACAGAGGAAAAGACACAGACTCCAACAGGACAACAGGATGGAACCAGTGGTGACACGAGGGGTGGGAAGTGGCTTAGATGCTGGCTTCTCATGGTTTCTACAACAGCCCAGGAAAGTGGAAGAAATTCCATGGAGTTATGGGAAGAGGGTGACACTGAGATGGGGAGAGAACATGGAACAAATGCAGACAGACATCAGGAGGTCAATAATTGGACGCCAAAACACAGCTGTGCCCGGCCACACACGTTCTTTACCCCTGACGGTCAGCGTGGCCGAGGTCCTCTCCTGCCCACACATGCATGAGTACTCCCCTGTGTCTGCCACAGCCAGGTCACGGATCTGCAGCTCACACACGGCCCCATCCTGCCTCAGGCTGACTCTGTCCCCGGCTCTGAGGGTCTCAGGCCCCTTCCTCCACTCCACGGGGGCCGCCTTGCTCAGCTCACAGTGCAGCATGACCGTGGACCCTTCTGTGGCCTCTTCCTTCCTCAGACCCTTTGTGAACTTGGCGGGCAGGGCTGAGGGAGTCAGAAAGACATGGTAACAACCATGTTCTGAGCACATGGCAGACACAGTACATGGATAGCACAGAGATGACACAAAATCCAAGTGGACACAGTGCTGGGTGTGCTGAGCAACTCTGTGGGTTATGCGTTCCCTCAGCACAGTATGTGCACAGTATGGCTGGGGTCCATTCTGTGGCTGCCACAGGCCTCACACTTTGTATGAATCTGGCAGGCAGGGCGGGGAAGGGTCAGAAACACACAAAACATCAGATTCTCTGGAGAACTTTTGAGGCAGGACATGACAGGACAGAGGAAAAGACATGGACTCCTACAGGACTGAACCAGTGGTAACACGAGGGCTGGGAAGTGGCTTAGACGCTGGCTTCTCATGGCTTCTACAACAGCCCAGGAAGGCAGAAGAAATTCCATGGAGTTCTGGGAAGAGGGTGACACTGAGATGGGGAGAGAACATGGAACGCATGCAGACAGATGTCAGGAGGTCAATAATTGGACGCCAAAACACAGCTGTGCCCGGCCACACATAGTCTTTACCCCTGACAGTCAGCGTGGCCGAGGTCCTCTCCTGCCCACACACGCACGAGTACTCCCCAGCATCCATCACAGTCAGGCCACGGATCTCCAGTTCACAAACGGCCCCGTCCTGCCTCAGGCTGACTCTGTCCCCGGCTCTGAGGGTCTCAGGCCCCTTCCTCCACTCCACGGGGGTCGCCTTGCTCAGCTCACAGCGCAGTGTGGCTGTGGCCCCCTCTGTGGCCTCTTCCTTCCTTAGACCCTTTGTGAACTTGGCGGGCAGGGCTGAGGGAGTCAGAAAGACACGGAAATAATCACATTCTGAGCATGTGGAAGACACAGGACATGGACAGCACAGAGATGACAAAAAATCCAACTGGACACCAACCACGTGCAGGGTGTGCTGAGCACACGCTGTGGGTTTGGCTCCCCTCAGCCCCAGTATTTGCACAGTATGGTGTGGTCCATTCCGTGGCTGCCTCAGGCCTCATACTTTGTATGAATCTAGTGGGCAGGGCCGAGAAGGGTCAGAAACACACAGAACATGAGATTCCCTGGAGAACTTTGGAGGCAGGACATGACATGACGGAGGACTCCAAAAGGACTGAACCAGTGGTGATACAAGGGGTGGGAAGTGGCTTAGATGCGGCTTCTCATGGTTTCTACAACAGCCCAAGAAAATGGAAAAAATTCCATGGAGTTATGGGAAGAGGGTGACACCGAGATGGGGAAAGAACATGGAACAAATGCAGACAGACGTCAGGAGGTCAATAATTGGACGCCAAAACACAGCTTTGCCCGGCCACACACGGTCTTTACCACTGACGGTCAGCGTGGCCGAGGTCCTCTCCTGCCCACACACGCACGAGTACTCCCCGGTGTCTGCCACAGCCAGGTCACGGATCTCCAGCTCACACATGGCCCTGTCCTGCCTCAGGCTGACTCTGTCCCCGGCTCTGAGGGTCTCAGACCCCTTCCTCCACTCCACAGGGGCCGCCTTGCTCAACTCACAGTGCAGCATGACTGTGGCCCCTTCTGTGGCCTCTTCCTTCCTCAGACCCTTTGTGAACTTGGCGGGCAGGGCTGAGGGAGTCAGAAAGACATGGTAACAACCATGTTCTGAGCACATGGCAGACACAGTACATGGACAGCACAGAGATGACACAAAATCCAAGTGGACACAGGCAACGTGCTGGGTGTGCTGAGCACACGCTGTGGGTTGTGGCTTCTCTCAGCCCAGTATTTGTACAAGATGGTTTAGTCCTCTCTGTGGCTGCCTCAAGCCTCATACTTTGTATGAATCCAGTGGGCAGGTTTGGGAGGGTTGGAAACACACACAGAACATGAGATTCTCTGGAGACTTTGGAGGCAGGACATGACATGACAGAGGACTCCAAAAGGACTGAACCAGTGGTGACACGAGGGCTGGGAAGTGGCTTAGATGCGGCTTCTCATGGCTTCTACAACAGCCCAAGAAAGTGGAAGAAATTCCATGGAGTTATGGGAAGAGGGGGACACTGAGATGGGGAGAGAACATGGGACAAATGCGGACAGACATCAGGAGGTCAATAATTGGACGCCAAAACACAGCTTTGCCCAGCCACACACGGTCTTTACCCCTGACGGTCAGCGTGGCCGAGGTCCTCTCCTGCCCGCACACGCACGAGTACTCCCCGGTATCCCCCACGGCCAAGCCATGGATCTCCAGCTCACAAACGGCCCCGTCCTGCCTCAGGCTGATTCTGTCCCCGGCTCTGAGGGTCTCGGATCCCTTCCTCCACTCCACAGGGGCCGCCTTGCTCAGCCCACAGCGCAGTGTGGCTGTGGTCCCTTCCGTGGCCTCCTCATTCCCCAGACCCTTTGTGAACTTGGCAGGCAGGGCTGAGGGAGTCAGAAAGACATGGAAATAAGCACATTCGGAGCATGTGGAAGACACAGGACATGGACAGCACAGAGATGACAAAAAATCCAACTGGACACCAGCCACGTGCAGGGTGTGCTGAGCACACGCTGTGGGTTTGGCTCCCCTCAGCCCCAGTATTTGCACAGTATGGTGTGGTCCATTCCGTGGCTGCCTCAGGCCTCATACTTTGTATGAATCTAGTGGGCAGGGCCGAGAAGGGTCAGAAACACACAGAACATGAGATTCCCTGGAGAACTCTGGAGGCAGGACATGACAGGACAGAGGAAAAGACACAGACTCCAACAGGACAACAGGATGGAACCAGTGGTGACACGAGGGGTGGGAAGTGGCTTAGATGCTGGCTTCTCATGGTTTCTACAACAGCCCAGGAAAGTGGAAGAAATTCCATGGAGTTATGGGAAGAGGGTGACACTGAGATGGGGAGAGAACATGGAACAAATGCGGACAGACGTCATGAAGTCAGTAACTGGACACGAAAACACAGCTTTGCCCGGCTACACATGGTCTTTACCACTGACGGTCAGCGTGGCCATTGTCCTCTCCTGCCCGCACACGCACGAGTACTCCCCAGTGTCTGCCACGGCCAGGTCACGGATCTCCAGCTCACACACGGCCCCGTCCTGCCTCAGGCTGACTCTGTCCCCGGCTCTGAGGGTCTCCGGCCCCTTCCTCCACTCCACGGGGGCCACCTTGCTCAGCTCACAGCGTAGTGTCGCCGTGGTCCCTTCCGTGGCCTCTTCCTTCCTCAGACCCTTTGTGAACTTGGTGGGCAGGGCTAGGGATGGTCAGAGGGACACAGAGAAGATCAGGCTCTCAGGAGAATTTGGGGGTCTGGACGTGGACACTGGACAATGCAACATTCACACTCTGGAGTCAACAAGGAATAGACGCCTGGACTTATGGCTGGGTAGTGGAGCTGTGGAGCAAAGACAGACTGGGCCAAGTTCATCTGGGTGAAGGCCAGAGAGGAGTCGGAGAAGTTGGGATCCTCGGTGGGGACCTCAGGTCAAGGAGAGACACATGGAATTGACCACAGTTCCCACAGGATGGAGGGAGACAGCAACCAGGCCTGTGTCCGATTGCATCTGATGCCAGATTTGAGGGCCCAGGCCCCTTCCCCACTTTTCTGTGGGGGAAGTCACTCTTCTGTGACTGTCCAGCTCACACCACACCGTGGCTGTGGCCTCCTCTGTGGCTTCCTATTTCTTAGTGATTTTGTGTTCCTGACAGGTACAGCTGAGGAAGGAGACACGAAAAAGGCTGCCTAAACTGTCCCATGAGTTTGCACCAGAGCTCCTTTCCCATAAATTCCTGCTGCTTCTGAGGCCAGAGCCCAGGACCGACCAGGCTGACCAGAGCAAGGCACATCCCAGCCAGGAGGGAAGCAGGAGCTACCCTTCTCCTGGCCAGTCGCCCTCAGACCTGCATACTTCTGCAAGCAGCTCCCTTGGGCCACCTGTAGCTGGTCAACTCGGGTCCTCTGCTCCTGGGCCACTGGCAGCGCCTCCCAGGGTGGAAGCTGCTCAGACCACGTGATGGGCCTCCAAGCCTACGTCCTCTACGGCCTCTCAGTGGGCCTGACCAGCATGCAGGCCTGGTGCCTCCGGACTGGGGATGCTGCGCTCCATCCACGCAATTGAGGTGGCATGGTGGCCTGGCCTCTCCCCAAAGGTCTGAATGTTTGTGCACATGACGGTCCTGCCCGGCCTCCAGAATCCTCTTCTTCACCGTCCATCCTTGTTGTGTGAGTGGGACCCGCCAGAGCTCAGGACGTGAGACCTCTGTGCGCCTGCAGAGCTGTCCTTCCCTCTACTTTCTCTGAGACACCCCCACCCCCATGCCGCTTTGTCACTGTTTCTCCCGAGTCCCTCCAGCACATAGCAGACAGGCTCGTCCTGCCTCTGTCTCATCTGCTTCCCCCATAGTAAGTGACTAGGTCCTCACAAGGGCTACTGAGGACCAGGACCCTTGGCATGGGAGCTGACCAGGCCACCAGCCACACCACGGCCAAGCCCTACCCTGACTCCCCATCTCTAAGAGTCTCCAGCCCCTTCCACCAGGGCCCAGGAGCACCCTGCTCAGCTCAGAGCACAGTGTGGATGTGGCCCCTCCTGTGGCCTACTCAGGCCTCAGAACTTTTGTGAATGGGGTGATCAGGGCTGGGAAGGGTCAAACAGACACACAGACCATCAGACTCGGAAGCTTGCAGACAAGAAATGGGCCACAGACACCACGCTGGCAACACAGGGACCTGCTGGAGGCAGGGCCCCCAAGTACAGCAAGCAGTAGCCTTGCTTTAGCACCGCCCAAGACCCCAGGACCCCAGCCAGGGGACACCCACGTGGCAGCTACTCCAATGCACAGGGGACTCCCACCTCCACCTACTCTGGGGAGGCCACCGGCAGTGTGCCCCACATAGGATATGGCCTTGTCAGCCCCTAGCCCGTGGGCCAGCCCTCCCGCTCCAGCTCACCATGCCCCCACCATCGGCCTGTGCCTCTCATCCCACGTCCTAGCCCCAGGCCTCCCTGCCTCGCCCCAACAGTCTCCCTCCTACGGATGCTGCCGAGAGCCAGTGAATCCAGTCATGGACACCAGACATGAAACTCGCCCAGAGGGACACACATATGCCTTTTTTGGCTCTGGATCCCGTCCTCACATGGCCCTCTCTGACCCTCCCTTCTGTGCTTCTACAGCCAAGTTCTGTCCACACACAGACCCTATCCTCACACCTCACCTCCCACACACAGACCTCCACATCTGCTTCACTCCACACCCACCTCACCTCCACACCCCCCTCACCTCCACCTCACCTCCACACCTGCCTCACCTCCCCCTCACCTCCACCCCCCCTCACCTCCACCTCACCTCACCTCCACACCTGCCTCACCTCCACCTCAGCTCCACACCCCCTCACCCCCACCTCACCTCCACACCCGCCTCACCTCCACCTCACCTCCACACCTGCCTCACCTCCACCTCACCTCCACACCCCCTCACCTCCGCCTCCCCTCACCTCCACACTCGCCTCACCTCTGGCCACCTCCACACCCGTCTCACCTCCACCTCACCTCCACACCCCTCAGCTCCACCTCACCTCCACACCTGCCTCACCTCCACCTCACCTCCACACCCCCTCACCTCCACCTCACCTCACCTCCACACCTGCCTCACCTCCACCTCAGCTCCACACCCCTCACCCCCACCTCACCTCCACACCCGCCTCACCTCCACCTCACCTCCACACCTGCCTCACCTCCACCTCACCTCCACACCCCCTCACCTCCACCTCACCTCACCTCCACACTCGCCTCACCTCTGTGTCACCTCCACACCCGTCTCACCTCCACCGCACCTCCATACCCCTCACCTCCACACCCCCTCACCTCCACCTCACCTCACCTCACCTCCACACCTGCCTCACCTCCACCTCAGCTCCACACCCCCTCACCCCCACCTCACCTCCACACCCACCTCACCTCCGCCTCACCTCCACACCCGCCTCACCTCCGCCTCACCTCTGCCTCACCTCCACACCCCTCACCTCCCCTCACCTCCACACCCGCCTCACCTCCACCTCACCTCCACACCCCCTCACCTCCACCTCACCTCCACACCCCCTCACCTCCACCTCACCTCATCTCCACACCCCCTCACCTCCACACCTGCCTCATCTCCACCTCACCTCCCCATCCCCTCACCTCCATCTCACCTCCACACCCCCTCACCTCCACCTCACCTCCACACCTACTTCACTCCACATCTACCTCACTCCACACCCACCTCACCTCCACACCTGCCTCACCTCCATCTTACCTCCACCTCACCTCATCTCCACCTCCACACCCTCCCCTCCATCTCACCTCCTTACCCACCTCACCTCCACACCCACCTCACATCCACCTCACCCTCTATTCCCAGACCTCACCTCCCATGGCACCCAGACACTGGATGGTGGTCCCTGGGACCTCCCCACACAGCTCTTTCATGGCCAATCATGCGTGTCCTGGCTTCCCTCCCTGGATCACCCCTCCTGGCATTCCTGCCTCAAGCACTACTCTTTGATTTCCTTCCTGGGTCCTCTCCTGGCACGCCCCACCCCCCGAGGTCTCAGGATGACCATAACCCCACTGTTTGTATTGTGTTTGCCCTCAACTTCCCCAACATGACACCCCTGAGAGCAAGAAGGGCCTTGTTCTCTGCTGTTTATCTGAGACAGACCTCACACACGCAGGTGCTGAGAGACTCGTGCTGCAGAAAGGCAGGGGACACACAGAGAAGCAGAAAAACCACACACAGAAGAGGGCAGAGTGAAGGATGTGACCAAGTCCTCAGACACGAAGCTGCTGCTCCACATCGCCACACACGGTCTTTACCCCTCACAGTCAGCGTGGCCGAGGTCCTCTCCTGCCCACACACGCATGAGTACTCCCCAGCATCCGTCACGGCCAAGCCACGGATCTCCAGCTCACACACGGCCCCGTCCTGCCTCAGGCTGACTCTGTCCCCGGCTCTGAGGGTCTCGGACCCCTTCCTCCACTCCACGGGGGCCACCTTGCTCAGCTCACAGCACAGTGTGGCTGTGGTCCCTTCCGTGGCCTCCTTGCTCCTCAGTCTTCCTATGAACTCGGCAGGCAGGGCTGGGGAAAGTCAGATAGAGAACGTGAGATTCTCTGGAGATGGTTGGGGGACAGGATGGGACAGATGGAGGAAAAGACAGACTCTAACAGGACAACAGGATGGAACCAGTGGTGACACGAGGAGTGGAAGTGGCTTAGATGCTGGCTTCTCGTGGTTTCTACAACAGCCCAGGCAGGCGGAAGGGGTTCAATGGAGTTATGGGAAGAGAGCGACACTGAGATGGGAGAGAATGTGGAATGAATGCAGAGGGATGTCATGGAGTCGATAACCGGACATGAAAATATGTCTATGCTTGATCACTCATGGTCTTTACCCCTGATGGTCAACATGGCTGACGTCCTCTCCTGCCCGCATATGCATGAGTACTCCCCAGCATCTACCACGGCCAGGCCACAGATCTCCAGCTCACACACAGCCCTGTCCTGCCTCAGCATGACTCTGTCCCTGGCTCTGAGAGTCTCAGGCCCCTTTCTCCACTCCACGGGGGCCGCCTTGCTCAGCTCACAGTGCAGTGCGGCTGTGGCCCCTTCCGTGGCCTCCTTGCTCCTCAGTCTTCCTATGAACTCGGCAGGCAGGGCTGCAGCAAGGTCCAACGCATGCAGAACGTCCTCTCCGTCCTCCCAGAGGGGACGAAGGGGGCTGCACGGGGCTGTGTGGGCAGGGTGGTGGGGACACTTACCCTTCACAGTGAGAGTGGCCGAGGTTGTCTGGTCCCCAAAGCAGCAGAAGTACTGCCCACTGTCCTGGGGCCGCAGGTCCCGGACCACCAGCTCCAGCATGGTGCCCTCCTGCCGCAGACTGTGCTTGCCTCCTGATCGCAGAACCTCGTCTCCCCGGCGCCACTCCACAGGCGCAGCCACCGACGACAGCGTGCAACGCAGTGTCGCAGCACCACCCTCCAGCACCTCCACGTCCTTCAGCCCCTCCCGAAACTGCGCTGGCCGAGCTGCAGACAGGCACGGGCTCAGCTTGGCCTTCACCCCCTGAATCCCACCTGGGGTCCCACCTACAGTGGAGAACGGCTGGGGGCAGCAGCTGCAGGGGGCAGGCAGGCCCACCTCACCTCTTCTGCATCACGGGCTAGTGAGGGGGACCCTAAGACCTCTGCCTCTCTGGGAGGGGGAGCCAAACAGGAGGGAACAGAGAAGGGCAGAGTGTCATGGGCTGATTCTGACCCCCAAATCTATATGTTGGAGCCCCCAGGGCCTCAGAAAGGGACTGTATGTGGAGACAGAGCCTTTAAAGAGGTGATGAAGGTAAAATGAGGTCACTGGGGTGGGCCCTGATCCCACATGACTGTGTCCGTATGAGAAGACGAGATGAGGACACAGACACTCAGAGGGATGGCCATGTGAGGACACAGAGAGAAGACGGCCATCTACACACCAAGGAGAGAGGCCTCAGGAGGAACCAGCCCTGCCCACACCTGGACCTCTGACTTCCAGCCTCCAGACTGGGAGAGAATGAATGTCTGTGGTTTGAGCCCCCAGGCTGTGGTGTCTCTTACGCAGTCAGAGCTGACTGAGACAGATGCAGATGAGCAAAAACCAGGAGAAAGGAGACACCGATGTCAGAACACAAGACAAAGACAGAAATGAAGTAAAACCGAGACTGCTGGTCAGCAGACCAGGAGAGAACAAGGGGGCTCTACCAGAACAGCAGATTCCCAAACACAGGGGAGGGGGCAGAGTGAGACGGACAAGCTGCTGGAAAGAGAGGTGGACACAGGGTCCTGCGGACCGCCCCCAGAGAGAGAAGGAGTCAGATGGAGTCCCAGCGTCCCTACCCTGAGCAAGACAAGAGATATGGGCCCTGCCCGGGGGCTCACCATGGACCCTGACAATGGAGCTGCTCCAGGCACCGGTGGCCTCACACTTATAGCATCCACCGTCCTGCAGGGTGGTGCCAGTGATGACCAGCTGGGCCCGGCAGCCCTCGTAGGTCAGCCGGCACCGGGCCGATGGCCGCAGCGCCTTCCCATCCTTGGTCCAGAACACAGGGCTGTCTGGAGCAGCAGTCTCACAGACGAGGGTCAGATCCTCCCCCTCCGTGACCGTGGCATCCACGAGCTCCCGGGAGAAGGCACTTGGCTTCTCTGGGGACAGAGAGGGAAGCACAGGGCGCTTGTGGGCTCCTGCAGGAGAAGCCCTGGGTCTTGCTGCAGACCAGGCGATGCCCCGGGTCAGTGCCCACCTGCCCCACTCGGGCTGGGGCTGCAAACGGGGCCGCTGGGGGAACAGGGAAGCTCCATGTGGCTCCCCACACCAGAGGGCTGTGGCCTGGCCCATGCCACACTGACTGTGGGATCACCTCTGCATAACACGTGCACATTTCATCCTGAAAAAGCCCTGCTTGGTCTACCAAGCCCACCTTCCCAGAATCCAAGAGCCTAGCACACGGGCAGCCCACAGCGCCTTCTCTGGGAGCCCCAGGACCACTCAGCTGCACCCTCAACCACACGGACTGGCCCCCACCCCAGTACCAGAGACACAGCCTACCTGTGACCCTCAGGGCAGCCGAGGCCCGCTGGTCACCTGCCTCAAAGTGGACGGTGCCCGAGTCTTTGAGTGTGAGCTGCCGCAGGGTCAGCACGTGGTAGCCTCCAGGCTGGGCCTCAATCTCGTTGAGCTCGTTGGTCTGGAGGGGGGTCTTGTCCAGGAACCAGTGGACGGGACCGTAGTCAGCAGGGGACACACGGCAGCAGAAGGTGGCTGAGGAGCCCTCCTGCACCTCCACATCCTCCAGGTCCTCCGTGATGAGCACACTCTGGCCTGCAGGGGCGCAGACAGGCACGTCACAGTCGCCCTTGGCTGAGGGAAACATGGCACCCCCCCAAAACCCGGGGTGGGCTCACAGCCATGAGTGGGCAAGTGACTTTAACAGGCTCAGGATGACGAAACCCAGAAAACAGTAACTGGGTCAGAGCTGAACCATCCAAAAGTATTTTCTTAGGTCCACCAGTGAGCCCCAAACCCACCTTTGGGGTCCTTCTGCAGAGCCCACAGGGGATTCACAGTGGGCCCCTGCCCCAAGCTGTGCTCCCCACCTAACTGTGCCAAACGTGCCCGATCCTGAAGTCATGTAATGCAATTAAGTCTTGAATTAACAGAAAATATAGGAGTGTGCAAAAGACGTGTGGCTATGTTAAAATGTAAGTCAAATGCTTTGGAAAACTGACGATATGAATCACTAGAAGAAAATATTCTTGCTGCTGACATAGATTTGGCAAAAGCTTACAGAGAAGCCACAAACGTGGGGGTGGATCCTGCATCAGACTGTCCAGGGCCCGACAGAGCCCCGATCTCTGACCCACCCTGAGCCCACTTTAACCAAGACTCACACCCCAGCGTGCTGCCGCCAGGAAAGCCGTGTGCAAACCAGCGAAGTGCAGGCCTCACCTTGCACCAGGAGCCGGGCGTGGGACCGGGCCTGGCCAATATCACAGCTGTAGGTATCACTGTCTGCCTTCTCCAGGTCGCTGATGGTGAGCCTTAAGGTCAGGCCCTCCTGGCTGGGTGTGTGCTTCCCCGAGGTGCGCAGCTCCATCAGGCCCTTGTGCCAGGTCACCACAGCCGCGGGCCGCTCTGTCTTGCACAGGAACACAGCCGTGCCCTTCTCCTCCAGCTGCAGGTCGGCCAGCTCCTCCGTGAACCAGTTTGCCGTTTCTGGGAAAGGGGCAGGGGTGTGTGTGAGGCCCACAAAGACCCCACGCCGGACCTCGGCACAGGGCGTCGCTCCACCACAGGCAGTCCTCCTCCTGATCCGCCCGTGGAACCTCAGGGGCCTGCATGCCCCTTCTCTGCTGGGCCCCGCTCCGTTCCCACCTGGGACACCCCAGAGGCCACCGGGGCCACCCCAGGGTCTCTCGTGGGGTTACCTTCCACGCGGAGACTGGCTGTGCTCTTGGAAGCGTCCGTCTCGCACGTGTACTCGCCCGAGTCCTTGAGGGAGACCGCACGGATGACCAGCGTGGCCCTCACGCCTTCAACGAGCAGCTCGTACTTCTGGCTCTTGCGAATGGCCTTCCCATCTTTCAGCCAACGAACCGGGGTGCCGGCCCGCGACAGCTCACAGCTCAGCACCACATCCTCGCCCGGTGCAGCCTGCCGGTCTTCCAGGGGCTTCATGATGTCCGCAGGCCTCTCTGAAGGGAGCAGAGGAGGCAGCCCATGAGGCACGGCCACGGCCCCAGCCACGCTTGGGGTGAAAGCAAGGCAGGCAAGCAGAAACCTTCAGACTCCCAAGGCCAAGACGACAGAACCTGCAGCTCTGATACCCTGACCTTGGACTTGGGAGCCTCAGAGCCCTGGAATCCAGGAGTGCCCACAGTCACAACGAAGGAAGGGTGTGGGAGAGGGCTATTAGACCACAGAATCTTATGTTCCCAGCATCGCTGGGAGCCCTGCGACTCAAATCGTGGCCACAGGCACAGGCTGGCTGCAAACTGAGCATCATCTGTCTGCACCAGTGTTTATGCTGGAAGCATGAGCTCAGAAATGCCCACGGCTATTTCACCTATGGTGTGCCACATGCCCTGGTGCTACTGCGGCAATCAGATCACGGGTCAGAGACCAGAAACCCTGCTCCTGTCCAGAGCCTCAGAACCTCGCCCTAGAGAGCGTACCCCCCTCCTCAGATGACCAGAACACCCAGTGCCCCAACAGGTGCCTCTGGGCCCCACCAGGGGCTGGAGGAGACAGTCCCCAGAAGTGCCCTGGCAGCTGCCCGAGGCCCCGGCCCAGCAGACCCCACTGCAGAGATGCCCCATCCCCGCCCCAGCCAGTGGCGCCCACCTCTGATGATGAGCGAAGCCTTGGAAGTGAGGCTCTGCAGGGAGAAGACCACCTCCCCAGCATCACCCAGTGTGGCGTCTCGCACAGCCAGGGTGTACTTGCGGCCCTGGCGTGTGGCCTGGAAGCGGCCAGAGCTGCCCACCGTCTTCCCGCCGACTGTCCACACGGCTGTGTCGCTGGTGTTCTCGTGGGAAAGGACACACTCAAAGCTGCAGCTCTCACCCTCCTGCACCTCCACTGTCTTCAGTCTCTTCGTGATGCCCACATGCAGGTCTGCAGGCCATGGGAGATGGCCGTCACGCCAGCCAGGCCCATGGATGCCTGCTGTCGAGAACACGCCATCGAGCCCACAGTGCCCCAGGCCAGATCCCAGGAGAGGCGAGACCAGCTGCAGAGCCTGCGGACCTGCCCTCCCCAGCCCCACTCCCCAGGGGCCCGCTGCCTCTCCCAGAAAACGCCCCCTCACCTCCTGCTGGCTGCACCCTGGTGTTTGGATGGCCAACAGTTGTGAGTTCTGACCAGGGCGGCCGCCTTCCTACCTGCTACAAAGCAACACGCAGAGAACAAGCACTGCCCACGGTTGTCGACAGCTCACACGAGCCAGAAGGGGAAGGACAGGTGCCCGAATGAAGGGGTCATCCAGCCCCAGAACAAACTCACCACATCGCCCTCCCTCTCCCTGTCTCATCTCAAGCCCTAGCCACGCTATCTGGGACCCGACACAGGGTCTCGGAGGAGCAGGCCTGCCGTGCGTGAGGGGGAGAACAGGACCATCAGTGCTAAGCCAGGTACAGCGGAGCTCAGGGGCGGCCAGGTGTCCACCCTGTGGCTGGGAAACCAGGCCCAGGCGGGGAGGCACGTCTGAAGGAAACGTGGCCTGCCTACAGTCACCTTCACCAGGCTGCGCCCGTGGCCTGGGAGCCCTTCCCAGGCATCCCCCGCCTGACACCTCCAAGAGGCTCCTCTGATGCCCCTGTGCCTGCCCACGCACATCCCTTGGTGCAGGGCGAACATCTCCCACCTCTGTCTAATCCCTCCCACAGTGGACTCTATCAGGCAGAGCCAGTCCAGGCTCCCAGTCCAGCTTGGCTCCGTCGCCCATCATCCCCTGCCCAACTGCCTGCACCTGGGCCTCCTAGGACCACGTCAAGCCGGCTCCTCCATGAGCCTGCCTGGTGTCTCTGCCTCTCTGGGGTCATCAGATCAGCGCCCCCCTCCCCACCCCTGCCTCAAAGAGGGGGTGGAACCCCGGGGGAGGCGGACCCCGCGCAGCGCCCCGGCCCCGCCCCCTGAAGCCTGCTGGCTGCGGCCACGCACCGTGCACGCTGACGCGCGCCCGGGTCTCGTCCGTGCCCACGTCGCAGGTGTACAGGCCGGCGTCGTCGCGGCGCAAGCCGTGCACCACGAGCCCGCGCGTGCCCGCCGTGCGCAGGAACTCGTACTTGTCGCTGGGGCCCAGTTCCACACCATCCTTGCGCCACACCACGCGGGCCTGGGGGTCCGAGACCTCGCACTGCAGGGCCAGCGTGCCCTGCTCCTCCGCGGACACATCGTCCAGCGCCTTCAGGAACACCACCGGCTTCGCTGCGGGGAGGGTGTTGGCAGGTGAGGGAACGAGCCGCTACCTGGGGCCCAAAGGGAGCCGGGCGCGCCTCCCGGGGAGACCCCATGGACCCCGCAGGGACGCCTCACCTTTGACCTCCAGGCGGGCAGTAGCCGTCACCTTAGGGGAGGAGGCGCACACGGTGCCCGCGTCCCCCCGCCGGACCCGCTTCAGCAGCAGCGTGTGGCGGTGCCCTTCATGGGTGATCTCGTGGAAGCTGTCATTGTACAGGGGCGTCCCGTTGAGCGACCATTCCACCTCCTCGTCCTCGTGGGACAGCTCACAGGAGAAGCAGGCGCGGTCCTCTTCCGTGACCTCCACGTCCTCCAGCGGCTGCGTCACTGTCACCTCGCGCGCTGCCGGCACACCGGCCGCTCAGCAGGCACGCCACGGGCGCCTCCCCGAGAGACCCCCCCGGTGGCCCTGGGCCCCTCGCTCCGTACCCTCCACGGTGACCTCGGCGCTGCTCTGGGCGCTGCCGGCCTGGCACCGGTAGACGCCGGCGTCGGCGGGTGTGAGCCGCAGGACGCGCAGCTCTGCCATGTGCCCCGCCAGCCTCATCTTGAACTTGTCGGAAGGCGCCAAGGGCGTGTCCTCTCTGTACCACTGCACGGCCTTGGGGGGCGGCTTGAAGTCGCAGGACAAGACCACTGACTGCAGCTCGCGTCCCGCCTTGGGCTCCAGCGGCCGCGTGAGCACCACAGGGATGTCTGGAGGGCGGCGGAGGCGGGAGGAAGGCAGCGCTGCGGCGAGCCGGCTGGACCGCGGGGCTCGCACGCCGGAGCCCCCGCCCCGCGCCTCCCCATCCGCAGCCGCCCGCCAGGCTGTGCGCGCTCACCTGAGACCACGAGGCGGGCGGTGGAGCGCGACTTGCCGATGGTGAAGTGCACGGGCCCCGTCATGGTGGAGCAGGTGCGCCGCAGCGTCAGCCGGTGCACCGTGCCCTCCTGCTCCACGCCCACATCCGCCCCCGCGTGCAGCACCGTCTTCCCCAGGAGCCACTTGGGCGGCCGCACGGAGGGGATGGAAATCTCACACTCGAACCAGGCAGGGGCCGGCTCCATCACGGTCACGTCCTGCAGGCCCCGCACGATGGTGATGGACTGCTCTGTGGGCGAGGGCGCGTCACCGGTGGTCCAGTGGGAGGGCCGCCCCCGCCCCTGCAGGCTGGCCTTCCCTCCTGGGAACAAACCCTGTCCCCGACTCGCGTGCTCACATCCTCCCCAGCTGCCCCACACGCCCAGTCAGCCCTTCTCAGACTGGCCATTTCCAAGTGCCAGGGCAAACGGTAGAGGCCGTAGCTCCTCCCTGGGCACAGGGGACCGCTGCCCCCCGGCCCTGCGCGCACCTTCCACAAAGAACTGGGCGCTGGTCTTCACGTCGCCGGCGTCGCAGGTGTAGGTGTCCTCGTCCTCAGGCTGCACCTCGCTGATGACGAGCTTGCGGTAGAGGCCATCACTGACCATCTCATACCTGGGCCCAGGCCGCAATTCCGCGCTGCCCTTGAACCAAAGCACCTGGGCGCTGGCCCGCGACACCTGGCACTCAAGCACGCCGCGGTGCTTCTCCATGGCGATCTTGTCCCGCAGCGGGCGCAGGATGGTCACTGGCAGCTCTGTGGGCGCAGCCAGGTCGGGTGAGGGCCGGCACTCAGCGCTCCCTAACCCCCGGGTCTGGGCACTGTGCCTGTGCGGCATCCAACCAGCCAGGCTGGGCCGCTGCGCTCCAGCCCAACGCCCACCGCAGCCCGCCCGCCGGGGCGAGATGGCTAGGCAGAGGGTCACCCTCGGAGCCGAGATCCTCAGTGTCCAATTGACCACGAGGAAGGTGGGTACACTCGCATGCCTGCCCTTGCCCAATGTGCCAGGCCCCCCATGCACCCATGCCGCCCCTCCCTCGCCCTGCATCCCCCCCCACATCCTGCCCTCCCCCTGCGAACTCAAGCCCTGCACACCCTCACCCCGCCTGTCCGAAGACCCTCTCTCCGTCGCGCCCTGTCACCACATAGCTTCCCACTCCCTGCCTGCCAGGGCCTCACACCCCTTCTCCCCAACCTTGCTGCAGTCCCAGGAGGAGGAACCCGCTGGTACTCCGTTTTAAAGAAGGGGGGAGACCCCAAGCCCTCACAGCCCAAGGCCCCTCTCCCGATCCCCCTTTTACTGCAGAGAAGGTAATGCTCCCTCTCCTTCCTCCTGGGTCACTGTTCTCCTCATCCCCGGGGCCCTGGCACCCCAGGCCAACGAGCCTGTCAGCCCTGTAGGGCCCAGCACACGTGTGTGTTCACACACTGCCCAGCCCGTGCCCTCCCTGAGCCAGCCTCACCTTTCACTCGGAGCTGGGCTCGCGATTCTGCATTTTCGGCTACAAATTTGATTTCCCCTGCGTCTTCAGACAGGACTCTCCGGTAGACGAGAGTGTATGTCCTTCCTGGGAACACAGGCCACTCAGTACGTGGGGAGTGGGCGGTAAGGAAAGGCGGAGAGACCCTCCCACGGCCGCCCAGTCGCCGTCGCACCTTCCTGGCGGATGCGAACGTTGTCACTGGGCCGAAGCTTACTGCCCTCCCAGAACCACTGGGCGGGCACCTCGTCGAGGGAGACCTCGCAGGAGAAGGTGGCGCCCTCCTTCTCCATCACCTCGACGTCCTCCAAGGGCCTCACAATCTGGACGTTGCGGCCTGGAGCAGCGAGCAGGCCCTGCCACACCCTGACGCACAGAGCTGCCGCCCGCCGCCCCGCGCCCCAGCTGGCTGAGGGTACAGGAGAGGGAGCGGGGCAGAGCCAGAGGGCCAAGCCCCGCCCCCCTGAGGGGAAGCAGGAGGACCCCGGGCTCTTGCACCTGCCCCGCCCAGGCCGATCCCCCACTCTGCCCGGCCCTCACCTTGCACCTTCAGAGAGGCCGAGCTCTGGGCATCGTGGGCGTCACACACATACACGCCCTGGTCCCCAAGCTCGCACCGGTAAATGATGAGACTCCTGCAGGCGCCCTGGGCCGTTATGCCCACCGTCTTGCACACTCGCAGCTCCACGCCGTCCTGTGGAGGGATGAGGCCAGGTCAGACGCTGGGGCTGCCCAGCCAGCCCTCCCACTCCTGCCTGCCCACGGTGAGGGGCAGGAGGGGGCAGAGGAGTCCAGGGGACAGAGGCACCTTCAGCCAGCGCACGTCCACGTTGGGGCGCGACAGCTCACACTCCAGGGTCACCTTGTCCTTCTCTGTGGCCACCACGTCCCGCAGTGGGCGGCTGAATCTCACAGGCAGCTCTGGGGAGGCAGGAGTGGGAGGTGAGAAGCAGGGACTGAAGATGCCCTGCGGTCAGGTGGAATCACTCAGCTGGTTTTAGGACTCCACACCCCTGTCTCCACCTGCTCCCTTGGGCCGTCTTGGGGACAGGGGCAATTGCGCTCTGCAGTGGGTCCCGCCCCGCCCACGCACCGGTAACCACGAGCCGCGCTGATGTGTGCACGCCCTCGGCCTTGAAGGCGATGAGGCCGCCGTCCTGCGGCCGCAGCGCCAAGAGCGTGAGGGTGTGGGTGGGGCCGCGCACCGCCAGCTGGCATGTGGGCCCCGGCTGGAGCCGCAGGCCGTCGCGCGTCCAGCTGCCTTCCACGTGGGCGTGCGACAGCTCCACCTCCATGGTGGCGGTGCCCTGCTCTCTCGCCTCCACCGCCTGCAGGCCCCGCACGAGTCGGACCTGGCGCACTGTGGGACAAGCGCGGGGGCTCGTGAGCCACTGCGCCTGCGACCCTGGCCCTCGGGCCAGCCACCCCCCACCTCCCCAAGGGGCCTAAGAGCTCAGCGAGGCGTCTGGAGGCCTGCTCCCTCTCCCCTCCACAGGCCTCCACACGCCTCGCCTGCCCGCCCCTCCCCCCTTCCCGCAGCCCCGCCCCGCCTCCAGGACCTGCCCCCGGGGGGAGATCTGATCCCCTCCCACCTCAACCCCTCCTCCTAGACGCCCAACCCCAGGCCGACCCCGCCCCGCCGCTCACTTTCCACCGTGAGCTTCGCCTGCGTCTTGTCGTCTGGCGTCTCGCAGCCGTAGAAGCCGCGGTCAGCGAAGCCCACGCTGCGGATGACCAAGCGGTGATGCGCGCCCTCGGCGTGGATCGCCAGGTTCTCGCCCGGCGCCAGGGCCGCGGCGTTGCGCGTCCACTTGACGTCCGGCCACGGCCGCGTCAGCTCCACCCCCATAGTCACCGAGCTCCGCTCCTCCACCGTCTGCGGCTCCAGCTTCTTCCTGAACAGCACCGGAGCCTCTGGTCATGGGAAAGAGAGGTCATCGCAGCCACTGCCGCTCTCGGAAAAGCCAGGCGCAGAGCTGCCCCCACCACCTCACATTCCCACTTCAAGCTGGGCAAGGCCCAGGCCATACTCAGGGCCCAGCCGCACACCTGCACAGGTACGATTTTATGGGAGGAAACCGAGGCTGGGGGCGGGGGGGCCTTCTCCTTCCCCAGCCCCCTCCCACCTCCTGCTGCCCTACTCTGAACAATCCTGCCACGTCCCACCCGGTGCCTGGAACTCCAGCAGCATCAGCATGTGGGAGCTGGTGATGCAGGCGGCCTCTGGGCCCACAGACCCGCTGCCTCAGTCTCCGCTTCGGAAGAGCCGGGACGGCGGCACGGTAAGGACGAGAGGCAAGCTCAGGCGGGCCTCCGGGGCCCGGCTGCGCGGGGATCTCCGCACAAGGTGCCTCGGGCCACACACTCCCTGGCTCAGGAACTTGCCCTCAGGTATAGTCCCGGCTCTCCCCGACGCAATCTGGCTTCAGCCAACAAAGCGCTCCTGTCTTTCCCTGGCCGCCAACTCCACTCTCTCCCACCTCACCATCCATCCGGCTCTGCACGGGACGCCTCCTCCAGGAAGCCTCTGCCCACTCCCAGACCAGGTGAGCAGTGTAAGAGTTTACTTTCTCCCTTTCAGAGCAGGTGCCTGGCCACTCGGTCCCACCCGAATCTCCTCTGTGCAGCCGACAAACCCCGTGGCCCCTGGGGTCAGCCAGACCAGCTGGACACGGGCTGGTAGCGGCATGCCGCCTTGGAACCAGCCCCCGGGGGGAGGCGCCCTCCCTGCCGCCCCACACGCGCACCTCGGACCCGGAGAGCAGCGGTGGACTTGACGCCCTCGGCCTCCGCGGTGATCTGGCCGGCGTCCTCCAGGACGAGGCTCGAGATGATCAGGCTGTGGCTGCCGCCGCTCTGCGAGATGAGAAACTTCTCGCTGGGCTGCAGCTGGGCGCCGTCCCGGAACCACGTGACCGCCGCGTCACCGGGGGTCACCACGCACTGGAAGGTGGCCTCGAGGCCCTCCTCCGCGACCACGGTGTTCAGACCGGACGTGAACTTGACCTCGCGGGGGACTGCGGACAGGAGCTCCGCTTGAGAGGCAGGCAAGAGGGGCGGCGGCCCCACCCTGCAGACGCCGCGGAAGGACTTCTCCTCCAGGAAGCCGCCCATGAACGCCGGCCCGGCTGCCCACCCGGCCCCGCGCCCCAGCCCGCGCGCCCGGCGGCCCCGTACCGCTGACGGTGAGCCGCGCGCTGGTGCGGTCGTCGCGGCTCTCGCACACGTACTCCCCCGCGTCCTCCGCCCGCAGGCCCGACACGGTGAGTGAGCGCCGGGGCCCCGCGGCCGCCATCTGGAAGCGCTTGCCGGCCCGGAGCTCCGTGCTCCCGCAGCGCCACACCACCTCGGCCTGCGCTGGGCTCAGCTCGCAGGCCAGCGTCACTGTGCCGCCCAGATCCCCGCGCACGGGCTCCAGGGGCCGGCAGAACTTGGCCGCCACCTCTGCGGAAGGGGAGAGGACGTCAGGCGTGGCGCAGGCTGCTCTGTGCTGCCTGGTCGTGCGTCCTGAGACACAGCCCGCCTCTGCTCTGGGACGCCGCAGACACGGAGTTCCCAGAGGACCGCCCCCGCCCCGCTGACCTTCCACCTGCACCGGGAAGTCTTGCCCCTCGGCGCCCACGCGGCAGCTGTAGACGGCGCTGTCCATGGTCTGTGCGCCGCGCACGGTCAGTGTGTGGGTGTCCCCCAAGCTGGCCGTCTCGTGCCGCTTGCTGCGGCGAATCTCCACGCCATCCTTGAGCCACGTCACTGTGGCCACAGAGGGTGTGACCAGAGTGGCCGTCAGGACGATATCCTCATGTTCCCTGACCACCAGAGGCTCCCTGCGGCCGGGTCTCTCCAGGGCTGGTCGCTCAGGCTCCGGCTCTGTGGGAGGGGCGGGGGGGGGGGGGGGGTCAGTGGGCAAGAGAGCAGAGACCCTGGCATCCCTGGCCTGGGCCCCGCAGCCATGCCGGGCTACATGGCTGGGAGAAAACCTGAAATGGAATCATCCCAAGCTCCCATTGCTCTGTGACACCAGCCCTCTCCAGCCCTGTCCAGCTCTTGGCCACTGGCTCTCCACTGAGCAAGCCTGAGAGTAAACAGAGCAGAGCCACACACCGCGTAATGGCACCATCCAGGCTCCCAGGGCCGATGCAAGGCAGCCAGGCGGAGCCCCGGGGCCACAGGCCTGAGGGCCGCAAGCTCTGTCCCAGCCAAGAGCCAAGAGCGCGAGACCACTGTCCTCCAGGGAAGCACGGGCCCCATGCGCAGACACTGCAGGGAGAACCGGGGCATCCTGGGGGCTGGGCCAACATTCCAGAAGGTCCGTGGGAAAAGGGCCACAAAGGGAGGCAGGCGAGGGCAGCCTGGGTGGTGGGGCCTCAGGGGGCAAATGGAGAGGTGCAAAACCTCAGCGCCTCCAGCAGCCAAGCCTGGACAGAGCCTGAGGCCGAGAGGGGAGGGCAAGGCCCTGGGAGGGGGTTCAGGAGGCTCCTTGTGAGGTCTGTCCCAGGAGAACCCATGGAAAGACCACACTGGCTGCAAGATGGGGAACAGGTGAGTGAGGGCCACAGCTGGGGACAGGGGTAGCATCCGCCAGCTCAGGATGGTGAAGCCCGGCAACGTCTTCTGCTGCTGGAAGGGGTGGGAGGGGGTGAGGAGCAGGCGCAGGCAGTACACTGACCTGGCGCAGGCCCAGGCCACGATGGGCATCTGAGCAGAGAGTCTGGGCCACAGGGCTGACCTCAGGATAGCTGGATGGTCAGGACCCCAAGGCCAGAGAGAGGGACCCCACCCCATCCTTGCTGAGGGCAAGGGCGCCCAAGGCCAGGGGCCTCTTGGGTGAGGTTCCCCAGACCAGAGCTGGGCTCTCAACTGCCCAGAGGGAATTAAAATAGGAAAGTGTCCACTCCAGGCCCCAGACAGAGAACAGCCATTTCCACAGACCTCAGGCCTGAGCAGCCTGCAGAAGCCTAAGGAAGGCTCAGAGGCAGGTCTCATGCTGGGGAAGGTGGGAATGTGGAGAAGAGGTCCAGGAACTTGGGCCAGCAGACGCCAAAAACGTCATGGACTAGGGGCTGTTGTGAGTGACCTCAGACTCAAGCGGCTCAGAGTGGACTGGGCCCTGGGGCTGGGGACGTCAGCAGAGAACTGGCACAGGACAGCCGCCCACATGAGGCAGTGACAAGCCTTGCAGACAGATGCCCACATGCGTGACTGGTCAGGTGTTCATGCGCCAGCACCCTACAAGCCTTGACCCACCTGTGACGTCCAGGCAGAAGCAGACCTTCTGGCCCCCGGCCTCGCAGCTGTACTCTCCGGCATCCGCCTGCCCCGCCTGCTGCACCACCAGCCGCCTGCTGCAGCCCTTGGCCTCCACATGCACTTTTGAGCTCGCACTCAGCTTCTTCCCGTCCTTGAACCACGTCACGTCCGTCTGGGCCTGGGCCACCTCACAGCTCAGCGTGGCGCTGGCCCCCACCTTGGCCTGCACCTCCCTGCGCACTGGCTGCTCCTTGGCAAACACCACCGTGGGCTCTGGGGACAGGAGGGACATGGGGTCAGAGACACCATCTAAGGCATATGGGTAAACATTCAAAGTACCGTTTATGAAAAGGCCATCCTTTCTTCACGCCTTGCACAGGAGCCACAGTAAAAACAAAGGAGGGCAGGGAACGGGCAGCAGGCCCGACCACGCACGAGTCTGCTTCTGGGTACCCACTCTGTTCCCTCGCTCTGATAACTATCCCTGCAGCGAGACCCTGCCGTCTTCGTGACTGAAGCTGTCTAAGTCTGGAGATCTGCTACGGCAAATGCTCCACCTGGCCGTCTTCAGGACCCACTGGCGGCACACGGCCTCTGGAGTCCACTTGTCAATTGTCAACCCCACCCCACTCCTTCTCGCCAAAACAACGCTTGTTTGGATTTCATCGTAGTGAACATCTTCGATTCTCCCATGGATTTCTATCCATTTATTCAGATTTTCTTTACCGTCTCTCAAAAATATTTAACAATCTCCTCCCACACAGCATCTAAACGCCTCTTATTACACTGGGAATGAAAAACATGATACTTTTGATGTTACTGCAAATCTTTTAAACTTTCATTTTCCAACCGTTTGTTGCCAGTATATAGATAGAGAGGGTTTCTCTACCTCCATTTTGAATGTGATAATCTTTCCCAACACTCTTACTAAATCTAGTAATTTCTCTTTTGGATAAATCATATCAGCTGTGAATTCTTCTTCTGTGTTTTCAAACTTTTATACCTTTTATTTTATTTTCCTATTTTATTTGTGCCGTGCAGTGTGGGGTAGAAGTTGTGACATGGCTTCCCATCTTGTTCCTTGTCTCCAAGGCAGATCTTTCAAGGTTTCACTTTGTGAAGTTACTAGGATTTGTCTGCAGTACCATTTATCAAGTTCAGGAAGAATCCTTTGACATACTTTGCTAGAATTTTATGGCATGAATTCATGCTAGATTTTATCCAACATTTCTTCTGGACTTAGGATGTAAAAGTGTATCAAAGACTTTATTCTGCATGCGTTGAGGTCTCACACTGATTTCTCTTCAATCTGTTAATGTCATGCTTTACGTTGATTTGCTAACGTTTCTAATGTTAAACCAGCCTTGGTTCCTGGTGCATTATGAATTTTCTCATAGTGTATGATTCTTTTCATATACTGCTGAATTCAGTTTGCTAACTTTTTTTACCATACTGGCCTTGAGATCCATAACAGACTCGCTTATAATATGAATTCTTCCTACTGTCCTGTCATATTTTAGTATCAAAGTTATGCTACCACATAAAATGAGTTAAAAAGTGGATCTCCTTTTTTATTCTCTAGAAGACTCTCCATGAACAAGGTATAATTAACTTCCAGAATATTTGGGAGACTTTACCAGTAAAGCCACTTGGCTGAGAGTCTGTTCTAAGAGAAGATGTTTTCTTCACTGGTTCTATTTTTTCAGTTGGACCGTTTGAGTTGTCTGTTTCTTCTTGGGTCAGTTTTGCTTTGGTTTTCTATAAATAGGCCAATTTCTCAATACTTTTCCAATTTTCTTGCAGAAAATAATGTCAGATTCTCTTAAATAGCATGTCAAACACACACGGCAGGATCATTGGTATCCACACACACCTACAAATGGTTAATACTGACACAACGCCAAACTGCCGTGTGTGCCACCCAGGAGTCAGGGGGAGACCACAGCCAGCTCTTATTGGAGTTAAACCCTCCTAGGAAAGGGAACATCTAGTTCACAGACTTCTCTGTGAACCAGCCAGGAAGGCACAAACACACAGGCAGCATCAGGAAATGCTATGAAATAGGGGCTGCCACCACAGGAACGCCTCAGGAACAGAGTGTGCCCAGGCGCCACAGTCACTTATTTCTCTCCATTTCTAAGTTTATAAATCAAACCCCAACAGGAATTCTGACACGGGATATTCTAACTGAAGACAAGAGGAAAACAAGATTTGCTTTGAAAAGAAAACTCCAACCTCACACGTGTGCATCACAGACGCTCGGCTCCCAATTCTCTGCTCTCCATTGATTTTGCACGGACACCGCAATGAAACATCTATCTATATTTTGCTACGTGTGGGTGCAAGAGAGCTTCTCTATCCATGTGCAAGGAGGGAAGAGTGTTGCAGTTTTGTTACCCTCAAAACTTTGGTAAACCAAATTCAGTCTTGAGATAAATTCAAGTATGATTGGGTGGCTGAAATGTGCTATTATCCTGGCTGAATGAAATGCAAATACCTCTTGATAGCAAGAACCCTCATCTGGGGCAGGTCAAGATGAGTGGGAATCAGAACAGCCTCAGGTGAGGGACATTTGGTCCACCTCAGCCCAATGCACCAGATACAGCCAGAGTCCTGGACACCAAGGACCAACGGTGGGTCCAGAGGGGGTGCTGGGAAACATGACTGGTGTGGAATTGCAATGTGGAAACACCACTACGATGGGGAAGAAGGGCCCTCCCCCTCCTGTACACACCCCTGCCATCCAAGATCCCTTGGCTCAGCCATGAGTGTGAAAATGGGACATGGGAGACGGGGATACGGGAAGAGATGAGGTTTGATGGAAAGAGTGCCAGGGTGGTCTGGGCTGTGAGCCAGTCCTTCATCACCTCCACATGAGGCTAGTTCACCCCCACTCTAAGAACTGACCTGTGACGTCCAGGCGGAAGCAGACCTTCTGGCCCCCGGCCTCGCAGCTGTACTCTCCGGCGTCCGCCTGCCCCACCTGCTGCACCACCAGCCGCCTGCTGCAGCCCTTGGCCTCCACACGCACTTTCGAGCTCGCACTCAGCTTCTTCCCGTCCTTGAACCACGTCACCTCCGTCTGGGCCTGGGCCACCTCGCAGTTCAGCGTGGCGCTGGCCCCCGCCTCAGCCTGCACCTCCCTGCGCACCGGCTGCTCCTCGGCAAACACCACCGTGGGCTCTGAGGACAGGAGGGACACGGGGTCAGAGACACCATCTAAGTCGGGGAGGCAGCACTGGGGAGAGAAGGCCTGGATGGGGGAGGCAGGAGGAGGGGAAACTTCTCCAGGCTCTGCACCAGCTGTGTGGCCTGGAGAAGCCCCACCGCCTTCTCAGCAACAAGTGACACGATTCATCTGAACATTCCCCCACGGCTCCACGTGGCTGTTCCAGGATGTTCCAGGATGTTGTGAAAGACTCCTGTGCACGTGGGATCTGGGGGTCGTGAGGCAGGCACACCCCAACCTCCTAAATGACGCGGAGTCTTCTCCACACGACTGCACAGGGAGCGTTCTCACCCGCAGTGCAGGACAGATCCTGCAGCCCCAGGCTCTCGCCTCCCCTCAGGGTCTCAGCTGCTGGCAGCCGGATGGGAGTGAGGCCAGACCTCCCAGGGCTGCCTCCTGCAGGGTCCTGATGACGCACGCAGTGGAGCAACTTCTCCAATCTTTTGGCCATTACCCTTTACTCTTCTGCAGTGTCCTGTTCAGTCTTTTGCCCGACTTTCAATAGCACCGTCTCCTCCTTATCAGTTTTCAGGATCTTGACATGTTTAAATGCTAAAGATTGGACAATTAAGTATTTTGTAAATATCTTATCCATCTGTACAATCTTCCTTTTCACTCCAGTGGTATCTTTGGATGAATCATAGTTTTAGTTTTAATGTCGTCAAATATGGGAAACTGTTCCATTGTTCTATTTAAGAAATCCTTCCTTACCCTGAAGTCATTAAATCACCTATGTCATCATCTGAGGGGTTTATGGTTTTACCTTCACACCATGGTCTCTAACCCACCTGGAGTTCATTTCTGAGTAGGTGTGAGGTACCTATGCAATTTCTTTATATGCTTAACTTTTGGAAGCACTATTTATGAAAAGACCATCCTTTCTCCACTGCCTACATAGACTCCATGGTAAAAAACAAAAGTCGAGGGGAGTCCACTTACTCACTCGTCTGATCAAAAGCTCACTCTTCTGCTCCTTTGATCTGATAACTGTCTCTGTGTTGTGACCCTGTTGTCTTTATTACCTCAGCTTTATGATAATTCTTGATAGCTGGTAGATAAATGTTCACACTGGGCACTTCTTCAGAGTGTGTTCACTCTACTTGGCCTTTGGAATCTGCTTCTCAATTTGCAACCCCCCGAAGAAGAACTTTTGTTGGATTTTGATTGGATGTGAACATATTTGAGTCTTCCTAGATTTCCATCCATTTCTTTAGATCTTTTTTTACTCTCTCTCAAAAATGTTGAACAATTTTCCTCCACTGAGGTCTTAAACATCTTTATTAGACTTGGAATTAGAAACATGATACTTTTCATGCTGTTGTAAATCTTTTTAACTGTGTTGCTACTATATGGAAATAGAAGTGTTTTGTGCATATTGATGTTTTTACACAGTCATCTTTGTCAACTCTTGTACTAACTATAATTAATCATTTAAATTTTCTGAACTGATATTCATATAATCTGTGAATTCCACTTATGTTTCTTCCAAGTTTTATAACTTTTATTCTATTTCCTCCTTACTCTGCTGCAAAGTGGTGGACAGAAGTGGTGACAGTGGCCTCCTCATGCTATTCTAGTCTCAAAGGCAAAGCTCTCAGGGTTTGCGTTCAGTGTGCAGTTACCCGGTGTTTTCTGCAGACCATTATTCCATTAAAGAAAGACACTTTTATTCATAGTTTGTTAAGAATTTTATGGCATGAATTGATGCTAAATTTTATTAAACATTACTTCTGGATTTATATTGCTACATTTTATCAAAGTTTTATTCCGTATTTATTGAGATAATCACATCAGTTTTTCACTCAATCCGTTAATGTCGTGCTTTATATTGATCTGTTTAGGTTTCCAAAGGTAAACTAGCTTTGCATTCCGGGACCACGACCTTCATCACAGCGTATTATCTTCTCAATATATTGCTGAATTCAGTTTGCTAATATTTTGTCTAAGATTTGGCTTGATATCTATACTAGATTAACCTGTAATTTTAATTCTTGTTACGTTCCTTGTCATATTCTGGTATCCATATTATGTTATCTACAGAAAATCATTTGCATCTCCTTCTATTCTCCAGAAGAGTCTCCATGAACATGGAATAACTTCTTTTTAGAATATTTCATGTAGTTACCAGTGAGGATTGGGCTTAGGTCTTTCTCTCTGAGAAGACTATTTATTGTGGTTCCATTTATTTAAAAGGTGACAGGACTGTGGGAGTTGTCTGATTCTCCTTGTGTCACTTTTGATATCATTTTCTAGGAACTGGCCCAAGGGTCAAAACTTCTCCAATTGATTACCAGAAAATAATCTGCCATATTCTCTTAAAATTACATCTGACAAAGATACAGAATGAGGTTTTAGGTATCTGCGCACACTCACAAACCATTATATACTGAGGTAACGCCAAACTGGTATGTGTTGGTATCTAGAGCTCAGGGTAGGATCGCAGCCACTATTATTTGGCATTAACGCTCTCTTGAAGGAAAATAAATTTAGTTCTCAGACTTCCTTATGAACCAGCCACAGAGGAACAGACACAGTTAGCACTAGGGAAACTCTATAAAATAAATACTGTTTCACGAGACCATGGCTGCTGCTACTGCAGGAACTCATCTTGAACAAAGTGTGGCAACGTAGTATAAGCTACTTACTGCTTTCCATTTCTAAATTTACAAATCACACTCACTAGCAAGGACTCCCATACGGTGCAAGGTGAGGGATTCGGGAACGGCCAGAACATTCAACAGAAACGAAGGATGTTCACAGGTTCCCAGGTCAGAGCCGCCTGGTCTGCCTCAGACCCCGAGCACCAGGTGGAGCTAGAGTCCTGGTACCGGGGACCAGCAGGAAGATTCTGGGCCACTGCTGTAAACCTGTGCTTAAGCATTACCACATGGAAACACAACTCAAGGTGTACAAGAATGACCCTAACCCTTCCACAGGCACTCCAAACTCCCTTGGCTCAGCCACAGGCATGAGACTAGAGGTGGAAGGAAGGGAGACAGGAAGAGATGAAACCTGAGGGGTGGAGCGCTAGGGTCTCTTGGTTCTATTAGTCAATCTCATCATCTCCTCCAACAGCCCCAAGTGGCACCCCCCAGAGTACTGACCTGTGACATCCAGGCGGAAGGAGACCTTCTGGCCCCCGGCCTCGCAGCTGTACTCTCCGGCGTCCGCCTGCCCCGCCTGCTGCACCACCAGCCGCCTGCTGCAGCCCTTGGCCTCCACACGCACTTTCGAGCTCGCACTCAGCTTCTTCCCGTCCTTGAACCACGTCACCTCCGTCTGGGCCTGGGCCACCTCGCAGTTCAGCGTGGCGCTGGCCCCCGCCTCAGCCTGCACCTCCCTGCGCGCCGGCTGCTCCTTGGCAAACACCACCTTGGGCTCTGGGGACAGGAGGGACACGGGGTCAGAGACACCATCTAAGTCGGGGAGGCAGCACTGGGGAGAGAAGGCCTGGATGGGGGAGGCAGGAGGAGGGGAAACTTCTCCAGGCTCTGCACCAGCTGTGTGGCCTGGAGAAGCCCCACCGCCTTCTCAGCAACAAGTGACACGATTCATCTGAATGTTGCACCACGGCTCCACGTGGCTGTTCCAGGATGTTCCAGGATGTTGTGAAAGACCTCTGTGCACATGGGATCTGGGGGTCGTGAGGCAGGCACACCCCAACCTCCTAGATGACGCAGAGTCTTCTCCACACGACTGCGCAGGGAGCGTTCTCACCCACAGTGCAGGACAGATCCTGCAGCCCCAGGCTCTCGCCTCCCCTCAGGGTCTCAGCTGCTGGCAGCCGGGTGGGAGTGAGGCCAGACCTCCCAGGGCTGCCTCCTGCAGGGTCCTGATGACGCACGCAGTGGAGCACCTTTTCTGATGGTTTTGGTTGTTGGTGTTTGCTCTTCTGTGTGTCCTGTGCAAGTGTTTTGCCCTATTTTCAACAGCACTGTCTGACTTTTCGTGTTCATTTAGAAGCTCTTTACATCAAGCTAGGTGCTGACGGGTGTGTCTGTCATTATCCTCCCTGTTCGTGCCCTGCCCTTCACTCCTTCATGAGGAAAGGTTTTCTGGTGAAATAAAGTTACTAGTTTTGTTGTAGGCAAATATACCACTTTGTCCTTTGTGGTTTGTGCATTAGTGTTCTGTTTAAGAAATCTTTCATTTCCCTGAGCTCATTACAGAATCCACATTGTGTGATAAAAGCTTGTTTTACCGCTCACACTGAAGTCCCCAACTCCTTTGGAGTTGATTTTTTGCATGGTGCAAGGTAACTGTCCAATTCAGTTTATTTTTCCATATGGCTAACGGTCTTAGGACGGTTTATGAAAAGCCTGTCCTTTCTCCAGGTCACACCAGCTCCAGGGTAAACGCAGGGGAAGAGAGGCAGTCAGGTTTCAGGCAGAGCCAACTCTGAGCCCATATCCCTTCCCTCGGGCTGTTTGTCTGTCTCTGCGTTGAGACCCACTGTCTGACCTACTGTGGCTTCATGACAAGTCTGACGTCGGTTAGAGCAAGTGTCTCCACTTTATTTCGCGTGTTGGTTTGCCTCTACTGGCCTCTGCATTCAACTTGTCAATATTCTCACACCAAAATAACTATCGCTCGGGTTTTGATGGGATTGAACACCTTTGGGTCTTCCATTGATTTCTATCCATTGATTTAAGTCTTTCTTCTGTCTCTCAATAATGGTTAATACTTTTTGCCTACAAAGCTTCTAATGATATTTTATTAGACTTGGAATTGGTAACATGATCCTTCTGATGTTGCTGTAACTCTTTTAAGGTCATTTCTCAGCTTCTTGTTTCTGGTACATAGATATAGAAGTGTTTTCTGAATGTTGATTTTTGTACACTGTAGTCTTTTCCAACTCTCTTACTAAGTCTAATCATTATTGTTTTTGGGTTTTCTAAATTGAAAATCATATCATCTGTGAGTTCCATTTTTGATGTTTCCAAGTTTTACACCTGTTTGACTTCCCTCCTAGCTGTGCTGTACACACTGCAGTCAAGTGGCGACAGCCGCGTCCTGGGTTGATTCCCTGTCTCAAAGGCAACGCCCTCAAAGTTTCACTTTAAGTGTGATTCAGCTAGTTTTCTCTATACTACCAATTGTTAAATTAAGAAAGAACCCTTTTATTTACAGTTTGTTAAGAATATTATGGCAGGAATTGATGCTAAATTTTATAAAATATTTCTTCTGGATTTATGATATATTTTATCAAGTGCTTTTATTCTTCATTGGGGGGAAATTGCACAATTTTTTCTTTCAAATTCTTAGTGTCAAGTTTTGTACTGATTTTCTAATGTTTCTCGTGTTAAACCGGCTTTGCATTCCTGGAATCTGACTTTTGTTGTGGTATAGTATCCTCTTAATAAATTGCTGAATTCAGGTTGCTAGTATTTTGTTGAAGATATTAGCCTTGATAACAACAAGACGTTGGCCTGTGTTAATTCTTCATATTTACTTTGCCAGATTTTGGTATTGATATGTTACCTACATAAAATGAGTGAAGAGTATATCTCCCTTTTCAATATTCTAGAAGAATCTCTATGAACGTGGAATAATTTCTTTCCAGAAAATTTGGTACAATCTAACAGTAGAGCCAGTGGGCTTAGATATTATTCTGTGAGAAGATTATTTATTATGGTTCCATTTATTTAAAAGATTATAGGACTGTTCAACTTGTCTATTTTTTCTTGTGTGAGTTTTGATATAGTTTTCTAGGAATTGATCAATTTGTAATCCTCTGCTCCTTGTGTATTTTGCACAGACATTGCAACAAAATATGGATCTATATTTTGCTACATATGGGTGCAGAAAGAACTTCTATATCCACGTGAAAATAAGGAAGAGCGCCCCAGAACACTAAAACTTGGATAACCCAAAGCTCAATCTTGAGATAATTCAAGGTATGATGGTGTGGCTGAAATTTCCCCTTATCTTGGTTGAATGAATTCAAGCATCTCTTGCTAGCAGGACCCGTCATGTACGCTGGGTGAGGGCATATGTGATCTGCCAGAACAACCCCAGGGGAGAGACATCTGGTCTATGTCAGCCCCATGCATCAGGTAGAGCCAGAGTCCTGGACACCAAGGACCACCAGTGGGTCCTGAGCAGGTGCTGGGAAAACATGACTAAGCATTATCACATGGAAACACAACTCTTAGTATACAAGAACAGCCTCTCTCCCTTCTGTATACGCCCTCCGTCCATGCTCCTTTGGCCCAACCTTGGGCATGAAAATGGGAGGGGGGAGGATGGGAGACATCAGGGGATGAAGTCTAAGAGAAAGAGCACCAGGGTCGTCTGGGCTGTAAGCCAGGCCCATCATCAACTCCAAATAGGCTAACTTAGTACCTCCGAGAACTGACCTGTGACGTCCAGGCGGAAGCCGACCTTCTGGCCCCCGGCCTCACAGCTGTACTCTCCAGCGTCCGCCTGCCCCGCCTGCTGCACCACCAGCCGCCTGCTGCAGCCCTTGGCCTCCACGCGCACTTTCGAGCTCGCACTCAGCTTCTTCCCGTCCTTGAACCACGTCACCTCCGTCTGGGCCTGGGCCACCTCGCAGTTCAGCGTGGCGCTGGCCCCCGCCTCAGCCTGCACCTCCCTGCGCACCGGCTGCTCCTCGGCAAACACCACCGTGGGCTCTGGGGACAGGAGGGACACGGGGTCAGAGACACCATCTAAGTCGGGGAGGCAGCACTGGGGAGAGAAGGCCTGGATGGGGGAGGCAGGAGGAGGGGAAACTTCTCCAGGCTCTGCACCAGCTGTGTGGCCTGGAGAAGCCCCACCGCCTTCTCAGCAACAAGTGACACAATTCATCTGACCGTTGCACCACGGCTCCACGTGGCTGTTCCAGGTGGGGACGTTGTGAAAGACTCCTGTGCACACACTCCTCTAGGAAGGAACTGCAGGGCCATGAGGTGCACAGTCCCCAACCTCCTAGATGATGGGGAGTCTTTTCCACACGACTGTGCAGGGAGCATTCTCACTTGCAATGCATGACAATTTTGAGGCTCCACACTCTCGTCTGCTCTTAGTGTTGTCACCTGCGGCATCTGGTGGGCGTGCCTGTTTCCCTCTCTGGCTTTCTTTTTCATTATCTGATGATTAATGAAGTTGAGCACCTTTCCCAATTCCTGGGTTGGCCATTACTGTTGGGTCTTCTGTGGTGACGCTATTCAGATCTTCTGTCCAATTATCAACAGTATTGCCTTTTTTTCTCTTTTCATTTTAAGGTGCTCTTCATATACTTAAATGTTAGTGAATGACAACCACGTATTCTGTGAGCATATTCCCCACCTGTGTGACTTACATTTCACTCTCTTGTGGACACGTGTCTTCTGGAGAATCAAAGTTTTCAGTTTTAATATAGTCAAATCTGTCTAGGTTGTTCCATTGTGGTTAGGGCATTTGTGTGCCTTTCAAGAAATCTATTCTTACCCCAAGTCTTTAAATAACACATGTTAGCATCTCAGGGTCTTACGGTTTTACCTCTACATAGAGGCCTCTAACCCACCAGGAGCTGACTGTGTGTATGGTGTGAATTACCAGTACAATTTAATTTTTTCCTTATGGTTAAATGGTCCAAGCACTATTTATGGAAACACCATCCTTTCTCTACTTCCTGCACAGACACTGCAGTAAAAGGGGGAGGGAGGCGGGTGGGAGCCCATTTATGCAAGGATCTGTCTCTGAGCTCATTATTCTGTTCCTTTGACCTGATGACTGTCCCTGCATTGAGATTCTCTGTCTCAATTACCGAAGCTTTACGATAATTCTTGACATCTGGTACAGCAAACGCTCACACTGCTTTTCTTCGAGAGAAAAGTGTGTTGGCTGAACTCAGCCTTTGGAATCTGCTTGTTATTCTTCAATCCCCCTAAAAAACATTTGTTGTGATTTTGATTGTTAATGAACATCTTAGATTCTTTCATGGATTTCCATCCATCTATCTAGCTCTCTTGACGGTCTCTCAGAAATGTTTAATAATCCCCCACCAAGCCTCTAAGCACCTTTTATAAGGCTTGGAATTAGAAAATGATTCTCCTGGGCCGGCCCCGTGGCTTAGCGGTTAAGTGCGTGTGCTCCGCTGCTGGCGGCCCCGGTTTGGATCCCGGGCACGCACCAACGCACCGCTTCTCCAGCCACGCTGAGGCCGCGTCCCACATGCAGCAACTAGAAGGATGTGCAGCTATGACATGAAACTATCTGCTGGGGCTTTGGGGGAAAAAAATAAATAAATAAAAATTAAAAAATAAGAAAATTATTCTTCTGATGTTATTGTAACTCTTTTAAAATTTCGTTTTCCAAGCGTTTGTTGCAAGTATATAGATAGACAAGTATTTCCCTTTTTTCCACACTGTAATCTTTCTCAACAATCTTACTTACTGTAATAATTTATCTTTTGGATTTTCTGAATTAATATTCACATCATCAGTGAATTCTACTTTTATTTTTCCAAATTTTACGCCTTGTATTTTATTTTCCTCCTTACTCTACTATACAGTGTTGGACAGAAGTGGTTACGGTGGCTTCCTTGTCTTGTTCTCTATGTAAAAGCGTTCAAGGTTCACTTTAAGTATGACATTATTCGTGTCTCCTGCAGCACCATTTGTCAAATTAAAGAAGAACACTTTTACATTGTTAAGAATTTTACAGCATGAATTGATGTTAATTTTTATCAAATATTTTTCCTGAATTTATGATGTTAAATTTTAATCAAATAATTTTATTCTGTATTAATTGAGAAATCACATCATTTTTCATGAAATCTGTTAATGTCAAGCTTTATATTGATCTAATGTTTTTAACGTTAAACCAAACTTGCAGTCCTGGACTATGACTTCCCTCACAGTGTAGCATCCTCTTGATATGCTGTTGAATTCACTTCGCTAACGTCTTATCTATGATTTTCTCCTTGATATCCATCATAGATTGGTCTCTAATTTAATTCTTCCTACTTCTCTTGTCAGACTTTGATGTCCATGTCACATTATCTACATAAAACGAGTTACGGAGCGTATCTCCTATTTCTGTTCTACCACAATCTCCGTGAGCATGGATTAATTGTTCCCCAGAATATTAAGAGAGTTTACCAGAGAACTATTGGGCTTAGAAGATTTTTTATTATTGGTTCCACTTATTTAAAAGTCATAGGACTATCCGAATTTTCTATACCTTCTTGTGTCAATTTTCATACAGTTTACTAGGAATTAGACAAATTGTCACAACTTTTCAAACTTACTGCCATAAAATATTTTGTCATCTTCTCTTAAACTAACATTTCACAAAGCTATCTGGGCAGATTTTCGGTATCTAAACACACCCACAAATCATTATGTTCTGATACAACACCAAACTGTTATGTGTTGGCACCTAGGAGTCAATCTGGGATGGCAGCCACCCCTATCTGTCATCAAGACTCTCTTACAGGGGCCGGCCCGGTGGCGTAGCAGTTAAGTTCGCACATTCCACTTTCGCAGCCCAGGGTTCGCTGGTTCGGATCCTGGGCGCAGACCTACTTACTGCTCATCAAGCCATGCTGAGGAGGCATCCCACATAGAAGAGCTACAACTCTACAACTATGATACACAACTGTGTACTGGGGCTTTGGGGAGAAAAAAGAAAAAGAGGAAGATTGGCAACAGATGTTAGTGTAGGGCCAATCTTCATTAAAAAAAAAAAAAAAAGAATCTTTAAAAAAAAAAGACTCTCTGGGCCGGCCCCGTGGCTTAGCGGTTAGTGCGCGCGCTCCACTGCTGGCGGCCCGGGTTCGGATCCCGGGCGCGCACCGACGCACTGCTGCTCCGGCCATGCTGAGGCCGTGTCCCACATACAGCAACTAGAAGGATGTGCAACTATGACATACAACTACCTACTGGGGCTTTGGGGGAAAAAAAAGGAGGAGGATTGGCAATAGATGTTAGCTCAGAGCCTGTCTTCCTCAGCAAAAAGAGGAGGATTAGCATGGATGTTAGCTCAGGGCTGATTGTCCTCACAAAAAAAAAAAAAAAAAAAGACTCTCTTAACAAAAGGAAAATAATTTAATTTCTTAGACTTCTCTACGTACCAGACAAGGAGGCAAAGGCACGCACTCACCATTAGTAAAGTGTTATGAAATCAATACTGCTCCACCAAGCAGAGGCTGCTACCACAGGAGCCCCTCGTAGCAAAGCATGTCGATGTGGCAGAAGCAACTTTTTCCTTTCCTTTCCTAACTTTACAAATGTAACTCCAAAGGGAATTCTGACATTGAACATCCAAACCGAGGAAAAAGGCAAAATGAGATTTGCTTTAACACAATAACCCTACACATCACAGGTGAATACTCACCCATCGTCCGTTCTCTCCTCCCTTTGCACGGACATCACAACAAACACATACCTACATCTTGTTACTCAGAGGTGACAGAGAGCTTTCACCCATGAAAAGGAAGGAAGAGAGTCCCAGACACCTCAAATTTGATAACCCAAAGTTCATTCTTGACATAACTCCAAGTATGATTGTGTGGCAAAAATTCCCCTAACCCAGGTTCATGAAATTGGAACATCTCCTGCTGACAAGAGCTGGCCTGAGGTGTGGTGAGGGCACGTGGAGTCATCAGAACACACAACAGGAGGAAGTCACATAGCCCAGCTGAGAGACAACTGGTCTACCTCACACCAAAGCATCAGGTAGAGCCAGTCTCGGACACCAGGACCACGAGAAGGTTCTGGACAGGTGACTGAGCATTACCGTGTGGAGGTGCCCCTCCAGGTTTACAGAACAGCCCTCTCCTTTCGATGTACCCTTCCCTTCCAGCCTCCCCTGGCCCAAAATGAGTATGAAGATGGGAGATGGAAGGGTGGGAGACACAAAGACATGAAGTCGTAAGGAAAGTGCACAAAAGTCTGTCTGTGCCGTGAGCCAGTCCTTCCTCACCTCCACACAGGCTAGCTCCCCCCGCGCCAAGAACTAACCTGTGACGTCCAGGCGGAAGGAGACCTTCTGGCCCCCGGCCTCGCAGCTGTACTCCCCAGCGTCCGCCTGCCCCGCCTGCTGCACCACCAGCCGCCTGCTGCAGCCCTTGGCCTCCACACGCACTTTTGAGCTCGCACTCAGCTTCTTCCCGTCCTTGAACCACGTCACGTCCGTCTGGGCCTGGGCCACCTCACAGCTCAGCGTGGCGCTGGCCCCCGCCTTGGCCTGCACCTCCCTGCGCACTGGCTGCTCCTTGGCAAACACCACCGTGGGCTCTGGGGACAGGAAGAACACGGGGTCAGAGACACCATCTAAGGCATATGGGTAAACATTCAAAGTACCGTTTATGAAAAGGCCATCCTTTCTTCACGCCTTGCACAGGAGCCACAGTAAAAACAAAGGAGGGCAGGGAACGGGCAGCAGGCCCGTCCACGCACGAGTCTGCTTCTGGGTACCCACTCTGTTCCCTCGCTCTGATAACTATCCCTGCAGCGAGACCCTGCCGTCTTCGTGACTGAAGCTGTCTAAGTCTGGAGATCTGCTACGGCAAATGCTCACACCTGGCCGTCTTCAGGACCCACTGGCGGCACACGGCCTCTGGAGTCCACTTGTCAATTGTCAACCCCACCCCACTCCTTCTCGCCAAAACAACGCTTGTTTGGATTTCATCGTCAGTGAACATCTTCGATTCTCCCATGGATTTCTATCCATTTATTCAGATTTTCTTTACCGTCTCTCAAAAATATTTAACAATCTCCTCCCACACAGCATCTAAACGCCTCTTATTACACTGGGAATGAAAAACATGATACTTCTGATGTTACTGCAAATCTCTTAAACTTTCATTTTCCAACCATTTGTTGCCAGTATATAGATAGAGAGGGTTTCTCTACCTCCATTTTGAATATGATAATCTTTCCCAACACTCTTACTAAATCTAGTAATTTCTCTTTTGGATAAATTATATCAGCTGTGAATTCTTCTTCTGTGTTTTAAAACTTTTATACCTTTTATTTTATTTTCCTTTTTTTTATTTGTGCCGTGCAGTGTGGGGTAGAAGTTGTGACATGGCTTCCCATCTTGTTCCTTGTCTCCAAGGCAGATCTTTCAAGGTTTCACTTTGTGAAGTTACTAGGATTTGTCTGCAGTACCATTTATCAAGTTCAGGAAGAATCCTTTGACATACTTTGCTAGAATTTTATGGCATGAATTCATGCTAGATTTTATCCAACATTTCTTCTGGACTTAGGATGTAAAAGTGTATCAAAGACTTTATTCTGCATGCGTTGAGGTCTCACACTGATTTCTCTTCAATCTGTTAATGTCATGCTTTACGTTGATTCGCTAACGTTTCTAATGTTAAACCAGCCTTGGTTCCTGGTGCATTATGAATTTTCTCATAGTGTATGATTCTTTTCATATACTGCTGAATTCAGTTTGCTAACTTTTTTTACCATACTGGCCTTGAGATCCATAACAGACTCGCTTATAATATGAATTCTTCCTACTGTCCTGTCATATTTTAGTATCAAAGTTATGCTACCACATAAAATGAGTTAAAAAGTGGATCTCCTTTTTTATTCTCTAGAAGACTCTCCATGAACAAGGTATAATTAACTTCCAGAATATTTGGGAGGCTTTACCAGTAAAGCCACTTGGCTGAGAGTCTGTTCTAAGAGAAGATGTTTTCTTCACTGGTTCTATTTTTTCAGTTGGACCGTTTGAGTTGTCTGTTTCTTCTTGGGTCAGTTTTGCTTTGGTTTTCTATAAATAGGCCAATTTCTCAATACTTTTCCAATTTTCTTGCAGAAAATAATGTCAGATTCTCTTAAATAGCATGTCAAACACACACGGCAGGATCATTGGTATCCACACACACCTACAGATGGTTAATACTGACACAACGCCAAACTGCCGTGTGTGCCACCCAGGAGTCAGGGGGAGACCACAGCCAGCTCTTATTGGAGTTAAACCCTCCTAGGGAAGGGAACATCTAGTTCACAGACTTCTCTGTGAACCAGCCAGGAAGGCACAAACACACAGGCAGCATCAGGAAATGCTATGAAATAGGGGCTGCCACCACAGGAACGCCTCAGGAACAGAGTGTGCCCAGGCGCCACAGTCACTTATTTCTCTCCATTTCTAAGTTTATAAATCAAACCCCAACAGGAATTCTGACACGGGATATTCTAACTGAAGACAAGAGGAAAACAAGATTTGCTTTGAAAAGAAAACTCCAACCTCACACGTGTGCATCACAGACGCTCGGCTCCCAATTCTCTGCTCTCCATTGATTTTGCACGGACACCGCAATGAAACATCTATCTATATTTTGCTACGTGTGGGTGCAAGAGAGCTTCTCTATCCATGTGCAAGGAGGGAAGAGTGTTGCAGTTTTGTTACCCTCAAAACTTTGGTAAACCAAATTCAGTCTTGAGATAAATCCAAGTATGATTGGGTGGCTGAAATGTGCTATTATCCTGGCTGAATGAAATGCAAATACCTCTTGATAGCAAGAACCCTCATCTGGGGCAGGTCAAGATGAGTGGGAATCAGAACAGCCTCAGGTGAGGGACATCTGGTCCACCTCAGCCCAATGCACCAGATACAGCCAGAGTCCTGGACACCAAGGACCAACGGTGGGTCCAGAGGGGGTGCTGGGAAACATGACTGGTGTGGAATTGCAATGTGGAAACACCACTACGATGGGGAAGAAGGGCCCTCCCCCTCCTGTACACACCCCTGCCATCCAAGATCCCTTGGCTCAGCCATGAGTGTGAAAATGAGACATGGGAGACGGGGATACGGGAAGAGATGAGGTTTGATGGAAAGAGTGCCAGGGTGGTCTGGGCTGTGAGCCAGTCCTTCATCACCTCCACATGAGGCTAGTTCACCCCCACTCTAAGAACTGACCTGTGACGTCCAGGCGGAAGCAGACCTTCTGGCCCCCGGCCTCGCAGCTGTACTCTCCGGCGTCCGCCTGCCCCGCCTGCTGCACCACCAGCCGCCTGCTGCAGCCCTTGGCCTCCACACGCACTTTCGAGCTCGCACTCAGCTTCTTCCCGTCCTTGAACCACGTCACCTCCGTCTGGGCCTGGGCCACCTCGCAGTTCAGTGTGGCGCTGGCCCCCGCCTCAGCCTGCACCTCCCTGCGCACCGGCTGCTCCTTGGCAAACACCACCGTGGGCTCTGGGGACAGGAGGGACACGGGGTCAGAGACACCATCTAAGTCGGGGAGGCAGCACTGGGGAGAGAAGGCCTGGATGGGGGAGGCAGGAGGAGGGGAAACTTCTCCAGGCTCTGCACCAGCTGTGTGGCCTGGAGAAGCCCCACCGCCTTCTCAGCAACAAGTGACATGATTCATCTGAACATTCCCCCACGGCTCCACGTGGCTGTTCCAGGATGTTCCAGGATGTTGTGAAAGACTCCTGTGCACGTGGGATCTGGGGGTCGTGAGGCAGGCACACCCCAACCTCCTAGATGACGCAGAGTCTTCTCCACACGACTGCGCAGGGAGCGTTCTCACCCACAGTGCAGGACAGATCCTGCAGCCCCAGGCTCTCGCCTCCCCTCAGGGTCTCAGCTGCTGGCAGTCTGGTGGGAGTGAGGCCGGACCTCCCAGGGCTGCCTCCTGCAGGGTCCTGATGACGCACGCAGTGGAGCACCTTTTCTGATGGTCTTGGGTCCTTGGTGTTGGTCTTATGTGGTGTCACTATTCAAGGCTTTTGCCCAATTTTCAGTAGCACTGTCTGTCACTTATCTGTTCATTTTCAGGATCTTTAATATCTTTAAATGCCGCAGCATTGACAATTAGGTGTGTTCAAAATATCTTCCTTTGCTGGTGGCTTGTCTCTTCTCTCATTGATGCTATCTTCTGATGAATCAAAGTTTTCAGTTTAATGGACTCAAACCTGTCAAACCTGTTTCATTGTGTTTATTGCACTTACGTTCTATTTGAGAAGCCATTCCTTCCCCTGAAGTGACTAAATGTATCTGTGTAATTATCTAAGAGTTTTATGGTTTTCCCTTCTTCTCTGAAGTCCCTACCCAAAGGAGCTGGTCAATCTTTTTTCTGTACGGTTAAATGGTCAAGCACGATTTATTAAAACCATGCTGTCTCCACTCCTTGCACGGTTCCACAATAAAAGGAGGAGAGGAGGGTGGCCGCCCATTCCTGCGGGGGCTGTGAGATCACTGGCCCGTCCTCTGGTTGTGTATTGACCCAAATCAGGACACCATGGTCTTTACTGCCGTGTTTATGGTAGTCTTGACGCCAGTCCAGCAAACGCTCAAACTTTGCTCTCTTTAAGAGCGTGCTGGCTGCCCAAGGCCTTTGAGATGTGCTTGTCAATTTTCAACCCCACCTCATCCCGCCAAATGAACATTGTTCGGGTTTGGATTGTTAGTGAACATCTTAGATTCTTCCATGGATTTCTATCCATCTACTTAGATCTCTTGATAGTCTCTCCAAAATGTTCAATAATCCCCCACCAAGTCTCCAAGCACCTTTTATTAGACTTGGAATTAGAAAAAGATTCTTCTGTGTTATTGTAAGTCTTAAATTTTCATTTCCAAGTGTTTGTTGCAAGTATATAGACAGAGAAGTGTTTACTGCATATTGATTTTTTACACAGTGATCTTTCTCAACTATCTTACTAAGTCTAATAATTTAACTTTCAGATAAATCATATCACCTGTGAATTCCACTTTTGTTTTTTCAAACTTTTATACTTTTTTCTTTATTTTCCTCCTCACTGTGCTGTGCACTGTGGGCTAGAGGTGCTGACAGCAGCCTCCTCCTCTGGTTCCCTGTTGCAGAGGCAAAGCTTTCAAGGTTTCTCATTCTGTGATTAGCTGGTTTTTCTGCAGAATCGTTTATCAAATTAAGGAAGAAGCGTTTTATTTATAATTTGTTAAGAATTTTATGGCACAAATTGATGATAGCTTTAAATACATTTAGTCCTCAGATTCTCTATCCACCAGCCCGGGAGGCACAGACACACTCTCGTCATCGGGAAATGCTAGGAAACCAGTCCTGCTCTGCCAGTCAGGCTGCTCCTTCAGGAGCTCCTCTCTAACCACGCTGCTGCTGCAGGATAAGCTACTTCTTCTTCTCCATGTCTAAATTTATACATCAAACTCCAAGGGGAATTCTGACACAGAATGTTCCCACAGAAGAGAAACAAGATTTGCTTTAAAAAGAGAATCCAGACCTCACATGTGCATATCTCAGACACATATCCACCAATGCTCTGGTCTTTGTTTACTTTGCACAGACATTGCAAGAAAACAGGGATCTAGGTTTTGCTACATATAGGTGCACAGATAATTTCTCTATCCAAGGAGGGAAGAGTGTCTACAACACCTAAAACTTTGATAACCCATAGTTCAGTCGAGATAAATCTAAGTACGATCCACTGGCAGAAATTTCCCCTTATCTTGGTTTAACGAAATTCAAACATCCTTCCCTAGTGTGAACCCACATGCATTGCTGGGTGAGGGCATCTGGGAGCTGCCAGGACATCCAAGAGGAAGAAGTTCATATACCCACAGGTGAGAGACCAGACTCCCAGTGCAAGGAGCACACAGAGTCTCAGACACCAGGGAGTACCTGAAAGGTTCTGGGCAGATGCTGGGAATTTATGAGTGTGCATTACTGTGTGGAAATACCACACGAGGTTTACAGGAACACACTCTCCCTTCTGTTCACACCCTTCCCATCCAGCCCCCCTTGGCCCAGCCACAGGTATGATATGGGAATTGGGAGGACAGAAGGCTAGAAGAGATGAGGTCTAGTAGAAAGAACACCAGGTCTGTCTGGGCTGTAAGCCCGTCCCATCCTCACCTCCACACAAGGCTAGTTCACCCCCTACCCCAAGAACTGACCTGTGATGTCCAGGCGGAAGCAGACCTTCTGGCCCCCGGCCTCGCAGCTGTACTCTCCGGCGTCCGCCTGCCCCGCCTGCTGCACCACCAGCCGCCTGCTGCAGCCCTTGGCCTCCACGCGCACTTTCGAGCTTGCACTCAGCTTCTTCCCGTCCTTGAACCACGTCACCTCTGTCTTGTCCTGGGCCACCTCGCAATTCAGCGTTGCGATGGCCCCCGCCTCAGCCTGCACCTCCCTGCGCACCGGCTGCTCCTTGGCAAACACCACCGTGGGCTCTGGGGACAGGGAGGGACAGGGGGTCAGAAACACAAGACTAGAACCAGCCTATGTCACAGGGACCCAAGCTTCAGAGTTCAGTGAATTTTCTCCTTGGAGCCAGTGACGTCATGTGCCTGGTGGGGTGTCAGAGTTTACAGCACCATGTCTCCTGTCGCAGGGCCTCCATGCACCCTTGAGGGGTGTCCTGACTCAAGAGCAATTCCTGAGGTGGGAGGAAGGCGGCCGAAGGCATTCCAGCACTTGTCACTGAAGTTCACTGTCCTTCCCATGTGACGGTCCCCTCTGTGGACAGCTTGGGTCATTCACTCTTATATCCCCAGAGCCTGGGACACGGTATGACTCCACAAACTACTCTCCATTTTTCTGAGTATAGCTCACATGTAAAGTGCGCTCACTTACTTGGACAGTTCAATGAAGTGCAGGTGTACCTGCTCCCACCCAACCACAACATCAACAACCAGAACATTCCCAGCTCCCCACTCACTGCCAACCACCCCCCAAAATAAGCACTATTCTAACCTCCATCACCAGCAGTTACTTTAGCCTGTTCTGTGATTTCGCATGCATGCAATCACACATCATGTGCTTCTGAGTCTGTTTTCTTTCACTCAGCACAACATCTGTGAGATCCCTCCGTGTGGCTGCATCTGGCAGCAGCTGGCTCTCTGTATTGATAGATTGGACTCCGCTGCATGAACACCATGGTGTATTTTTCCTTTTCCTCTTGTGATTCATTTGGGTTGTTTCCCATTTGGGGAGACGATGAGTAGAGCTGCTATGAGCGTTCCTGTACGTATCTTTGGGGCACATGGAACTGTTGGATGTAGGTAGGCCTGCATTTGGCTTTAGTAGATATTTCCAAAATGTCTGTACCAACTCCTTCCCCCAGCAGTGTGAGAGCCCCAGTTCTGCACATCCTCACCAACACCTGACATCTCAACCGTTAATAATCATACATGTTCCATTAAACTCAAATGAATACACGCAGGATCTCAGAGATTCCACACTGTAGATGCAGTCATTCATTCATTCACTCATTCATTCATTCAATCTTCGATGCAACTACTGTCAAAGGAGGGCCCACTATGTGCTGGTACTATGGTGGTAAGCCGGAAATGCGACGGTGAGCAGCAGTCTCTGTTCTCACAGATCTTACCTTCTAGCAGAGAGACAGGCAAACGAACATACAAACCGTGGCAACAATGCTGTAACGCTGTGGTGGGTGCTGATGAAACAAACAGGTGACATGCCAGAGAGAAGGGACTGTTTGGCAACTTAGATTCAGTGATCAGAGCAGCCGTCACTAAGGAGTGATGTTTAGGTGGAGGGCTAAATGATAAAATGGAGGCAGCTTTGATGAAAGCCGAGGGGAGACATTCTAACGGAGATGAAAGCTAGGGCTGGGGCTCTCCTGCAGGGATAGGTGTGAAGTGAGTGAGGAAGGTAAACGGACACTGCTCAGAGATGTGGGGCCACACTGGGTACCTGCTTTCCCATCAGGGCACTGCTGCTTCTGGGTATGGCATGACAACGAAAACCTGGGCACAGGGCTGTCACTAAGAAACAGGAAAACTAGCAATGCTGTGGACACATGTGGACAGAGACAAAACTGAAGATTGAGGAGCCAAGTCTTCAGGGAAAAGGAACCATGTAGAATTGAGCCCCCCATTCAGGCACGTTCCCCTCAAGACATCTGATGAGTTCTGAAGCTGCATGGGGCAGGGGACTAAGAGGCCAAGCAGAAAACCAGAGCAGACTTTTCACCATCTTGCATTACCAGGGAGACAAAGACTAGAGCTGGGTGTCTGCTGGTGGAGGGCCCATGCACTTTGCAGAAATCCCTGGAGGACTATGCCCAGGATTGGAGGCAAAACAGCAATGGATGCTCCTGATAAAAACCACAACGCAGCCTCGAATCAGCACGGTCCTGGAATGGACTGAGGCTCTGAGTCATCATCTCCCTGCCTAGCAGAGGAAAGACTGATCCTCTTTCTGGAGTAAGACAGGATCACCTACACTCAACAAGTGTCCCACACAAGGTCTAACAGTCAATCAAAACTTGGCTGGCATGCCAAGGAGAGGAGTAAAGAGAAAAAAAAAAAAAAAAAAGGCAATATCAGTCAGATCATCAGATATTAGGTGATCCAGTTATTATGGTTATCAGACCATGATATAGCCATGATTAATATTTTTTAAAATATGAAAGAAAGAAAATATATCAAATATGAAAAATTTACTGCAGAGTCTAGAATCTATAAGAAATTAATCAAATGAAAATTATATAACTTGAAAATACAATAACTGAAAGTAAACACACAATAGATGAGTTTGACAGCACATTAGATATAGCAGAACAGACAACTTAGTGAATTGGGAGACAGGTCAAAGGAAAATATCCAGACTAAAGCAGAGAAAGAAAAAGAATTAAGAGGCAGAGAAAAAGAGAGATGCATATGAGACTTGTGGGGAAATACAGTCTACGGTTGACGAAAGACATAAACCCACAGACTCAAGATTCTCTGCAACCCCAACCAGTATGAATACAAAGAAAACCACACCTGGGTTCATCAAAGTAAAAGTGCTGAAAACCGAAACCAAAAGCAATTATCTTAAAAGCAACAGGACAAAAAATCCCAAAACATAACTCTCAAGGAACGTAATAGATCTGATAACTGATGTTTCAAAAGAAAATATGGAATTTGAAAACAATGGAAGTGTTTCTTTAAAATTTTTACCATATAAATGAGGAGCTTCTGAACTGTAATTTGACACCCAGAGAAAACAGCTCTCAAAATAATTGAAGGCAAAAGAAATATGTTTTTAAACAAGCAAAAATATTAGAGCCACAGCAGACCTGCTAAAATAAATACTGATGACAGAGTTCTTCAGGCAGAAAAAAATAAATAATCCCAGAATATTGGGCCAAAATCCTGGCTCTGAAGTTTTCTGCCTGTGTGAACTTTGGCAAGTTACAGAACTTCCCTGTGCCTTATATTAAATAAGAATAACCCGAATTCCTCCTCCCAAGGTTGTTGTGAAGTTTACACTTGACACTTCATAAAATCCAGCCCTCAGCACATAATCAATATCTGCTAGCACCACCTGGGAAGCTTTGTGAGAAAACAGGCCATTAGGCGGCCCCTCCACACATCCCCTACTCCCTAAAAGTTAACCTGAGGAACGAAAGAAAGACCTCAAGGAACCCACCTGTGACGTCCAGGCGGAAGGAGACCTTCTGGCCCCTGGCCTCGCAGCTGTACTCTCCGGCGTCTGCCTGCCCCGCCTGCTGCACCACCAGCCGCCTGCTGCAGCCCTTGGCCTCCACACGCACTTTGGAGCTCGCACTCAGCTTCTTCCCGTCCTTGAACCACGTCACCTCTGTCTGGGCCTGGGCCACCTCGCAGCTCAGCGTGGCGCTGGCCCCCGCCTCAGCCTGCACCTCCCTGCACGCTGGCTGCTCCTTGGCAAACACCACCATGGGCTCTGGGGACAGGGAGGGACACAGGGTCAGGCCCTGACCAGACCTGGCTCGTGCTGCAGGACCCAGGCCCAGTGACAGTCGAGGCAGGGCCACCACAGGTGACACAGCTCTGCAGGACAGTGCACAATGGTTTCTTCCTGTGCGCATGCCGGGTCTGCATGCTCTGGACCTGCTGTGCGTGCAGACAGCTGACAGCCAGCCAGCCCTCACACCTCTGACCCTGTTCAGACATGCCTGATGCCTGGTCCCAGAGCCGGCACAGCCCACACCATCAAAGCCAGGACGTCCCCACCAGGGCCCACAGCGCCCCAGGCCTGCACTGCTCTCCCACTCTGTCCCACCATGCCCAGGCACGGGGCAGGAGAGCCAGACGGGGGCAAGCTGGGAGATGCCTGGCCATGACAGCCAGAGCCAGACCTGCGCCTCTGTCTGCCTGGGCCACAGAGAGACGCAGACCATGGAGCACAAGTGTGGGCCACAGAGACGCAGAACACGGAGCACGAGTGTGGGCCACAGAGACGCAGACCACAGAGCGTGAGTGTGGGCCACAGAGACGCAGACCACAGAGCGTGAGTGTGGGCCACAGAGACGCAGACCACGGAGCGCGAGTGTGGGCCACAGAGACACAGACCACAGAGAGCGGGTGTGGGCCGCAGAGACGCAGGCCACGGAGCGCGAGTGTGGGCCACAGAGACACAGACCACAGAGAGCGGGTGTGGGCCGCAGAGACGCAGACCACGGAGTGCGAGTGTGGGCCACAGAGATGCAGACCACGGAGTGCGAGTGTGGGCCACAGAGATGCAGACCACGGAGCATGAGTGTGGCGATCAGATCCCACACCCACCTGTGGTCATCACCCATCGTTCCCCTCGCCCCCAGCTCAGCCCAACCAGAACACACATGCAGCTCAGTTCAGCCCCCCCAGGACTAATGGAGACACCACTAGCTCTGTCTGGGCTGTGAGCCAGTCCTTCATCACCTCCACATGAGGCCAGTTCACCCCTCCCAAGAACTGACCTGTAACGTCCAAGCGGAAGGAGACCTTCTGGCCCCCGGCCTCGCAGCTGTACTCCCCAGCGTCCGCCTGCCCCGCCTGCTGCACCACCAGCCGCCTGCTGCAGCCCTTGGCCTCCATGTGCACTTTCGAGCTTGCACTCAGCTTCTTCCCGTCCTTGAACCACAACACCTCCGTCTTGTCCTGGGCCACCTCGCAGCTCAGCGTGGCGCTCGCCCCTGCCTCGGCCTGCACCTTCCTGCGCACCGGCTGATCCTTGGCAAACACCACCATGGGCTCTGGGGAGAGGAGGGACACGGGGTCAGAGACAATAAAATTTCTAGAACTGAATGAGAGCCTACCTTCTGGATCTCAAAACTACAATGCCTGCCCTGCCCTGGCTTTCTCAACAGAGAGAAGTTGACACTCAGAAGATGCAGAAAGCAGGGAACAGGTTAGTTCTCAGATTCTGAAGGCTCCCAATTCAATAATTTTCAGGTTGGTATATGTTACAATTTAGGCTCTGGCATCTATTTATCAGTGGTGATTTCAGAATTATCTTAACAAATGGAGGCACGATCTGAGGCCAGCACATCAAAGCACAGGTATTTTCAGGGAGACATTCTTATGCAATGTCACCAAGAATGCACCATATCCCTGAGTCACAAGAACAGCGATACTAGGGCTGCCAACGTGGTCCACAGCTCCCAGCAGGCCAGTCACCAGTGGTGGAGTCCAATCCTCGGCCTGGAGGTCAGATGTCGTGTTTTCATTAACTTACTACTTTTGCATCACAGCACATTATTCTAGGACCCCTTCTGTTGCTCTAGACTAGATTTCCTTTATGAAGTACGTCCGTGGGTAATTCTTTCAGCAAGTTTCTGTGAACAGTACATGCTCTCCAACTACTCTCTGAGAAAGTCTTTAATTTGCCCTGACTTTTGAACGATAGTTTAGCTGGATAGAGAATTCCAGGTTGACAGTCATTTTCCCTCAGTACTTGGGAGATTATGCCCTTTTTCTGTGCTCTTCATTACTGCTGACAAATCTACAGGAAGGATAACTGTTGTTCCATAAAACTTTTTTCTCTCTGGTGGTTTTAAGATCTCCTCTTGGTTTTTGGCCTTCTGCAGTTCACCATGATGCATTTAGCTGTGAATTTATTTTCTTTACATTTCCCATTATTTCTCGTGGGTCTTGAAGTTTCAGAATCATATCTTTTATCATGCTAAAAATTCTCTGCATGATTCCTTTCATCATTTTATCTTCATCATTCTCTCTAGTCTCTGCTAGAAATCCCTTTAGACATATGTGTGGCCTTCTGTTTCTCTTCTCCATATTCAGCAATATCTCTTATTTTTTTTTTATCTCTTTGTGAGTCACTCTGAGTCATTTCCTCAGATCCATCTTCCAATTCAGAAATTCTCTCTCCAGCTACATCTAATTTGCTGTTTATCCCTCTACTAAATTGTTCATTACAAATGTTGTATCTCCTATTCAAGAAGTTTCATTTGGTTCTTTGATTCTTCCCATTTTTCCCTAGTATTTTACTTTTTTCTTATGTTTTCAAGTGTCCCACATATCTCTTTAATCATTGTAAATATGTTTATGTTAACTACTCTTTCAGATTGTTGTTCTATCATCTCACTGTTTTAGTCTCCCATTTCCCCTTCCCTTCCAGGACCTGGACACTTCCCTTCTTTTCCTTGCAAGTTCAGGTATTAACCTAACCTGACTTTGCTACCTTGTGCCCCACATTTTCAGATGTTCATGGTGGGAGAGTTTCACACTATAGAAGTCTCTAGTACTGCTGGAACCAGAAATCCAGATGGGGCGTTTTTAACTCTGCTTTTCCACAGGAGAATATTCAATTTCATCTACTAGGGACTTTGTGCTTCAGGAACACCTCTCTATTTTCCCAGTGGAAGCTGGCAGAAGCTCTGAACTCCCCTGAATTGGATTTTTAATCTTTTTCTAAAAAATGCATTTGTGTCCAAAATGCAAATGGTTCTATTTTTATGCCTTAAATGTATTTTTCACGGAGGAAAAGACAAAGTGTCCAGCTGGCTGTCTCCTTCTTGCTCATCCTCAAGGACCTGGCACCATGTGGGGCAAGTGGCTGCACAGCAGGCAGTGGGGATGACCCAGTAATCCACGTGGTGATTGATGGGGCTTCCGGGGGCCACGGTCGGCCTCTGCCGCAGTGGGCCTTCCCCTCTGCTCTCTCTCCACCACCTCAAAGCCAGGCTTTGGAAAACAGCAACAGACGCCGGCTGTGTCTGCTTCCTCACCTCAGGTTCACCTCACCAAAGCCCACGGGCCCATCCTTCAACTCCTCCCTTGCCTTGCTGATTTCTCTGTGGTGTTAGCACCCTAGCCTCACCCTTTGCATGAAAGTCCTCTCTTGGCCCCACGACAGGGCCTTCCCTGGGTTCTCCCCTGCCCCTCTGAACCTCTCCCTTTGTGGTCCTGGCTCCCTCAATGTGTCCCAGGGAATACTCTCTCCTTCCAGGCTGCCTCTTCCCCCAGGTTCCCCGACCCATGCCCAGCCTCTCCCACCACCAATGGGTCAACAAATCCCAAGTCTTCCCTCCAGCCCAGCATCGACCGAGGCCCATGCCCAGACAGCTGACCACCCCCTGGAAGTCAAAGGCACCCATGCTGGCTCATCACCCACTCCTCCCAGGACACCTGCCCCCGTCTACCTGCCCCATCCATGATAGTGGCCTCTCCATCTATGCATCTACCAGGCCTGCAATTCGCCTTGCGTCTCCTCTCTCTCTCAGTCCCACACCCACCTGACCACCACTCTCTCCACTCCACCCCCAACTCCCTCTCCATCCCCTTGACCACGGCCTCTGTTCCAGGCTGGGCATCTCCTGCCTGGTCTCCCTGTATCCAAATCTGTTCTCCCTAGTGTAGCCAGAGTGGTCATTACAAAACCCAAATCTAAACGGGTCACTTGTGCTTTCCCACACCAGAATCAAGAGGACAAGAGCCCACTCCCCTCAGTGGATGCTACAAGGGGGCGTCCAGAGGAAGTCCTCTGCAGTGAGATGCCCTTGGGGGCCAGATGGGTCCCAGCGACATGAGGGCCTCAACAACAGTCCACGTGCTTCTCATGGACTTGATGCCCACCTGTGCACCTGCCCACATCTGCTCTCCTAGCGACGACACTCTTGCATTTGAAACCACCACTTCTCATCTTCATCTCTTCACCGGTGAGGCTACCACTGGGTGCTCTGCAAACCGACGAATCCTCACAAACTCCACCACGTGAAAGCAGATAACACCCAACCACGGCCAACTGTCCCCACGGCCATGGCCAGCAGTCACACACACCTTTCAGACGGCAGAGTACAGCACCTGCCACTCGTTTCGTGGCTCCAGACTCTCCAGGGCATAGCTGCACCAGGTCTCTGTTATTTTTGATGTTCACTTCACAGAAGAATTCAGACTAACCTTGAGGGGAATTGTGCACCTTGTATACATGTCCCCAAATCACTCCTGGTCACACTGTGCATGTGTATACATGTGTGTGTATGTCTGTGTGTGTGGGCATGTCTATATGTATATGTGTGTGGGGTGTGTGTATGACTGTATGTGTATGTATGTGTGTGCATGTCTATGTGTGTGTATATGTGTGTTTTTGAGTGGGTATGTGTGTTTAAATACATGTATGTGTGTATGTATACACATGTATATATGTTTGTTGTGAGCATGTATGTGTGTTTAAATGTGTGTGCATGTGTGCTTATGTAAATGTGCATGTATGTGTGCATGTCTGTGGCATATATATTTGTGAGTGTGTATGTGTGTTGGATGTGTGTGTATATTTGTGTGTGTGTCTATGCATGTGTATATATATGTACATGTTTCTCAGCATATATGTGTGTGTTTAAATGTGCATGTATGTATGTGTGTGTGTTTGAGATGGTGTACCGATGGCTGCACTTGGGGAGGAAGCATGTGGGAGCCCTCCACGATCACTCTAACCCCACAGCTGAGTCCACCCTATGAGGTCCCCAGCTACACAGTGGTCTGCCTTCAAAATTCACCTGAATGAATTACAAATATCACTGTAAGGATGCTTAGGATTTATCCCACAGTAGAAATGCAAGGTTTGGGTTCGTCTGCATAGTTATACAAATTAAAACTCGTATTTTTACAAAAGCATCTACGGGTGGTTCCATTTCTAGGCATGCACACTCCACCGTGTCTTGCTCACCGAATGCAGCTACAAGGCCACAGAGCAGCTATTTGAGGGCTCTCAAAGTAAGTAATAGCAGGTGGATTGGGGGGAAAAAACAGAATTCCAAGTCCCACTAAACCAAAAGTGATTCCACCTTTTTCCCCTGGCCCGCACACAGGGCAGCCCAAATCCAGAAGCGGCTCCACAGCTCTCCTACAAGGTGTGGGGAAGGGAACCCCCTTCAGGGAGAGTGGAAGACACTCTACTTTTTCTCCATGCTCTCACACTTCAGCCCATGAAGATTTAAGACCCTAAGACTCTGAGGAAAGGGCACATTCCTCTCCACCTGAAGGAGCTCTGGTCCCAGGAGGGAGGAGTGAGCCCCTGACCTTTCTCTCTGTCCCCCCATCACCGATTCTGACACAGGTGGTGCCGTGGGAAGCAGGCAGCATACCTTAGGCTCCAACTACGGACCTGAAAAGGAACTCTCAGGGTCCCAGAGAGACTGCAGAGGGAGAAGCTTGGGAACGTGGCCACAGAGGTCACTTAGGAACTCCAGGGCTCACCCCCAAGCGATGCGTGAGTGGATCTGACCCTCATCAGCCCACCAAGGACTTTGAGCCCTGAACTAGGACGCAAGCCACTGTCCAGGGCCACACTGACCACTAGGTGGGCATGTTCACGACAGATCCAAACTGCACTGCAAAGCCTTTGGAAACAGAACCCACGGAAGGCTGGCAGGAACCCACAGCCTGAACTCAACCTGGCTAATTTCCCGCTAAAAAAATTCCATCTTCCCCATGGGATGTAAGAAGACCCAGTCTCACAATATAGTGTTCACCACACCCAGGGCACAATCCACAATCACTGGGCCCGTGAAGAACCCATAAAACTCCCCCTTCACACCCATCGGAAAGACTATTAGCAGATATAAACGTCAAGAAGACACAGACGTTGGAAATATCTGGCAAAGACTTTAAAGCAGCTATTACAAAAATACTCCAAAAAGTGAAAGCAAATACCCTTGAGAGGAATGGAAAAACAAAAAATCTCAACAAAGAAATACAAGATGTGAAGAAGAATCAAGTGAAGATTTCCTAAGTGGAAAAATATAATGAGTGAAATAACTCGCTGAATAGGCTCAACAGCAGAATACAGACAACAGAAGAGTTACTGAACTTGAAGATGGATCAACAGAAATCATCCAGTCTAAACACCAGCGAGAAAGGGAAGTTTTAGATAGAGCCTCAGGAACCTTTGGGATAAAACCAAATGGACTAAGATTTATGTCATTAGTCCTAGAAAGAGAGGAGAAAGAGTGCAGTTTAGAAAAAGAAAAGCCAAAAACAACGCCTGAAACCTTCTCAAATTTGGTGAAAGACATAAACTAGATTAAAAGAGTGCAGCAAACCCCAGACAGAATAAACCCACAGTAATCCATACCCACACATACCACTCAAAAATCACTGGAAATTAAAGACAAAGGAAAAATCTTAAAAGCAGATAGAGAATACTAACACATGATTTGTAGGGGACAATTTGAACGACTATGAATTTCTCATCAAAAATCAGTCAATGCTGAAAGAAAAGAACTATCAGCCCAGAATTATATATCTGGCAAAACCATCCTCAGGAAGAAAGGTGAAATAATGACACTCCGAATGAAAGAAAACTAAGAAATTCATTGCCATCAGATCTGCTCTAAAAGAACTGCTAAGGGGAGTTCTTCGGATAAAGGAAAATGATATGATATGAAGACCTGGAACATCAGGAATGAAGAACACAAATGGTAAATATCTGGGTGTTATGGACTATGAATTGTCTCCCCCCAAATTCACATGTGGAAGCCCTAACTCCCAGTGTTGGAGATAGGGCCTTTAGGGAGTTAATTAAGGTTAAAAGAGGTCATAAAGGTGGGGCTCTAATCTGATAGGACTAGTGTCCTTATAAGAAAAGGAAGAGACACAGAGATCTCTCCTGCTCTCCATGTGCCCACAGAGAAAAGACCACGTGACAACACAGCCATCTGCAAGCCAGGAGGAAAGTTCTCGCCAGAAACTGACCACGACGGCACTGTGAGAAAATAAATTTCTGTTTAAGCCACACAATCTGTCATACTTTGTTATGGCAGCCTGGACTGACTGATACACTGGCTAAATAACACAGACTATACTTCTCCTGAATTCTTCAAAACGCGTTTGATAGTAGAAAGCAAAAATTATCACATCATCTGATGAAGTTTTCAGTAGTAAAGATAACACATAAAACAACTGATAACATAAAGTGGGGAGGGTAACAGGACCTATATATTGATAAAGTTCTACATCCCAATTGACAAGTAAAATATTGATTCTAAGCAGACGGTGAGGAGGGCAGTAAGTGTAGTGCAATCCCTAGGGACCACACAAAAATATATACAAAATCACAATAGATAAATTAAAATGGAATACTAAAAACATCATAAATAACCCAAAAAGGCAGCAATGGTGAGCAAGAGGAATAAAACAAGAGAAAGAAAAAGAAACAAATAATAAAATGGTAGACTTGAAACCAAACATACCAATTATTGCACTAAATGAAAATAGTCTAAACACACTGATTACAAGACAGAGATTGTCAGAATGGATCAAAATGACCCAGCTTTATGCTATCTACAAGAAACTCACTTCTAATAAGTGTAGGTAAAAGTAAAATAATTAAAAATACACATGATGCAAACACTAATCAAGATAACCCTGGAGTATTTGTATTAATATCAAACACAGTAGATTTCTGAGCTAAGAAAAGTGCTAAGGATAAAGAGAGCATTACATACAGATAAAAGGGTCAATTTACAAAGACGACATAACAATCCTAAATGAGTAAGTGCCTAACAACAGAGCTTCAAAACACATGAAGCAAAAATTGACAGAACTACAAGTAAACCCAGAAAGTCCACAATTATAGCTGGAGACTTCAACACTCTTATCACAATAACTGACAGAAGCAGTAGACAGGAAATCCTCAGGAGTGTAGAGGAACAGACCCATGTGACCTAACTGCCATCCGTAGGTCATCCCACCCAACAGCAGAATATGCATCCTTTTCAAGTATACACTGTACATTCACCAACACAGACCACATAGTGGTTCACAAGAGATATTTCTGAAAGTTTTTAAAAATTGAAAAAGTACAAAGTATGTTCTCTGACCAAAATGAAATTAGACTAGAAATCAAGAACAGAGATAACAGTAAAATCTCTAAACACTTGGAGATTAAACAGCACTCTTCTGAATAATACATCAGTCTAAGAAGTCTCAAGGAAAATTAGTAAATATTTTAAACTGAACAACAATGAAAATGTAACATATCAAAATCTGTAGGATAAAGTTAAAAGCAGTGCTTAGAGGGAAATTCACAGTATTAAATATATTAGAAAAGTAGAAAGATTTCAATCAGTAATCTAAGCTTCCACCTTAAGAAATTAGAAAAAGAAAAGCAAAATAAACCCACAGCAAGCAGAAAGAAGGAAATAATAAAGACAAGAACAGAAATCATGATGTTTAAAAAAAATAGAGAAAATCAGTGAAACCTATATCTGGTTCTTTGAAAAGATAAAATTGATAAACCTCTAGCAATACTAAAAAAGAAAACAAGAGAAAAGACATAAACTAACAATATCAGGAACGAGACAAGGAATATCACCACAAACCCTGCAGACATTAAAAGTGTAATAAAGAAATACTACAAACAACTCTATGCACATAAATTAAACAAAATTGATGAAGCAGACCAATTCCTCAAAAACCATAAACTACCAAAACTTGCCCAAGAGGAAGTAGATAACTTGTATAGTTTCATAACTATAAATAAAATGTTTTTATCACTTAAGTCTTCTAAAAAAGAAATCTCTAACCCAGGATGACTCCTTTGGCTTTGTCAGTGAAATAACTAAAAAAAGAAATTAAATAAGGAATAGAAATAACATAGATCCTTCACAATCTGTTGCAGAAAACAAAAGAGAAGGGAACATTTTCCAATCCATTTTGTGAGGACGCATTACCTTGATACCAAAACCAGACAAAACAGTATAAGAAAGCTACAAAACAAAATTCCTCATGTGCATAAATATAAAAATACTCAACCAAATACTATCAACTAGAATCCAGCAACATGTAAAATGAATAACAAACCACAATCAAATGGGCATAATCCCAGGAATGCAAGGCAGGCTCAATATTTAAAGATCACTCAAAGAGATATCAGCAAAAATGGCAAAATAACAACTTTTTAAAAATCTCTCCTCCATAAAATTAAAACACTTGCAAAAATTGTTGTAATCAACCTTTTTAGAGCTGTGTACATTAACTGAAGCTTATAGCAATCTGGGGAGCATATATTCAAGAAAAATAGCTGAATCTCAATAAGAACAACAAGATTTGTGGTGTTTTTACTTTCCCAATTCTCTCATACCTCCCTCTCTAGCTCTGAGGTAGACTTGAAAACCAATAGTCCACAATCACAGTGAAAATCATCAGCCTGAAAGCCACCTGATGGGGGAAGAATGGGGCGAGAGCTCTTTCGAAGCCCCATTCCCAGTGAATTGTCACTATTTGACCTGTTTAATGGTTCCCTGGAAAACTCTACTTACAAAGCTGTCTTTATTTATTATTCAAGCCTGAACAGAAGCTCACTCAGTGCAAAGAGCTACTTCCCTGTGGGCATTTGATGAAAACAGTTACAGGCAATTAATGAACATCACTGCTGCCCGAGGTAGCAGATAACAGTTGGGCAAACAACAGGTTGATCAATGAGCTTAAAAGGAAAAGCTGGGGCATGAGATGTCCATAGAGGGCTTTGAAAAGCTCTGGCACATTTTTGGGCATCTAGAAGGCCACAAATACATGCAAAGTCAGGAAACACCTGAGAAGCCCCTAGACTCACGCCTCTGGCTAACCTTGAGACTCTGTGGAAGCACAAAGCAAAGGCAAAGGTGGAGCTGAAAACCGCCCGGACGAGTGGCACACACCTGCACCAACACCCACACAAAGGCCCCTGGCAAAAACCGGGAGACTTATTGGTTACATGCAGCCAGGGAAATCGCTATCAAGTCATTAGCTGACTAATCAGCTAACCAAGCAGAGACTTCAGCGGCTCACACAACACAAAATACAGACTTTACAGAATTAGTTCAAAAAAGTCACTGAACACAAAAACAACAGCAACAACAACAAACACTGGGCAGGAGGGAGAGAATCTGAATTCCAGAGTTTCCACATTACATTACTTAATATTCCAGTTATCAACAAAGAACTACATGACCCATTCATAAGAAAAGACTGAGTCTACAGATACTGTCCCTGAGAAAGTCCAGATACTAGTCTACTACACAAAGTCTCTACATCGGCTGTTTTAAATATGTTCAAAGAACTACATAAAACCATTTCTCAAGAAATAAAGGAATGTATGAGAACAATGTGTCACCAAATAGAAAATATCAATAAAGAGATAGATTTTTTTGAAACTATACAGAAATTCTAGATTTAAAAAGTAAAATAACTGAAATAAAAAATTCACTAGAGGGGTTCAACAGCTGATGTGAACCAGGCAGAAGAAAGAATCAGCAACTTGAAGATACATCTCTTGAAACTATCCAGTCTGACCGGCAGAAAGAAAAAAGAAAGAAGAAAACGAACAGAACCTCAGATACCTATGGCACAACATCAATTGTACCAATACTTGCATAATGGGATTGCATAAGGAGAGGAGAAATAGAAAGGAACAGAGAGAATATCTGAAGAAATAATAGTCAAAAACTTGCAAAATTGAATAAAATACATTAATCTACACATTTAAGAAGCTCAACAAACTCCATGCAAGATAAACTAAAAGAGACCCACACTGAGACAAATTACAGTCAAATTATCAGAAGCAAAAAAAAGACAGAGAGAGAGAATCTTGAAAGCAGAAAGAGAAAAGTGACTCATCACATACAAGGGCTCCTCACTAAGAGTAACAGTTGATTTCTCTTCAGAAACCAGAGAGGCCAGAGGCAGTAGGATGACATATTTAAACTGCTGAAAGAAAAAAACTGTCAACCAAGAATTTTATATCTGGCAAAACTATCCTTCAAGAATGAAGGAAAATTTAATACATACCCAGATAAACAATAACTGAGGATTTTGTTGCTAGTAGACCTGTCCTGCAAGAAATGCTAAAGGAGTCTTCCAGGCCGAAATGAAAAGACACTAGACAGTAACTCAAAGCCATATGAAAAAAATAAACAACAGTAAATGTAGCTATATAGGTAAATATAAAAGTTTTATAGCATTTTTAGTTTGCAACTCCTCTTTTTTCCTACATGACTTAAAATACAAATGCGTAAACAATAATTATAAACTATAAAGTCAATGGACTAAAGTGAATGTATAAAGACATAACTTGTGACAATAGCACCACAAAGCGGGCTGGGGCACAGAGCTGTAAAGAAGAGGAGTTTTTTATTGAAACTAAGATGGTATAATTTCAAACATGATAAAGTTAAGATGTTAATTGTGAGTCCCCAGGATAACCACTAAGAAAATAACGAAACAGATCTATAAAGAAAAAAATATGTAGATATAGACAAAGATATCGATATCGATATATAAAGAAATGAGAGGGGAATAAAAATGGTATACTAGAAAAAAATCAATTAATCACAAAAAAGACAGTAATGGAGGAAATGAGGAACAAAAAAGATATGACATATAAAAAACAAACAGCAAAATAGCAGAAGTAGGGGCCGGCCTAGTGGCGCATGCGGTTAATTGCACACGCTCCACTGCAGCGGCCCGGTGTTCCCCGGTTCGGATCCCAGGCGCACACCAACACACTGCTGGTCAAACCATGCTGTGGCGGCATCCCATATAAAGTGGAGGAAGATGGGCACGGATGTTAGCTCAGGGCCAAGCTTCCTCAGAAAAAAAGAGGAGGATTGGCATCAGATGTTAGCTCAGGGCTGATCTTCCTCACAAAAAAAAAAAATAGCAGAAGTAGGTCTTTCCTTATAAGTATTACTTTAACTGTAAATAGAATCCACCCTCCAATTAAAAGGTAGAGATTGGTAAAACAGATTAAAAAAAAAAAAAACATGCCCTCTACAAGAGACTCACTTTAGATCCAAAGATACAAATAGGTTGAAAGTGAAAAGATGCTCCACACAAATAGCGGCCAATAGAGACCTGACACAGCTACAGTAATGTCAGACAAAACAGACTTCAAGGCAAAACCATTACAAGACACTATATATTGATTTATATAGCTAGATCAAGGACAATACATATTGATGAAAGGGTCAATTCATCAAGAAGATATAACAACTATAAACACAAGCACAACTAACAGGAGAGCCTCAAATATATAAAGTGAAAACTAGGAGAAATAGACAGTTCTCCTATAATACCCAGGAGACTTTAATACCCCACTTTCAATAATGGTAGAGCACCCAAACAGAAGATGAGTAAGGAAACGGAGGACTTGAACAACACCGTAGACCAGCCAGACCTCAGTGACCTCTACGAAACACTCCACCCAACAACAGCAGGAGACTCACGCTACTCAGGCACAAACAGAACATTCCCCAGCATGGACCATATGTTAGGCCACAAAACAAGTCTCAATAAATTTAAAAAGACTGAAACCATACAAAGTTTCTTTTCCAACTACAATGGAATGAAGCTAGAAATCAATCATAGAAGGAAAACTGGAAAATTCACTAGCATATCAGAGTTAAACCACACACTCTTAAACGAAGCAGCATTACAAGGAAACTTAGAAAATATTTTGAGATAAACAGAAATGAAAACACAACATACCAAAACTTATGAGATGTAGTGAAAGCAGTGCTCAGAGGGAAATTCATAGCTATAAAGGCCTATGTTTAAAAGGATCACAAATCAACAACCTCACTTCACACCTTAAGAAACTAGAAAAAGAAGAGCAAGCAAAGCGCAAAGTTAGAAGATGGAAAGAAATAAAGCAGAGCAGAGACAAATGAAACAGAAAATAGACAAACAATGGAAAGAACGAAGGAAGCTAGTAGCTGGTTCTTTGAAAAGATCAACAGAATTGACGAACCATCAGCTAGACTGACCAAGAAAACAAGTGAGGCAACTCACCTGACTACAATCAGAAATAGAAGTGGGGACACCAATACAGATCTCACAGAACTAAAGAGAAGCACGAGAGAATACTGCAAACAGTTTCACACCAAAAAATCAGATAATCTAGACAAAATGGACAGATTCCTAGAAACACACAAACTAAAAACCTGACTCAAGAAGAAATAGAGGGGCCAGCCCCATGGCGTAGCGGGTAAGTGTGCGCGCTCCACTGCTGGCGGCCCTGGTTTGGATCCCAGGCGCGCACCGACGCACCACTTGTCAGGCCATGCTGTGGCGGCGTCCCACATAAAGTGGAGGAAGATGGGCAGGGATGTTAGCTCAGGGCCAGTCTTCCTCAGCAAAAAGAGGAGGATTGGCAGATGTTAGCTCAGGGCTGGTCTTCCTCACCAAAAAAAAAAAAAAAGAAAAGAAGAAGAAGAAGAAATAGAAAATCTGAACAGGCCTATAACACATAAAGAGATTTAATCACAGAAACAAAATGAGAGGCATCCAGATCGGAAACAAAGTAGGAAAACTATCTGTATTTGCAAATCACATGGCTTTGTATATAGAAAATCCTAAAAAATCAACAAAAGAACTAGTAGAGCTAATAAACAAACTCGGCAACATTGTAGGACACAGGACCAATTTACAAAAATCAATTCTGTTTCTGTACATTAGCAAAGAACAGTCCAAAAATGAAATTAAGAAAACAATTCCATTTCCAGTTGTGTCAAAAAGAATAAAATAGGGGCCCAGTGGCGCGGCGGTTAAGTTTGCACACTCCGCTTGGGTGGCCCGGGGTTTGGAGGTTCGGATCCCAGGCACACACCAATGCAACACTTGTTAGGCCATGCTGTGGTGGCGTTCCATATAAAGTAGAGGAAGATGGGCACGGATGTTAGCCCAGAGCCAATCTTCCTCAAAAAAAAAAAAAGAATAAAATACTTAGCAACAAACTTAACAAAATAAGTGTAAGTCTCGTATGCTGAAAACTACAAAACATCATTGAAAGTAATTTTAAAAGACCTAAACAAATACAAAGCCATCTCATACTTGTAGATTAGAAGACTAATGTTGTTAAGATGGCAATATTCCCCCAAATTGATCCACACATTCAGTGCAATCCCAATCAAAATCTCAGCTGCATTTTTTGCAAAATTTGAAAAGATGATCCTAAAATTTGTGTGGAAATGCAAGAAACTAAAATAGTCAAAAAAAGTCTTGGGAAAAATAAAAGAACAAAGTTTGAGAACAAAAGAACATTTCCCAATTTCAAAACTTACCACAAAGCTACAGTAATCAAGACTGAGTGGTATCAACATAAGGATAGACAGACAGACGTACATATCAATGGAATAGAACTGTGAATCGAGAAATAAATCCTGACACTTACAGGCAATTGATTTTCGACCAGGGTGCCAAGAAAATCCAGGGGGAAAAACGTCTTTTCAACAATGGTGCTGCAACAACTGCATTTCCACGTGCAAAGAATAAGGTTTGACCCTGTCTCACACTATACACAAAAACCAGCTCAGGATGGATTAAAGGCCTAGAGGTAAGAGCTACAACTAGAAAGCTCTTAGAAGAAAACACAGGTGTCAATCTTCATGACGTTGGATCAGGCAATGGTTTCTTAGATGTGACACCCAACACACAAGCAACAGAGGATAAAGCGGACTTCATCACAATTTAAAAACTTTTGTACATAGAAGAACACAATCAAGAAAGTGAATGGGAGTAAATATTTTCAAATCATACATCTGATAAGGATCTAGTATCCAGAATATATAAAGAACTCTTACAACTCAACAATAAAAAGATAAAGAACCCAAGTGAAAAACAGGCAAGTGATTTAAAGAGACATTTCTCCAAAGACATACAAATGGCCAATTCACACATGAAAAGATGCTCAACATCATTAGTCATCAGGGAAATGCAAATCAAAACCACAAAGAGACACCACCTCACACCCACGAGGATGGCTACAACCGAAAAAAAAGTGAACTGAAAATAACAAGTGTCGGTGAGGATGTGGAGAAAATGGAACCCTCGCACGCTCCCAGTGGGAGTGAAAAATGGTGCAGCCGCTCTGGAAAATAGTTTGGTGGTTCCTCAGAAAGTTAAACACAGAATTGCTAAATTCCCAGCAATCCCAAGAGAATTGAAAATATATGTTCACACAAAAACTTGTATAAGAATATTCATAGCAGAACTGTTCATAACAACCAAAAAGTGAGAACAACTCAGACGTCCGTTAGCTGATGAAATGATAGACAAAATGAGGTCCATCCACACAATGGAATATCACTCAGCCATGAAAAGGAATGAAGTACCGACACATGCTACAACACAGATGAACTTTGGAAACCTCCATCACCCTCGATGTCCCACTGCTGAGGCTGGAAGGCCAGGAGCTCACCTTCCCAGGCTGCCTGGAGCAGGGCAGGGCCTGGGACCCACACCGAGCCTGGGGGAGTCAGGGGAATCTGCCCCAGGCTCCTCAGAGAGCATTTGTCTTCCAAATAGAAGAGACAGCAGGGGACACCCTGTGTAGGCAGGAATGCCCTCAGATCCCTGCCCCATGGTGTGCACACATACCTGCCCCCAGCTATTCCACCAAACACTCATCCAGGCGCTGCTGTGAAGGGACTCTGCAGAAGGAATGAAGGTCCCAGATCAGCTGGCACTGAGGTCATCAACAGGGAGATTATCCTGGGTGGGCCCAACCCAATCAGGTGAGCCCTTAAAAGGGAGGGGGCTCTTCCTGGCCAAAGATTTGAAGCACGAGAGTGTTTGGACACAAGGAGGATTCTCCACAGCTGGCCTAAAGATGGAGAGGCCACCTGGCAAAGGACCTGAGAGCAGCCCCCAGCTGCCAGCCAGCCGGGAAACACTCAGACCCAGAGCCGCAAGGAAATGAATTCTGCCAACAACTTAGATGAGCTTGGAAGAGGATTCCGAGACAGCTCAGCCAGCTGGCATGTGGATTCCAGCCTTTGACTCCCTGAACAGAGAACCCAACCATACCACATCCGGACTTCTGACCTACAGAACTGTGAGCTAATAAACAGGCATTGTTTAAGCCATAGAGTTTGTGATAATTTGCTGCATATCAGTAAGAAAAAAAATACACACACACCTCTTGCATGTTCTTCTCTCCTTGAACATGATGGCTGGAGCTGTGGAAGCCTTCTTGTGACCATGAGGCATTAAGCGTTAGAAAGATCTTTATCTCATGCTCAGGACAACAGAGAATTAGAGATAGATATAGCTTGCATCCCTGCGATGCTCTTGTGACAGCCTTAGAGAAGGTCCCCAGTGAGTCAGCCTCCCTGTGTCCACACCCCCATCAACAGTGAGGTCTACTTCACCTTTTTGGGGTGGAGAAGCTAGCCAGGTCTTAAGCCTAGGCTGGTGCCATAGAACATGGAGAAGGTAACATTCTAGCAGTGCTGAGAACAGACCTTAACAAGCTCTGTACTGTCTACCATTCCCTGAGGGGAGCCCAGGCACCAGGTGAAGGAGCCCAGGCCACCCCCATGGAGAAGGACGTCCTGGGGACGCGATGTCATGAGGAGAGCGTGACCTCAGAGCAGAGAACGGGCCTCAGACACAGGGGTGAGCCCAGCCAACACCACAAGAAGACAGAGGCCTGTTGTCCCAGCCAGCCCATCCAAGGGAGCCATCCCAACCAGAACCACACACCACGGATGGTCCAGGCTGGATCCTCCTGCCCCAAATCCTGACCTGCAGAGTCACGGCATGGACAGCGATTGCTCTTCAGGCCTCTAAGTTTTGGGAGCGTTTGCTTCTGGTCACCAGATAACAGGCCCGACTGAGACAGGCCTGACAAGTCTGCCGAGAGCTGCCCACAGCTGAAATACCACCTCCAAGCCTGTTCCCAAGATGGTAAACAGCTGCCCCAAGAACCGACCTGTGACGTCCAGGTGGAAGGAGACCTTCTGGCCCCCGGCCTCGCAGCTGTACTCTCCGGCGTCCGCCTGCCCCGCCTGCTGCACCACCAGCTGCCTGCTGCAGCCCTTGGCCTCCACGCGCACTTTCGAGCTTTCACTCAGCTTCTTCCCGTCCTTGAACCACGTCACCTCCGTCTGGGCCTGGGCCACCTCGCAGCTCAGCGTGGCGCTGGCCCCCGCCTGAGCCTGCACCTCCCTGCGCGCTGGCTGCTCCTTGGCAAACACCACCGTGGGCTCTGGGGACAGGAGGGACACGGGGTCAGAGTCCCCGCTGAGGTGAGGTTCCCCAGTTCTGGAGCCACAACACAGGCTCTGGACCCCAGGCAGCCTCACATCCTGCCACGGGGGCTCCTTCGTGGTCAAGTGCTGCACACGGGCCTCCCCGGGCACAAGTGGGCCTGGTGCCTGACCCTCCTGGACGTGGCAGGAAGTGGCCTCGGGCACCATGACAGGCAGCTGGTGCCCGGGACAGACAGAACGAGGTGTGGTGGAGACCCTCCGCAGGGTCAGGACCCTGCAGAGCAGGGCTCAGAGAACCTCCCAGGAGGCCCCCATGGCTTCTAGAAAGAGCCGTGGGCACAGATCCACCGAGATGGGAATCCACCCTGCTGAGGACGCTGCCAGCACCTCTCAAAGCCTCACAGCCTCATTTCCCCATCTTTAAAAGGAGAACAGGGCTTCAAATCTCTTTCTTGTCATTTACTTTCCACAACTGCATTTTTCACTCTTCTAAATGTGACTTTTGTGGGCAGTTTCTTTTCCCAAATCCAGAAGCACTTGTGAAAGAAATAAAGGGCCCAGCAGACCGGCCTCGCTAGTGCTGGATGCAGCCGGACCTGCTCCTACCTACCAAGCCCAGGAGGCAGTGCACTCACCAGAGACGCGCAGCCGGAAGTCCACGGAGTCCTCGCCCACACGGCACGAGTAGGTGCCCTCGTCCTGCTTGGTGACCGAGGCCACCACCAGCCGGTGCCGTGTGCCCATGTCCTCCCGCGAGAAGCGCTGGCGAGAGCTCCCAAGCTCCACGCCGTCCTTGTACCAGCGCACATGCACACGGGCCTCCGAGGTCTCACACTCAAAGCAGGCTGGACCCCCAGCCACGGCATCCACGCAGCCGCCCACCGTGTCCTTGTGCAGAAAGGACGTGAGGTCTGCGAGGGCACATGGGCAGTCAGGGGCCAGCAGAGCCCCAATCACACGCGCACCCACGAGGCCAATGAGTGGAAGTGCTCGGCGCCTTGGAACCACGTGGGACACTGGCCCAGACCAGGGTCGTTTTCAGAGACAGGACCAGCTTCCACCGCTGACTTCCACCCACCCAAGTGCCACCCGCCCTTAGGAAGCTCCTCCCCTACTGAGAGGAGCCCCCGTCCCCATCCTCCCCATGTCATCACCTGAGCCCTCTACCCCCACCCAGCCCACAGAGACAGAAAACAGCAGCTCCCACCACCCAGACCACCCCCAAGAGCCTGCCCAGAGCTTGGGGACAGAGCGCGTGCAGACACCCCCACCAGCGTCACCTTGCACGGACAGCCAGTAGGCGATGCGGCTCCCGCGGCTGACACACTCGTACAGGCCGGCATCATCTCGTGCCACATCCCGCACCAGCAGGGTCCGATGCCCAGCCGACGCCTGCACCTCATACTTGGGGCCTGGGGGCAGCGCATGGCCATCCTTGAGCCACGTCACGGCCGCCGCCTGGTCTGACAGCTCCGCCAGGAGCTGCGCCTCCTCGTGCAGCCTGGCCAGCACCTCCCGAGCCGCTGTTGTTGGAGGCTTGGTGGTCAGCCCTGGGGCCACTGGGGGCCACGGACAAGTGGACAGAGGAGGCGTGGACAGAGAGGAGGAGGGCACAGAGAGGGAGAGAAGGGGGAGGGGTGGGGGCAGACAGACGGGAAGATAAACCTCTGTGCCATTGGGGGTTCCCCAGCCCCTCCTCCACACACGCCCCATGGCTGGGGCCACCCACCAGGCCTGGGCAAGCCACATGGCACACCCACCACCTGGCCTGCTTCGTCCAGGTGCCCGCCCAGCAGCCCACCTGCCCCAAGGGCAGCAGCAGCAGCCCTCCCAGGAGCCCTGAGGCCCCAGGAACCCCATCCCATGCCCACCCCCAGAGGAAACAGGGCTTGGAGATGCCCAGGGATCCCGGGCCAGGGTTCCCCTACCTCGGACCTCCATGCGGATGCTGCTTTCAATGCCGTCGGCCACGAACTTGAGCTCAGAGCCATGCAGGCTGGCGGGCACGGAGCGGATGGTGAGAACGTGCCGGGTGCCATCGCATCGGATTACATACACACTGCTGGCTTTCAGGGCCTGCCCGTCCAGAAACCACTCGCCCGCCGAGGCCACAGTGAGGTCCACGGAGAAGGTCACCTCACCACCCTCCACCGCCTCTACTGCCTTCAGAGGCGTCTTCACGGCCAGCTGGGGGGCTGCGGGATGGGGACTTCAGGAAGGAGCTGGGCCCATGCCCTCCCCTCCTTCTCCTCCGGAGCCTGGACCCAAATGCCACCTCTTTCAGGAAGCCCAGCAGGCAGACACTTGGTGACCACAAGACAACGTCAGGCCCAGGATGGTCTGGGGACAAGTTAGAGCTACCCAAGATCCCCTCGAGATCCCACAAATCCCAGGGGGTGGGGAGGGACTCAAATCCTGTCTCGGGTCCCCTCCCCTTCCCACAGAACAGGCTCAAACAGTATCAGTACCTTGGCCCCCCCCCCAAATAGAAGCTCAGTGAGGTCACTGCAGCCTCCGTGGGCTGGGCTGTGATCCGGGTCTGACTGACGCCACGACTGACGGCCCCGCCATTACCACGTGGCTAGGGGGAACGGAACCTTCCACACTTACCCAAGTGGACCGTTCCAGGGAACTGGAGGTAGGAGCTCTGGCCAAAGCTGTTCACAGCTGACACCCGGAACTGGAAGTCCCCCTCCTCGGCCACACCGCCCACGGTCAGCTCGGGCGTGGCCACCCACTCAGCCTCGTGGCACCGGCTCCAAGTGTAGGCACCGAGTCGCTTCTTCTCCACCAGATAGCCGTCGATGGAGACAGGGCGGTCCCCACAGGGCGGTGGGGACCAGCCAAGGGTCACGGAGCTCTCCGTCCTGGCCTTCACCACCGGGGCCTCAGGGGCATGCAGGGGCGGCTTCCTGGGGGCTTCGGAGAGTACCAGCCAACGTCACCGACTGGGAGCCCCTCCCTGAGCCCTGGGTCCAGCACTGCCCAGGAGGGGGAAGGGCATCCCAGAATCTCCAATCCTCCCAGGGGTGCTGCTCTGGTGGTCTGGAACAGCCACAGCCCAAGCGGGCCCATGATCCCCAGCCCCCGTCCTGTGGTTATTTCCCTGGTGGCAGCAGAAAGGGCACCTGGGCCTCAAGAGCCACCAGGAGCTGTTCACGTGGCCTGGGGATGGATCTCTATCTGTCATCAGGGTTTTGGGGTGGGCAGTGGCTGAGGCAGGGCACAATGACCCTTCTGAAGGTGCTGAGACCTGGTTGTGGGGGGCACCTCCCTGCCCCCAGCAAAGGGCTGACCCTATGGGGGCTGGAGAAAGGAGGGACGTGCCACCCAATCTATGAATTTGACACCAAAGGCCAGAGAAAGGAGACATGATCACACACGATGCCCCCCCCCACACGCTCTGTTCTAGAACAATCTGCACCTTCTATCTGGTTCAAAAGGTGAAGGGCCACCAAGACTCCTTCACTGCAGGTGCCTGGGGTGACCACAGTGGAGGAGAGAGCCAGCAAACTAGGGGTCCGAGAAGACAGAGCTTGATGGCAGTCACCACCCCCACGGCCCTCCCTGCAGCAGGCTGAGTGCAGCACCTCTGGAGGCAGGAAGAGGCACGTCCCTCGAGGGGCACTCCCCAGGCCATTACCTGACACGTAGAACTGGGTGGACGTCCAGCAGTTCCCAGCCACGAAGGCCACCTCGCCCACGTCCTCCAGGCTGCACTGGGAGATGGTGAGCGTGTGGCACGTGCCTTCTGCAGTGATGGCCACGCGGCCCCCGGCCACCACCTCTTCCTGGTTCCGCAGCCAGTGGACGGGGCCCTCGGGCCTGGCCAGCTCCACGCAAAACATGGCTGTGTCCCCCACTCGCACCGCTGTCTTCCTCGGGAGCTTTCGGGTGAGGTTGCCTGGGTGTGCAGGGCCGGGGCTGGTCAGACGGGACCTGTGTCCCCGCCTCCCCCCCTTCCCCTGCCAACCGCCCCACCTCCCCTGTCTCCTGCCCCCCACCTTCTTCCTGTCCCTGTCTTGAGTGCCCCGCCCCCGTCCCCCTGTGCCCCGCTCCTGTCCCCCCCGTGCCCCACCCCTGTCCCCCGCCCCTGTCTCCCCTGTGCCGCGCCCCCGTCCCCCTGTGCCCCGCCCCCTTGTCCCGCCCCTGTCCCCGTCCCCTTTGCCCCGCCGCGTCCCCTGTGCCCCGCCCCCGTCCCCCGTGCCCCGCCCCCTGTCCCCCTGTGCCCCGCCCCTGTCCGCCGAGTGCTCCCGCCCCTGTCCCTGGAGTGCCCCGCCCCTGCCCCCCCGTGCCCCGCCCCTCACCCCGAGTGCCCTCGCTCGCACCTCGCACCGCCAGCTCGGCCACCGTGCGGCTGCCCTCGGCAGTCTCGCAGATGTACACGGCGTCGTCGTCGGCCGAGACGTTGCGCACCGTCAGCCTGCGCTCCGTGCCCGCCTCCTCGATGCCGTACTTGGCGCTCGCCCGCAGCCGCGTCTCCTCCTTGAACCACGCGGCCTCCGTGGCCGGCAGCGGCACCTCACACTGGAAGGTGGCCGATTCCCTCTCCTGCACCTCCAGGTCCTGCAACCTCTTCTTGAAGGGCACGGCCGGCTCTGCGGGGAGAGGGCGGGTGAGCAGGGCGGGGGCTCGGGGAGGGGGCACAGGGGGCGGGGCAGCAGGGACAGGGGAGGAAGGGGAGTGGGGTGCCGGAGGACAAGGGGAGGGGGCCGCAGGGGAGGGGGGGTACCAAGGCAAGGAGAGTAGGGGGCAGGGGCGGAGCAGGGGCGGGGCAGGGGTGGGAGGGGCTGTGGGCAGGGGGCAGGAGGAAGGAGGACAGGGGAGGGGACAGAACTTAAAGGAAAGAGCCCTCTCCCCCAAATATGAGGTCTCGAAGAGAACAGGAGAAATGAGGCAAGTGGAGCGGCCCCGCTGACCACTCCCAACGCTGGTCCCGGGTGGGCGGCCTGCGCACGTGGCGAGGCAGCAGGACCAGGAGTTGCCGGCGAAATGGCTAAACTGCCTGAGCGCTGGGTGTGGGACAGGCCCTGCTGCCCTAGCATCCTCCCCAGGCAGGTTTTGCAGGGACCCCCCCCCCCCCCGCCAGGAGCGGGGAGCCCTTTCCCGGCAAGAAGCAGGAAACTGAGGCACGCAGGCAAAGACTGAAGCGCCCTGTGCGAGATCCTACAGCAGGTAAAATGTGTAAGCAGTGGAGGTGGGACTCTGCCCACATCAGGAGGCTGCTCTTAGGAGACAAGAATAAACGGGCCTCCCCAACAAAATCTGATCGTGTTGCGCACACTTGCCCCCGAGTGCCCTGGGAGAGCCCCAGACCCGGAAAGGAGCCTGCAAGCTGGCCCAGAACCGCCTTCAGGCTGCATCCTGGAGGGCGCCCCTGCCCTCCCCCAGTCCCGAGGCCTCTGAAGGCACAAGGGTTTGTCCCGGCTCCTGCCCTCCTTCCCCCTCTCCCAGGGACCCCCTTAGCATCCTGAGGGAGGGGTGGAGGGCCCGGGTCACTCTCATTCTGGACAGGGCAGGCTCAGCCACTGGGCACCCCGACCATCTCCCAGGGGAAGGGGCCGCTGGTGACAAAGTGCTTTCTTCTTTATTCGTGTGGATCACAAAGACAGTGGGTCAGGCTGAGGGTGTCCTTGTCGCCCGCATTTTGCGGACCCGGAAAGGCGAGAGCCGCCAAGACCTTCTACTCTGCCTTCCCCTACCGGCGACACAGGGCGCTAGCGCTGGGGAGGAGCCTCCGCCCGCACACCCTGCAGCGAGTGCGCGCCGGCCCATGCGCCCTGAGCTCACCTCGCACGACGACCAGCACGGAGCTGTAGGTCTGGCCCACGAGGTTGGACGCCGTGCAGGTGTAGAGACCGCGGTCCGACTGCTTGCAGAAGAGGATCTTGAGCACGAAGTTCTCCTGCGCGTCCTCGTACACCACGTGTCGCCGGCCCTCGGCCACCAGCTGCCCATCCTTCTTCCACACGGTCTCGGGCTTGGGCTCGCCTGTCACGTAGCAGCTGAGGCGCGCGTGCTTACCCTCAGTCACAGTGCAGGTGCGCGTGCCAGCGCCAGGCGGTGAGGCTGGGGCGCCCTCGGCGCGCATGGCCTCACGCCGCCGCTGCAGGTGCGCCAGGAGCGCGGCGGTGGAGGCCCCGGGCGGGCCGGCCGCGTCGGCGTCCGCATCCACTGTAAGCGCGGCGTCAGCCCTGGCGGCGCCCAGCGGGTTCTCGGCATGCACGGTGTAGGTGCCGCCGTCGCGCGGCCGCGCGGCCTGGATGCGCAGCGCGCTGGCCTCTCCGCTCGCCTCCACACGCACTCGGGGGGCGTCGGGCGAGCCCAGGCGCCGTCCGTCCTTGGCCCAGCTAACGGCCATAGGCGGCGAGCCGCGCACGCGGCAGCGGAAGGTGGCCTCGGCGCCCTCTCGCACGCGGATGGACGTGGGCCGCAGCAGGAAGTGGGGCGCCTGCTCGGCGCATGCGGCGTCAGCGTCCACCTGCAGACCGACGGCCGCGAAGGCCTCGCCGATGGCATTGCGCGCGCGGCATACGTACTGCCCGCTGTCGCCGAGTGCCAGGTCCAAGATGGTGAGGCGGTACAGGTCGCCGTCCTGGGCCAGGCGGAAACGAGCACCCGCCTCCACTGGCTGCCGGTCCTTCTCCCAGCTCACCTGCGGTGTGGGGTTGCCCACGATCTGGCAGCTCAGCGTGGCGTCCTTGCCCACAGACACCACGAAGGCCTTCGGCCGGGTCAGGAAGCGCGGCGCGCCGCTGAATGAGTGATCCATGGTGATGGTGGGGGCGGGGGTGCCTGCGAGTGGGGTGAGGGAAGACCATATTGGGGATGGACCCAGGTGCGCACCAAGCCCCCCACGTTTGGCCCACCCGGCCACCTCGGCCATCCAGTGCCGCCTGGAGAACCCAGCTTAACCCGGTGTGGATGTCTCCATATGGCCCTCTCCCCATTCTGGCCTCATCTCCCCCTTGCAGGTAGCATCACCAGAAGGCACAGTGGTCCAGAAGTGCACATTTGTCCCTTTCTGAGCACTTGGGGTCTGGCTCCACCACCCCCCCAAGAGGGCTCTTCCAAGTGGTGGGAGCATCTCCTCCCTCTCCCCCAGCTCAAGGTCCGGTGGAGCGCCTGTCCCAAACACCACAGGGGCACCAGGCTGGCCCTCACCCCTGTGCAGCGGCTTAGCTGTTGGCCATCAGCCTTCTCCTCACCTGCCAGCCCCTCAGACCTGCCCTGGCCCCCTGTGCCACTCCAGCTTCCTTCAACCATCCTGTTGCCTCCCCACACACTACTGCCTCATGGGGTCTTAAACTCCAATCTGCCTAGTCTCCCCCACTCAAAAAGACCCCTTTTCTGTACTCTGACAGGGCCTGACCATGGGAGGCCCATGGTGGGTGCCTGGCCTATCCCCTCTCTCTGACTATGGCACACCAGCAGTCACTGGTTCTCTGCCTGGCCAGGCTCTCCTCTGAGCCCTCTGCCTGTCGTGTCCCCTCTGCCCCTGCTCTTCCTCCTCTGGGCCACTCCCCTGGCCCCAAGCCTCTGGGCTCCACCTCTGGCTGTGTGCCTGGCAGCCCTCCTCCCAGGCAGTGCCCAAGACACGGAGCCCTGTGCACAGGGTCTGTCCTGCCTGCAGCTGCCCTGCGCTGGGGCACACCTCGCCTCTCCTGGGGTCCCCCAACTCCCCTCAACCCCTGAGGGGGGATGCTCATCAATGAGCAGGGAAAGAATGGAAACTGCAGCCAGCTGGGCTCCTCCCAACAACACAAGTGCCCCCAGCCCACCGGCTGCCCGTGCCCCCTCGCCGTGAGCATCTGTCTCCTCTCGAAGGGCACAGTGGGGAGGGGCTGGGCAGCACAGTCAGCAGAGTGCCTGGGGAGGACAGCCAGAGAATCCCCCCAGGAAGAGCCAGGGACCTCCAGGCTGAGAACGGCTGGGCCGGCTAGCCAGGCCCAATCTGGGAGGCTGCGGGTGTCCTGGTCACTCTGCGGTTCTCCGCTATGGCTCCTTCGGCTGGGCACCATCAATGCCAAAGGCCCCAGGCTGACTCTGTCCTCTGCCCAGCCTGGGTTGGCCACTCTGGCCCCCAGCACAGGTGGGTGAGGTGAGACTGGGCCCTGCCTACATGGGTCTCTTTTAAGAACAGCAGGCACAGTGGGCCCCCGGGCCCTAGGCTGGCCCCAAGCACCTTAACTCCCTCCACCCTGGGGCCAGGCCTCCAGCCTGTGGGCTCAGGCTGCCCATCATGGGATAGCGGGGCCTGTGTTCCCAGCCCTCCCGCTCCCAGTCCTGTGATTCAGGACCTAATCTCTTTAGTCCTCCTCCACCCGCCAGGCTCAGCCCAGACCAGCCTGCTGACTCACTGTGCCGTCAGCACCTCTGCCCCACCCCGCCCCGTCCCCCCCACGGCCTGGCTGGCTCTGGGCCTGGGGCGGGAAGGGACCTGAGCCCTGCCCCCCTGGGCACCCTACTGGGCCTCCGCACCCCTCTGTGGAAGGGTCACTTTAACACCAGGTCTCTGGGGACCCTGAGCCCTGAGCTCTTTCCAATGCCCCTCCCAAATCACATGGTTGGTCTGTGGGTTCCTTGAAGCAGGACGCAGCATCCTCCCCCTCCACACCCGGTGCAGGTGTGGGAGATGGCTGCTCCGAGCTCGTGAGCAGGCACCTGCGGGGACAGGGGGCCACCTGCACAGCTGGGTGGCCTCTGGGGGCCAGGAGGACAGGGAAGGGGAGGGAGCTTTCATCACTGCACGAGTTTGGGAGAACTGGCCCCAGCCCTCGGCAGGTGCACAGGCTGCCCCCTGGCCTGGCAAGGGTGGGCAGAGGCTCGGAGATGGTTCTAGGCTGCCGGAGACTGTGCCAAGCCCTGTCTGCCTGCCCTACCCTCGATGCGGCAGACCCCATGGGGTCCGAGGGGGCTCACCCAGCCACGACAGCCCCAGAGTGTGCCCCACGGCAGCCCCGCCAGGCAAGCTTCCCCACAGGCCGGCAGAGCCCAGGAGCCCGAGGACTCAGGATCCCCCCTCCTTCAGGCCGAGTCTGGGAGGGGATCCCCCAAGGCCCCTCTGGGACAGGGACACCTACAGCGGCCTCCTTCCCCCCCCCCGCCACGTCGGGGTCTGGGCCTGCGGGAGCTACAGCCACGTGGACAGAAACAGGAGCTCAGTGGGGGAGACTCAGCCAGGACCTCAGCCCCAGCCTCCCAGGAAAGGAAGCCCCTTCCTCCCCCAGATGACCACCCCGGAGCGCGGCTCCCTGCGGACCCCACTCTGGCTCCTCGGTCTCTCGGAGGCCCCTTGGCACTGGCAAGAGCCTCGGTCCATCTGAGACCCTCCCACCTGGGGTCATGCCCCCAAGCCAGAAGCCCCGCCCACGCCCCCCACTCTTGCTTTTCCAGAACTCGGCCACCCTCGGGTCCTCATGGGGCCCTGGGAAGTAGGAAGTGGCTTGCAGCCTGACAGCAGAACCTCAGCCTCCTCCAGCCCCCCACCGTGCCCCTCCTGGAGCCCCATCTCCCTGCCACCCCCTCCACCCGCCCCCCGGTTGCCCCTAGGCCATTCCAGAAAGACTTCCAAGCCAAGGGCAGCCCTGGAGCCTGTGTCTCCCCTCGGACCCCGGGGCCCCGGCTTCCCGCACTCCAGGGGAAATTCTTTCCTGGAGTCAGGTGTCGCTGCCCCTCTGGCTGTCCCCTCCGCTGAGCCAATAGGCCCAAAATAGCCCCAGCTGTCAGCGGGCATCCATCTCAGCAGAGCTGGGGGCAGGGCCGGCCGGACCCCCAGGCGGCCCTCGGAGCGGGGCACCGAGCAAAAAGGTGGATGCATGCACGCCGGACCTCCTGCCCCGCGGCTCCCCCCGCCCCGGCAGGAGGGACCAGCTCAGCCCCTCAGTGGACCAGGGGCTGGAGTCCAGGCCCCCAAGCCGGGAGCAGCACCGCCTGGCTGGACCCCCAGGACCCTCCATCCCCTAGAGCCATGACCTTCAGCCGAGCGGCCCTCAGGGGACACAGGACGGCCCCCCACCCCTTCCTGCTCTCTGCCTCCTCACCTGTCTCTATGCAGGGCTCCAGGCGGGTACCCAGGCCGGGGCCTCAGACAGTGGGGCAGGGGCAGCCGGGTCTCACCTCCCTTCTGTGGCCCAGGACACAGCAGCCTGCACTCCAGCCGGTCCTCAGACTGGACAGGGACGAAAGGACGGCAACGCTGTCAGCTGGAGAAGGCTGGGCCCGCCCCCCACCCCGCCCCCACAGCTCCTGCCAGCCCAGCCCAGCTCCAAAATAGCCCGGTGTCAGTGCCCAGGATTAGGTTTCAGCCCTGGCCCCAGTAAGGCAAAGGGCAGAGGCTCAGGGCCGCTGGGGGAGGGGGAGGCCTGTGTCCAGCGATGACGTGGGCAGGGCGGAGACCCCAGCTGGTCAGGACCCCTCCCCAGACCAGCATCCTGGAGTGCAGGGCGGGAAGTAGCCCGGGAAACCCGGGACCACCTAGAGGTGACCCAGAATACCCCCAGGGGACCAGGACCACCCCAAAAGGACCGGCCACCTGACAGTCCTGCAGCCTTGGTGGAGGCGGGCAGCCAGGAGCCTACCGCAGGTGCCTGGGGTCAGCCTGCTCCACCCCGACCACCTATGACCCAGGCGGGTCCTTTATCCCTGGTTCCCCCTGCAGCCCCTGGCCTGGCTTGGTATCTGTGGCACTTTAAATGGGAGTGGAGGGTCCCTGAGACTCCGGCCTGGGACCGTCACTGTCCAGGGACCCGGCCCCGGGGCTGGGCAGGCAGGATGCTGCTTCATGCCCCAGGAGGACTGCCCCAGCCCAGGGACAAGCATGGACAGGACACCAGGCCCACCCAGGGGGCCTACCCAGGAGCCACAGGGGCTGCCGGGTGGTAGTACTGGGGCCTCTCCCAGGAAAGGGCCAACCCCCCGTCCCCAGGGGCCCAGGTCTGAAAGAGGTGCCCTCCCTGCAGAGGCCCCAATCTCAGGGCAGGAGCCAGGGCCCACGGCATGCCCCCAGGACCTGTGTGACCCTAGGGGCTCTCCTGCAAGTGTGTCCACTGGCTGACCCCCACCAGAGTGGAGTGCTGCTCTGCACCCCAGCTTCACCCTCGCCCCTGAGCCAGCACCAGGGCGTCTGGCACCCCCAGCCCAGAGTCCAACCCCTCCCCTCACCCCACCTACACCCTCTGCACCCAGGCCTGTATCCACCGGGGAAACCAAGGCTCTGAGCACAGACCAGAATCCCAGGTAGCCACTGTCTTAGCTTGGGCTGCAGGACTCTGAGGTAGCCGGTCCCCTGGGGGTCAGCCCTGGATCCCCTGGGAGGTGCCAATGTCTGAGTCACCTCAGCCGCCGTAACAAATACCACAGACTGGGGGCTTAAACGCAGACGTATATTGTTCACAGTTCTGGAGGCTGCAAGTCCCAGATGAAGGTGTCGGCAGTTTCTGTGTCTGCTGAGAGCTCTGCCTGTTCACAGACGGCCACCTTCATGGTGTCCTCACCCAGTGGAGAGAGCTCTGTGTCCTCTCTTCTTATAAGGACACTGACCCACCAGGGGGCCCCACTCTCCTCACCTCCCATAGGCCCCAGCTCAGCACCTCACACTGGGGGTCAGGGATTCTGGGAGGACCTGACCATCCGGCCTGTCGCACCCACTGAGGAAGAGAACACTGGAAGGAGAGCCCAGCCCCTGGGAGTCGGGCAGGGGACCCACAGCTGGTGCACATGCGTGGGCCACGTGTGTGTGTGTATGCATCTGTGCCTGCTGCACGCCCACCTGGGACCGGGCTGTGGGAGGCCCGAGGCCTCCCACGTCCACGCTGGCCGGCTCCCTACAGGACGCCCTGGTGGAAGTGAGGCCCAAACGCCCTCTCTCACCTGACTGTTGGCTCCAACAGAGGCAGCGAGGCCGAGCAGAGTGAGGGCGAAGGCAGAGAGGCTCAAGGAGGCTGCGCCATGGCCCCACCGGCCCAGCCCCACCCCGGGCCCGCTGGCCCCTGGCCACCCTCACCGCCACCTCCCCTGCGGTGGCCCCGAGCACCACGGCCCACCCACCAGCTGGTCTGGAGGGTCTCTACCTTTTCCTCCTTATCGTCTCACCACCTATCTGTGCAAGACAGCAGGACACTCATCCTACAGGGAGCCCCGGGGCCACTGGTGCCGGTCAGGCCAGCAGAGGGAGTTCCCGCTGGATCCTCTGCAGAGAGAACTTCCGCCCCACCCCCCCCACCCCCCCACCCCGTCTGGACGCTCAGGGGCCAAGCTGTGTAAGAGCTGAGGGAGAATCCTCGCTGCCATGACCATTTTCACAGGGAGGCCAGGGCCCCTGACCTCCTGGGAGATGCAGTCACAGCAGGTGTGACTCCAGGTTAAACACACATCCCATCCTCCCTGTCACCCACCCTCCATCCTCGCCCTCCTCCTCCCTCCATCCTCCTCCCTGTCCCGCACCCTCCATCCTCGCCCTCCTCCTCCTCACCCATCCTCCTCCCCTGTCCCCCACCCTCCCTCCTCCCCCTCCTCCTCCCCCGTCCTCCTCCCTGTCACCCACCCTCCATCCTCGCCCTCCTCCTCCCTCCATCCTCCTCCCTGTCCCCCACCCTCCATCCTTGCCCTCCTCCTCCCCCCATCCTCCTCCCTGTCCCGCACCCTCCGTCCTCGCCCTCCTCCTCCTTCCATCCTCCTCCCTGTCCTCCACCCTCCATCCTCGCCCTCCTCCTCCTCACCCATCCTCCTCCCCTGTCCCCCACCCTCCATCCTCGCCCTCCTCCTCCCCTGTCCTCCTCCCTGTCCTCCATCCTTCTCCCGGCCTTGGCCACCCTAGGAGCCGCCTTACTCTGTCTGCCTGGGATGCATCCCTGATCGCCCACTGAGGCCCACGACCCAGGACATCACTGAGCCCTCGCAGGACGTCAGCTCCCCTGAGTGTTTCCCATCCTGGAGGAGAGTTCCCGGTGCTCTAACCACTGGTGTTTTTTGACTGTCCACACTGCCGCTGCACCCCGTGGAATGTGACGTCCACCCTCATGGGCCGTGGCAGGGACAGAAGCCCCTCACCCACCTGGTCGTCGTGCAGTGAGCGTCTGTCCATCTGGAGAGACTCTTGTGCTTCCAGGGTCCCGGGGCCCTGACTGCTCTCTCCACCAGGCAGAGACCCTCAGACCAACCCTCCCATGAGTAGAGAAGTGGATGCAAAGCCACGTGATCATGTACAAGTCCTGTGAGCCTGCAGTTTCCTGGCATTTGTAAAGATGAAGTTGTGTATTCTGAGGGAAAAGAGGGTTTTGATTCCCTTCTGAGCATTTCAAAGGGAGGATATTTATGATGCTCCACCAGCTTGTTGCAGATGTAGCAAATGCCGCTCCCATAAAGAAAACAAGATGCGTGTTAACACTTGCCAGGGTTCCATGTCAATATCTTATTGGATCTCAAAAATGGTGTTTTTCCTTTCCCAGCAGAGGGACCTGAGGCTCAGAGAAGTTAGAACGATTTGCTTAAGTTTACACAACTGACAGTGCTTAACCGAGCCTCTCCTGAGAATAAATGACAAACAGCCGTAAGACCAGGGAGAATGACAACTCAGTGCATCATCACAGCCTGCACGAAATCCTGGACTGAAAGGGGACAATAATGGGAAAACTGGGCAATACAAATGAAGTCTGGAGTTCAGTTTTGAAAAAGTGTGTAAGTGGTTAAAAATCCCTGGGGGGACACAAAGGCAAAATGTCTGAAGACAGCGGACCAGATGAGACTCCTGCACTTGTGCAAGTGGATGGAAGGGTTTCTAACCACACTGTTGCTTTAATAAAGAAAATTAGGAAAAAACATAAGTGCCCACAGATATTTTAAAGGATGAAGAAATGACTGTGTCACTGGGCAGTGAGTGTTACAATGAATCTTAACAATGAACTGGAATTCTATCCACAGAGTTAACTCTAAAAAACATCGTGTCAGTCAGTCAAGTCAGTGATCAAATGAAAAACAACAACCCGAAGTCAGGGCTCCTGTTCCCGGCCCCTCTGATTCCCGGTGCCCCCACCACCTCCCGCAGCTGCAGAGGCTCAGCCTCAGCAGGACGCCAAGGGGAGGCAGGTGTGGGGCCTGAGAGGCGCTGAGGCCGGAGCTCAGGGAGGAAGGAAGAATGTGCCAGAAGGACAAGGAAGGAGGCCTTGCCGGGCAGGACAGACTGGCTGAGGACGGCAGGGCTGCAGAGGCCCCTTGGGTCCTGGCATCTGCCTGCAGGGCCTTCGGGACCCCGTGCTCAGAAGTGCAGACCCCAAACACAGCCCAGGACGTCCTCCCCAGGACAGAGCTGGAAGGGGGCCCTCGGCCAGGCAGTGAAGGCCCAGGAGGAGGGGAGGGACCCGAGGGACATCCTGGGCTGACCACCGACTACCAGTGATGCAGGCAGCGGGAGAGCGAGTGGCCTGACCTGGCTCTGACTGGGTGACAGCCTCACCCACCAGGCGGCAGTGGGGGCACTGAGAAAGGGGAGCTGGCTCTGGGAGTGCTGCGCTGGACAGGCCTCTGGGAGGAGGTGTCGTGGGCCCTGGGTGCAGGGAGAGCTGGGGCCATAGGGACAAGGCGGGAGCCCAGGGGTCATGCACGCCCAGAGGATGGAGACCCAATGGGGGGTTTACCAGCACCCCGCTTGTCTCCCCGTCTGCATGGCAGCCATCTCCTCTTGGATGTGAGCCCACGCCCCACCCAGGATGGGAGTTGTCCCCCACAGTGTGGACCTGGGGTACTGTGAGTCCATCTCCAGGCCTGAGCTCAGGGTCCCCACCAGGACCACAGCAAGCCCCAAGGTGGGCTGTTTTCTCCAGTCCAGAACCCCCAACTCCCAGGGGTCAGTCACACCTGGGGAACACCACAGGGGAGGCTGCCATGGAAATTAATAAAGAAACCTCAACTAAACTGGGCTGGACGGCCTGCAAGGGGCACTCTCACCCCCATCACACACTGTCAATGACACCAAACAGGAAGAGACAAAGGCTTCAGGAAGTACAACCATTTTATTACTGAAGGAAGATTTCTCTCCTGGCCCAGCAACAGCCCAGCCAATGAGAAATGCTGCAGCTCAGCCAATGAGAAAGGCTGCAGTCAGCCAATGAGAAATGACACAGCTCAGCCAATGAGAAATGCCACAGCCCAGCGCATCAGAAATGCTGCAGCCCAGCCAATGAGTAATGTCACAGCCCAGCCAATCAGAAACTCCGCAGCCCAGCCAATCATAAATGCTGCTCTCAGCCAATGCGAAATGCCGCAGCCCAGCCTATCAGAAATGCCACAGCCCAGCCAATGAGAAATGCTACCGCCCAGCCGATGAGAAACGCCACAGCACAGCCAATGAGAAACACTGAAGCTCAGCCAATCAGAAACACCACCGCTCAGCCAATCAGAAATGCCACAGCTCAGCCAATCAGCAACGCCACAGCTCACCCAATTGTCTTGACATGAGTACAGCCATGTTTGGCCGCTCCATTGACCTACAGCCACCAGCACAAAAAAGAAATACAAGGCTGCTTTCTGCGTGGTGGGAACTGGCCCTTCTCTCACGGAGGGAGTTGCAAGTTGTAACATTTCAAGGCTCTTGGAGCGTCGTAGCACGGGATGGACTGGCCATCTGTGCCGGGCTGGGACGATAACCAAAGAGAACAATGCACGTACGCAACTACTGGGCTGGGACGTTAGCCAGGGGGCTCAGTGCACGTACGCCACTGATAACCATTTGTGCATGGGAACACTAAATGCTTGCTCTGCAAACTCTGTAATTGCTTACTCTGAAAATTACTGATGGTATAAAAACTGCTGGAAACTGAGACCGGGTGAGAGTTCCACCTGTGGAAGGGACACCTTGCCCAGGATGTGTGATCCTTGCCCAGCCGCGTCGATTGACAGGGCTCTCCCGGCAGTGGGGCGTGGATGTTGTGAGTAACTGATTTGATGTGAAGTAATTGATTTGATATGAAATAATTGATTTGATGTGTTCTCTTTTCGGTCAACCTGGTGTTTCTCTTTCTGGTTGATTTGTGTCATTTCTCTTCAGCCGATGTGGGTGTTTTCCCTTTCCAGTCGGGCTGATGTTTTTTCCTCTTAATATTTGATTTGATCTGTTTGCAGACTGTCACCTTTACTATCCTCTATATAATAAAATATACCTTCAGTCCATTTGTTTGGAGTGGAAAGTGTCTTTTACGTCTCCGATCGAATCCCCGAACCTCTGATAACATAATTGGCGCTGTGAGCAGGATTCGATTAAGGAGATGCCTTTCCTATTCAAACGAAAGGTAACTGAAGCCAAGGTGGAAGAAATTCCAGGATGGGAGGACCCTCCCTTTTGCACTCTGGCTGGGGAGTGGGCTCGTAGGTCAGGGTTATGTGAAGCTTGGGATGCTCGTCTGCGACAATTTGAACCGTTGGATGTGACCAAAGCTTTGCAGACGGTGGAAAGGAAAAAGAAAGATGATGTTTCTTTTTTGGCACGGCGAGGTTGGTGTTTGTTGACTGCTTATCGTCGGGCTATAGAAGATAGGGATAAGATACAGAAAGAGAAGGCACTCTTGGAAAAAGAGAATTCAGATTTGCAGTCTCGCTTGGCTATGATTCAATGTCAATATCATGCACTGGGAGATCAGGCTCGTAACTACCAAGCTATAGCAGAAAAGGCTGCTGTAAGAGTTGCCAAATATAAATATAGAAAGAGGAGAGAAAAGGTAAATGAACGAAAAGTTCATATGGCCATAGCATCGGCCGGTCCTAAGTGGGACCCGGACACATGGGATGGTGATATCTGGGATGATGATTCTGAAACTGATTATGAGGAAGAGGAAAAACCGCCCAAACGCACAGAGGCACGTCCTCTTCGCCGTCGGCGGATGGAAATGGATGGTAATCATCCTGTAAGGAAAGATGTGATTGAGGATTTTAACCAGCAAGAAATTTCTGACATTTTAGCCCGGGCTACACAAAAGCCTGGAGAAGCCATCATAACCTGGCTTGTTCGCCTATATGATATGGGCGCTACAGGAATTAATCTGGATGCAGGAGATGCTTTTAAATTTGTAATTTTGTCCAATGATCCAGTAATACGGGGAGCTTTCAGAGATTGGAGCATGAATGCTCACCCCCCAAATGATCGTGGACAAGACACTGATGGTACGACTTTATTGGCTCTTGCAGTAAAAGGAGCTCAAGATAAATACCCCACGGATGATATGTGGCCAGACACTAATAGACCCTGGTATACTTTAAAAGATTGTGTTCAAAAGATGAGAGAAGAAACCATGAAGCGGGCTGTGTTTCTGGGGTGTGGTGAAGCTTTAAATGAAATGACTTTAAGTGTCCAGGTGCGAAACAGGTTGATAAAAACTGCACCTCCGGCATACAAACAAATAATTACAACCCTTCTCATGAATGAAACTGAAAGCCCTATATCAACACTTGCAGATAAGATTATGCAGCTAGCAGACTTGGGAGACTGGCAGACAACTGAAAACTCTCCAAGAAGAGAAAAAGAGAAACATTCTTTAAAAAGATAAAATAACTCGAGGTGATATGTTTTTGGCCCTACTCCAGGCAGGAGTACCTAAAGACCAGATTGATGGAGTTGACACTAGAGAATTATGGAAACTATATAAAGAAAAAGGGCTGAATGTAAAACAAGTGAACAGAAGGGACAGTATAGAGAATGCTTCCAACCCAGTGCCTACTGCACCTAGTGCACCACCTCCTCCCTTGGATCCTCTTCTTGCTGACTTATGTGATTGAGGGGAAGGCCAAACCTCTGTATCGATTGGTGCCACTATAAGAAAAGATATTAGACCACATGTACCAATTAAAATATTTTGGAAGAATGGATCTACAACTAGTGTGAAGGCACTTGTGGATACAGGGGCAGAGGCCACCCTTATCTATGGGAATCCAACTAAGTTTCAAGGTACATCAATTCTGATAACTAGATTGGGAGGAAAAGAAATCCAGGCAGTTACCACTAATCTTTCTATGCAAATTGGGCAACTACCCCGGCGCACATATCTAGTTATGATTGTACCAATACCAGAATATATAATTGGGATTGATATTCTAAAAGGATTGACATTAAATTTGGCTGATGGACAATACCAATTTGCTATTAGAGCTTTGTCTTTTCATATTAATGCTGTAATTGTGGGATGTTTGCATCATGAAGTAGAAATTCCACCTGCCACGCAAGTGATCAATCAAAGACAGTATCGCATCCCTAGAGGACAACAAGAAATATCTGAGACCATAGAAGATTATTTGGCTGTAAAAGTCCTTCGCAGAGTAACTACAGCCTGGAATAATCCTATCTGGCCTGTTAAAAAAGGTGATGGGACATGGAGAATGACTGTAGATTACAGAGAACTAAACAAAGTGACTCCGGCTATTCAAGCGGCCGTCCCTGATTTGATTACTCTTATAGAAAAAGTGCAATGTTATCCAGGCACTTGGTATGCAGTCATAGACTTGGCTAATGCCTTTTTCACCATACCTATACCTAAAAGTGTCCAAGAACAGTTTGCTTTCACGTGGCTGGGACAACAATATACCTTTACTAGACTTCCTCAGGGATATGTGCATAGTCCCACTATCTGCCATCGACAGGTTGCTGAAACCTTGGCAAAGGTACCTGCTTCTGATGATGTCCAAATAGTACATTATATAGATGATATTATGATCCAAGGAAATAAAGAAGAAAAGGTACAACAACAGTTAGAAAAAGTAATGGACATACTTGAGGAGGATGGATGGAAAACTAATCCAGCTAAAATTCAGGGCCCGAGTTCAAATGTTAAATTTTTGGGAGTACTTTGGAATAATGGAAAACAAGAAATTTTACCTAAAGCTAGACAAAAGATATTAGATTTTGCAGCACCTCGTAATAAAAAGGAAGCACAAAAATTTATTGGATTATTTGGATTTTGGAGGGCACATATTCCACATTTAAGTCGGCTCCTTGCACCTTTATATAAAGTTACCAAGAAAAAATATGAATTTGAATGGGGAATGGAACAAAAAGAAGCTTTTGAAGCAGCCAAGCATGCTATTCAGACTGCTTTAGATCTATGGCCAATTAAACCGGGACCCATTGAGTTACAGGTAGATGTCATTGATCAGTATGCCAGCTGGAGTCTATGGCAAAAACAAGGTGCCCGACGTTATCCTCTGGGATTTTGGAGTCGCAAGCTTCCCTGTTCCAGTGAAAGATATAGTCCTTTTGAAAAACAGTTGTTAGCCTGCTACTGGGCTCTAATAGACTCAGAAAGCCTTACCCTGGGACATGAGGTAATTATGCGACCTCAAATACCCATCATGCAATGGATTCATAGCACGCCTGTTACTCATAAAATTGGACAAACACAAGAATTTAATATTATCAAATGGAAATGGTATATTCAAGACCGGGCCAAACCTGGCCCAAAGGGGTTGTCTCTATTGCATGAACAAGTGTCTCAATATAACAGTGAACCAACTGTGTCACCTAAGACTGATATAACAGAATCTCCTGTTAAATGGGGTGTCTCATATGATCAATTGACTAAAGAACAACAAAACCATACGTGGTTTACAGATGGTTCTGCCAAAATGATATCAAGCTCACGGAAATAGAAAGCAGTTGCCTATAACCCATCCACCCAACAAACAATTGTCACCACCGGAGATAATATGAGTAGCCAATATGCTGAACTCTATGCGGTGTATCAGGCACTTCAACAAGAACAGGGGCAACAATGTCATATATATACTGATTCGTGGGCAGTGGCACAAGGTTTGGCAACGTGGATGCCACAATGGAAAAAACATGATTGGAAAATTAATGATAAAGAAATATGGGGAAAAAAATTATGGGAAGACATATGGTTATGGTGTCAAAATACAATTGTTACTGTATTTCATGTTGATGCTCACAGTTCTTTAATTTCTACAGAACGAAAGCATAATTCTCATGCTAATCAGCTGGTGCAGATTCGTGCAACGCACAACCCAGGCTTAGCACAATGGGTCCACGAAAAGAGTGGACACTTGGGAGAACAAGCTTCATACAGGTGGGCACAACAAAGGGGAATCCTTGTCACCCATGATGATATTGCCACTGCAGTACAACAGTGTCAGTTATGCCAACAGTTAAATAAACGGGGAGTTCCACACCCCTACCAAGGTCATATCCAAAAGGGATTATTTCCCGCCCATACCTGGCAAATAGATTTTATTGGACCATTGCCAAATTCTTGTGGATATACTTATGCCTGCACTGCTGTTGATACATATTCTGGTTATTTATTGGCTATACCAGCTAAAGTGGCCACCCAACAGAGTGCCATAAAATTATTAGATATAATCAAGTTATATTATGGAACACCAAGGCAAATTCAGAGTGACAACGGTTCCCCCTTTACAGGTAAGTTGATTCAAACCTATACCAAAGAAAATTATATAGAATAGATTTATCATATACCTTATTACCCCCAAGCTGCAGGCCTCATAGAACGAATGAATAGATTGCTTAAACAACAATTAAAGAAACTTGGTCATGGCTCATTAAAAAGGTGGCACAACCATCTAAGTACTGCTCTAAATGTGTTAAATAACAGGCCATTAGGCCCTAATGAGACTCCTCTGTCAAGGTTGTTACCAACAAAGATTACAAAAGTGGCAGCCGCCACCCATGAGCTTATGACCTTAACCTATTGGCCCCTGACTCAGTCTGCTAAACCGCCTTTTCGTGCCACGGCCGAAGCGGCTAGATTGGATTTATCTACTGTTCATTCTATTCAATTGCCCCCTAAGAAGCAGTCTATAGTCCCTACTGGGATAGGGGTACAATTTCCCAAAAATACCTTTGGTTTGTTAAAAGGACGCTCTAGACTGGCAACAAAAGGTATTGATGTACTAGGAGGAGTTATTGATCCAAATTATCAAGGAGAAATAAAATTTATATTATATAATAATAGTGACACAGTACTAACTGTAGAGTCTGGGGAACGAGTGGGACAATTATTGGTGCTTCCCCTCCTGACTCCAAATGTGTCACAAGGACAACCTCCAAGTGAATTAACTAAAAGAGGAATGCAAGGATTTGGGTCTACAGATAGATGGAAACCTGGAGCAAAGGTGTGGGTGACACCTCCACCCAATGCGGCTCCACGTGCCGCAGAAGTAGTGGCCCAAGGGCCCACTGCAACGCTCATAGTAATGTATCCAGGAAATGAACAATTATATCATGTTCCTAAAAATTCTGTTTCTTTGCGTGAATAGATATTCCTGCTGTGTTTGCTATGCTGTGCTGCACTTCCATGTCTGCTGCAGACCTACATGCCAACTAATGTCTCCATAGGACAACCTTTGACCCTGCACTGCTGGACCAACTGCTCTACACCAGTGAGACCTATAACCTGGACTATGAATGGCCGAAAAATTTGGTCTCAGAAACATCAAGCAATCTCTCGGTACAAGCCCATATCTGATCAGTCACGCAGAACTAGTTATAATTTCTCCATTGCTCTGTCTTCTGTTACCCTCCGTGATGGGGGCTGATATTCTTGTATTAAATGGAAAAAGGGAAATCCAGATTCCCCATTTCTTAAAGAAGCTCGATTTATTAGCATCCTTCCTAATGCCACTAGTCCTCTTAAAAACACTAATCTATGGTTACATTTAGCTCATACAGTTCTTAATGAAACTGCTTTTTGTCTCAGAAACAGTAATAATCCTTCTGGACTTCTGCAAGCTAATCTGTTGGGTCTAGGTGTTACTTTACCTAATGTGTTACATGCTAAAGTTACTATCCCTCATTCTTTAGTAAAGATGCCCATATCTAGAGTGACTTCCACTACGTGTTACTGTATTAATTGTACATATATTCCATTCTATTGTAATAAGACTATCTCTGTTAGTATTCCTACCCCCTCACGATTACCTGCTGGATATTTCTGGTTATGTGATAATGCTGCGTATTCACACATTCCAACTGACACATCTGCTGCATGTGGTATTGGCCCAATAGTTCCCCTTATAGCCACTTTCCCTACCAAAAATTCTCGAGTGAAACGAGCACTCACTACAGATTGTGACCCTCATGTTAACCTTCTTCCCATCTCTACTGTGGCAACGCTGGCCGCCCTTCTACTACCTGATCCTGGCCTAATTGTAGACAACCATCGTCAAATTGAACACCTTTCCTGCTTGTTGACACATGTAATGAATGATACTGTTAGAGCCTTCTTGGCTATATCTCAAGAATTACAAGAACTGCGTAGAGAGACTCTTATACAACGAGCTGCTTTAGACTATTTGTTTCTTCTTCATCAAACACCTTGTACTAAAATACCAGATATGTGTTGTTTCAATGTATCAGATCAAACTAATGTTATCTTTGATGCTGTACATGATTTACAAGATCAAGTTAATAACATTTCATATTCTAAGGGGTTGTTTGATTGGTTACCTTGGGGTTTGGGTCCTTTATTGCGAGATAGTTTTATAATTATTGTAGTCATTGGATTTTGGATTCTTGGATGTGCCTTATGTACTTGCGTACGAAGTTCATTGTCTGTGCGTATGGTGTCTTATGGTTAATAGAGACGGCCACGGCCGAATATGTCTTGACATGAGTACAGCCATGTTTGGCCGCTCCATTGACCTACAGCCACCAGCACAAAAAAGAAATACAAGGCTGCTTTCTGCGTGGTGGGAACTGGCCCTTCTCTCACGGAGGGAGTTGCAAGTTGTAACATTTCAAGGCTCTTGGAGCGTCGTAGCACGGGATGGACTGGCCATCTGTGCCGGGCTGGGACGATAACCAAAGAGAACAATGCACGTACGCAACTACTGGGCTGGGACGTTAGCCAGGGGGCTCAGTGCACGTACGCCACTGATAACCATTTGTGCATGGGAACACTAAATGCTTGCTCTGCAAACTCTGTAATTGCTTACTCTGAAAATTACTGATGGTATAAAAACTGCTGGAAACTGAGACCGGGTGAGAGTTCCACCTGTGAAAGGGACACCTTGCCCAGGATGTGTGATCCTTGCCCAGCCGCGTCGATTGACAGGGCTCTCCCGGCAGTGGGGCGTGGATGTTGTGAGTAACTGATTTGATGTGAAGTAATTGATTTGATATGAAATAATTGATTTGATGTGTTCTCTTTTCGGTCAACCTGGTGTTTCTCTTTCTGGTTGATTTGTGTCATTTCTCTTCAGCCGATGTGGGTGTTTTCCCTTTCCAGTCGGGCTGATGTTTTTTCCTCTTAATATTTGATTTGATCTGTTTGCAGACTGTCACCTTTACTATCCTCTATATAATAAAATATACCTTCAGTCCATTTGTTTGGAGTGGAAAGTGTCTTTTACGTCTCCGATCGAATCCCCGAACCTCTGATAACACCAATGAGAAACGCCCCAGCCCAGTCAATCAGGAATGCCACAGCTCAGCCAATCAGGAATGCCACAGCTCAGCCAATAAGAAATGTCATGGGCCAGCCTATCAGAAACACCACGACTCAGCCAATGAGAAATGCTGCAGCCCAGCCAATCAGAAATGCTGCAGCTCAGCCAATGAGAAACACAGCAGCTCAGCCAATGAGAAGCTGCCGTCCTGAACTGTTACTTTCATTTACACCAGCACCTTCTTACTCCACCTTTTTCTCTATAAAAGCAGGTCCCCTCCTTTGTTTGCTGCATTTGCCTATGGTCCAACATAGCATGCACATCCCAAGTTGCAATTCTTTTGGCTATTTCCTGATAAACTCATTTTGAGATAAAATAACAGACAAATTTGCTTAAGCTGACACTGCAAAACCCAAGAGATGCGACAAGTGCTACTTTAAGGAGGCTGTGGCAACATTGTACCATGTGCAAGAAATGGTGAGGCTGGAACTTGATGCGGAAAGAACGCCACAACAGAGACTGCAGTCATTTGGAATATATCCACAACAGAGACTGCAGTCATTTGGAATATGAGGCCCTTGGTTTCCTCAGAACAGCCGCAAGGTTGTCTTGTGACAGACGTCCTCCCAAGATGTTAGGAGAAAGGAGAAAAAATGAAAACGAACCTCGCTCCAACATCAGTTACAAGCATGGTCTGTGTGGCTCAGACCGGCTTTCAGTGGAGAATCCTCGAGAATACCCGGGAGTAAATACCTGCCCCAGGGAGGAAGGGACCCTGCGGCCACTGCTGCCCACGTTCCACTGTCAGAAACCACAAAAGGACTGAGAGAAACATCCAGAAAACTCTCAGTGAACTGCTAACTGCAGTTACCATTAGAAATGGGGGGGTAACTTGACATACTTGTATATTATTTGAATTCTGAACACAGATCACATACTTCTTTTGTCAACCTTAAAAATAAAACAGCCAGTTATTTTACCAGCAAAATGAGTTTATACGGGAATAACCAAAGAATTGCAATTTGAGAAGTGCGTGCTATGACAGACCACAGACAAATCCACCAAACAAGGGAAAGGAACGTCATTTTATAGGGAAAAAGGAGGAAATTGGGAGGCGTTGTTTTGAACAGAAGTCCACTGGAGAAAAGCAGGAGTTCAGGGTGGTGATGGTTTCTCATGGGCTGAGTTGTTGGGGTTGTTTGGGATGCAATGTACATTTCTTCCTATAATTGACTGTCTTTCCTGTTGACTTCTTTCTGTTGGGGTCTGTAATAGACCTCGAACAGTACTGCACGGGAGCTCCCTTTCTGACCTCCTGACCCTGTTTTAAATGAGGTTTTCCTTTATTAATTTTCACACTTTGCAAGAAAGAGAAGTGAAAGACAAAATTTGTTCCAAGAAAACGGAGTGGCCATGGGAGCTTCCTGGGGTCAGAGAGCTCATGGTCAGGTACTGGGCAGCTGGGTTGCTGAAACAGTCAAGGGCCTGTGGCATAACAAGAAATATGCATCTGGCCTTTGTCCCCGGTTCCTGACACTGAGCTCCTGAATCCCTTAGAATTTCCTGGGTGACAGGAGCGTCTTTTGTTCTGATGAGGTGATTCTTGGTCGCCCCTAGACAGCTTCAGGATGGGGACTGGTCACCAGAAAGGCCAAGCCTTATTTAGAAGCTTGGAACTTTCAGCTCCACCCCCCATCCTCCAGAGAGGGGAGAGAGGCTGGAGATGGAGTTAATGATGATCATGGCTACGTGATGAAGCCTTCATAAAATCCCAATAGTATGGGGTTTGGGAGGCTTCTGGATTGGTGAACATGTCCACACCAGGAGGGTGATGCACCCCAACTCCACGGGGACAGAAGCTCCTGCACTCGGGACCCTTCTGGACCTCGCCACATGTGCTTCTTCATCTGGCTGTTCACCTGCATCCTTTACCACATCCATTATTATATAATAAAGCAGTAAATGTAAGTGTTTCCCTGAGTTCTGTGAGCGGTTCTAGCAGATTATCAAACCCGAGGAGGGCATCATGGGAGCCCTGATTTACAGCCGGTCAGTCAGAAGTACAGGAGGCCTGAAGTGGGGGCAGTCTTGTGGGCCTGAGCCCTTAACCTGTGGGATTTGACACTATGTCCAGGTAAACCAGGTCAGAATTGAGTTAAATTGTTGGACACCCAGCTGGTATCTGCCAAGAATGGGAGAATTGGTTGCCATTGTTGGAAAACACCCCAGGACCCATCTGTTCTAAAACCTTAAGGGGCATTGTAATTGTAACAGAAAACTTTACTGAGGATACACTTAACACTTGTGGGGGAAAAAAACCATAAGGAATAAAGATACATGAATTGATCCTGTCACCTGCACACACACAGCCATCCTGTATAGCCATTTAAAAATTCAAGTCAGTATTTCACGTTTTAATTCTGTTAACATCCTGATAAATTGCTACTGTTACCACCCAACATGGGGCCTTCTGCTAGCCGCAAAACATGCCAATAGCCAAGAGGCAAGATGGTAGGAGAAAAGGACTTTTTTTATTACAGCTTGCTAGCAAGAGGGAAGATGGCCGACTAATGTCTAAAAAAATCATCTTAAGGGGGCACAAAGTCTTACAGCAGTTATATAGGCTGGTGGGTTATAGGGGAGGGGTTAGGAATGTTGAGTTTCTGGTGTCACAGACTGGGAGTGCCACACAAGATCTTTCAGTTTTCATTGATGATGGCTATCAGCATAGACTCTGTTCCCCGTCATCGCATTCCTAAGGAACTCAAAAGAACAAAGTTATCATCTTTTCACAGCTGGGAGGTACATGAACAAGCAGGGGTGGTAAAATCAATAGAGCAGGTAGATCTCCTGGAGGGTGCAGACCCAGCTGGGTTAGTTTGTCAGAGGTCATTCAAAGTTACAATAGGGCTTCTTTTCTACAACATGGCTTCCCTCATGTCAACCTTGTCTTGAGCCGGTATCACTACTATACAATAGAATCTTATAAATGCTGAACATTTAAATTAAATAGCTATTTTGCTTTGCAAAACATCAGTCACCTGCAGAAATTACCTGGTGCAAAGAGGTTCTACCTGGGCCCTGGTATCACTGGGGGAATTCTTCTCTTGCCTTTGAAAAGACTTTGCGACAAAGACCAAAGAGCAATCACATATTTTCACAGAGAGTCCTTGGGCGGGGGAGGTGCATTGGCATCCACAGGTGCGTCAAACATCGTCAAGGGTGGGACGAGGCCTATGTTTCTCCAGAACGAGTCTGCGCCTCAGGGGCTTCACACAGAGAAGCTTCCCTTGTGTTTCCTCCTTCCTTCCCCATGTTATTCACAGCAACACAAAGCAATCCAACGGCCAGGCTGCAGAGTTTTTAAGCTCCTCCCAGAGTTTTTAAGGTCTTTTTAAGACCCCAACGCATTCATGGCTGACCCACAGGCGTCAGCCTTAGTTCATATACAAGGTAGAAACGTCACCGCCAAACAGGGGTCCTCTACTCGCCGCAAAGACCAAGCCAACAGTCCAGAGGCGAGGTGGTAGGAGAGAAAAGGTCTTTTATTATTACAGCTTGCTAGCAAGGGGTAAGATGGCGGACTCATGTCCAAAAGAACCGTCTTAAAACTACGAACTTTTGAAGCAGTTATATAGGGCAAAGGGGCTGAAAGAATGGGGGTCTCGGAATGCGACGACCTGGTGTTGTAGTCCTTGAGATGCTGGATCATCCCTTTTCCTCGTCACCAGTGACAGATACCAGCAGAGGGCTCCTTCCTGGAGGTCTTTACATTCCTGAGAAAACTTAAAGAACAAAGTTACTGCCTTATCACAATAGGGAGGTCTATATATATATATATGCCAAGGTCAAGAAAGTAGCAGAGCGTGCATTCTGCTCACAAGCAGGTGTGGACTACGTGCAAACTAAAGCATTGCTGACTCAGAAAGAGGGGTCTCGTGGATCAGGGTCACTTACAGCTCCAACATGGTTCCCTTCTACAAGGTGGCTTCCCTTATGCTCACTTATGCTAACCTGTGATTACATATCTATCATAGCTATTTAACAGCGCTAACAGAAAGAGCCCACTTCCAGGATGGCAGAGAGCTCTGCAGACCCACTCCACAGCAAAATGGGCAAAACTGGGGAAAGCTAATTAAAAAAACCAAACAGTTATAATCTCTGGAAATTGTCCCCCGTCCACACAGCAAATGAAGAGCCATTGATTCAAGAAAATCTACTAAGACTTGGTAAGAACAGGGAGAATCTGGGGCACTTTGCTGACCCCACCTATGCTTGACAGAGCTCCCCTCGGGGTGGGTGTGTCCAAGACTACCAGGTTCCCTCTCCCCTCGCTCCCAGCTCCCAACGAGAGGTGTGGAATCTCACCAAGGGGGCAGGCCAACAACACTTCTCATCCCCAACTCCAGGTCAAAGAGGCTAATTTCCCAGTGAGTGTGGCCGAGAGTCTGGGGGTGCCCTTCCTCCCCACCCAGCACCCACTCCTGGATGAGGCTCTACTCCATCCCTGGGGCCCCAGGTGCCCCCCCCCAGCTCACTACCAGAGCAGAGGTTCCAGCCCAGGAGAAGCCAACCAGGAAGAGCAGGCTGCCGCCTCCCAGAGCATCAGCTCACAGATCTGCCCAGAGGCTCCAAAGCCCTCCCCAGAGGACACAAGGGTTCCTGAAAAAGAGAGAAAGAAAGTTCAGGCCTAAGGCTGCTCTTGAAAACAATAGCTCCTCTTAATTAAGAGCAACAAGCTAAACCGTAGTTCATCAGAGAGAACCATGGAAAGAGACAGCTCAGAAGAAGCTCCTGGGGTTGGAACAAACCTCAGAGACTGGACTCGAGACTTACCCCTGACCAGGAGACTGCGGAGCAGTTTATGCCCCAGGGCATTGTTGAAAACAGCAGGCCAGTCAGCCAGCAATTAGCGCAGCCCAGCCAGCTGGGTGTGATATCAGCAGAGACAGACAGCTTGACGGAGGGGTCAGGAGAGAGACTGTCAGAGAGCACCCCGACATCCCCGCATCTGGCGGACGGCTCCAGCTCCAGCTGCATCCTCTGTGCAGCGACACCAAAGACTTCACGCTGCAGGGGACAGAGACCTCACTGAAATAGTCACCAAGCACAGAAATACACAAGCAACTGCAAAAACAAGCCTGGAGAGGGAGGAGGGGAATCAGTATCCAGAGTTGATGCAATATATGACCTAAAACATCCAGTTTTCAACAACAAAAAAATTATGAGACAAGCAAAGAACAGGCAAGTGAGCCAGACACAGGAAAGAAGAGAGCAGGAAACAGAAAATTCTCTCTGGCACGGCCTGGATGTTGGACTTAGCAGACAAAGCTTCACGGCAGCCATCTAACTGTTCCAGGAACTTCAGGAAACCATAGGAAAGGAAAGGAAGGGGTCCCAATGATGTCTCATCAAACAGAACAGAGATAAAGACACAGAAATTATAAAATGAAACATCCACTGAAGGGGCTCAGTGGCAGAAAAAGAATCCATGAACTTGAGGGTAGATCAATGGGGATTATGCAACCCAAGAACAGAGAGAACAAAGATGAAGAGAAGTGGGCAATCTCAGAGAACAGCAGGACACCGTTACGTGCACCAATATACGCATGAAAAAAGCACGTCGTCTCGCATGAGCGAGCCCAACCTAACCGACAGCTTCTTTCTCATGGGAAACAACAGAAGACACGAAGCAGCGGAGCAGAGCACGGACTCCTGGGTAAATCCTTCCTGTCAGCACGACAGGCCGAATCAGCCAAAAGGATCTTTAAAACGCTGAATCAGAACATTAAAATAAACGCAACATGCTTGAAATTATGTTACTGTTATTCAGATTAGTAACTATTAGTAAAACTGATTTCAAGTCCTGGGCGATGCTTTAAACCGCCTGCTGGTTTGCAATGCTATCAATTAAATTTGGGAATTCTCTCCTCTGTCCTCGAGGTGTCCTCATGGTGTTCAAGAGGAATTCAGTTGTGATGACTAATTTGGGTGAAAATCCGAAAGTGACCTCGTAATTTGATAGAGTGTTTCAGGAAGCAGAGCTAGTATAAGAATTTAAACAACTTAAACACAAGGATTTTGATAATCTACCCTACGTCCACTAAAACAAGTGCCAGAGAAAGTGTATGAAAAAAATTTTGGCCCAAAGTATTTGCCAAACCTTTGAAAAGGCTCGTGGAAAATCTTTTCGACACGTCCAAGGAAAATGAACCTCTGGCGCCCTTGTGTTGCTGTCAGCAGCTGGTGTGAGCCCTGCCCCCCGTCATGGTTTAAAAATAGACCCTGCGGGCTGGCGTCACCACGGAACAGGGGGCTGCCTCCCACCCCCACCGCTGCCTTCCCTCCCTGGAGACACTAAGATCAGGGGGCACAAATTCCAGAGGGGAAATTAAGGGCCACAATTAACTGGTGACTTAACTTGGCAATCCTGCCATCCTGTCATGGTTAGAAAGTGGGCCTTCTCCCAGCCATGACTTTGCTGCGAAGTGACTAGTTGCTTCCATCAATCCCTGCCCCACCAGCCCTTCTGAAGGGACCCAGGCCCATGGTCTCCTGGGCGTCACATTCTAGGCGTCGGCTCGGGCAGCAGCCTCACTCACTGTCTTCTTGTCCCAGGGTTGTGCTGGCAGATGCTCTGGACAAAGTCCTCTGTAGGGCACCCACAAAGCTGTCCAGGGCCTCCACCTGGCCACGCTGGGTCTCCACTGGCCAGAGCCAGGGCTGGCCCATGAAGGAGAATCGAGAGGACAGAGAAAGCTGTCCACGCAGAAAACAGGCCCTGCTTTCTTACCATTGACTCTCAGGTGTGTGGGGAGCTCGCTCAGGAGGCCGTGGTGGCTCCCAGCCCGGAAGCCGGCCCGCACACCTTCAGACACATGTGTCCCTGCAGAGGAGCGGGATGTGTTCTGGACAACCAGCTCTCCTCTGAGAAGAGAGAAACCAGATTGCTCCTCGCACCTGTCACAGGACGAACCGTGTCCCCAGGAAAAGGTCTGTGGAAGTCCTCACCCCCGGAATCTGTGCGTGGGGCCTTCCTGCCAACAAGTAAAGATGAGGCCCTTAGGATGGGCACCAGTCCAATAACTGGTGTCCTTTAAGGGGAAATTTGGACACAGAGATGCACACAGAGGGAAGATGATGTAGTGACACAGGGAGGAGCCACGTGAAGACAGAGGCAGAGGCTGGAGGGATGGCCACAAGCCCAGGACACCTGGGGCACCAGGAGCTGGAAGAGGCAGGAAGGATCCTCCCTCGAGCCTCCAGAGGGAGTGCGGCCTGCCCACGCCTTGGTTTTGGACTTCTATGGGAGAATAAATTTCTGCTTTTTAAAGTAATTTGGGGTAATTTATCACGGCAGCCCCAGGAAACTAATACAATGCCACATACAAAATTCAAGCTGATTAAACATTACCATTCGACCCATCGATTCCATTCCTAGGTATAGACTCAAGAGAATAGAAACATGTCCACACAAACACTTGTACATGAGTGTTCACAGCAGCACTATTTACAATTACCAAAAAGTGTAAACAACCCAAATGTCTACCAACTGAAGAACAGATAAACACAATGTGGTCTATCCTCACAAATGAATATTATTCAGCCATAAAAAGGAATAAAGCACTGGCACATGCTGCAACTCAGATGAATCTTGAAAACGCTGTGTTCAGCGAGAGAAGCCAGACACAAAAGGCCACATATTGTATGTTTTTATTCATAGGAAACATCCAGAACAGGCAAATCCACAGGGACAGAAAGTGGGTTAGAGGTTACCAGGGTCTGGGGGGAGGCGAATGGGGAGTGACTGCTAATGGGTGTGGGGTTTCCTTTTGAGATGATGAAAATGTTCTGATGGTTGCACAACATTGAGAATGTATCAAATGCTACTAAACTGTATACTTTAAAATGGCTAATTTTATGTTATGCAAATCTTACTTCAATAAAAAAAAATCAAGCTGAGGTTAATTTAAAAACCTAACCAAAAAAACGAAACAAAAACTTTTAGAAGAAAATTGAGAACATGTGTATGCAAGGATTTCTTAGGCAAGATACAAAACAGAAGATATCCTAAAAGAGAAAAAATTAATCTGACGACATTAAAATTCATAACGGCTGCCCAACAACGGCACCAAAACAAACTTCGGAAGCGACGTCTGCCAGGTGTGGCTCCAGGCCCTCTCAGACCCGTGCGCTACAGTCTGGACACAAGGGCATTCGTGGCGGCGCGTGGTGGCAAAAGTCATCAGCAACTCAGTCGCCAGGTGGAAAATCAAATAAATCACCGACGGCAGGGAGCAATCATAGAAAGAGTGCGGCAGGGCCTCGCCCGCTGACGTGGGAGGACACCGGTGCTGTTTAGACAGTCTAAGGAGGCAGAACCAACAGGATGCACGCATGTATGCATCTGGGTCGGCAACTGAGACCCAAGAGAGCTGATATTCCAGTCCAAGTCCCAGGACAGAAGACCAACGTCTCAGCTCAAGGCAGTCAGGCAGGAGGAGTTCCCTCTTCCCCCACCTGTTTGTTCTAGTCAGGTCTTCAACTGATTAGACAAGGCCCACCCACGTTGGGGAGGGTGATCTGCTTTGCACAGTCCACCCATTCGACCAGTTAACCTCATCCAGAAAGACCCTCACAGACACTCCCAGGGTCATGTTGGACCAAACAACTGGGCTCCCGTGGCCCAGTCGAGTTGACACATAAAATTAACCATCGTGACACTGGTATCCATGTGGAAATGTGCATTGCACAACAGAGAGAGCACAGTCCCAAGTACGCCTGGAAAGAGCAACACGAAGCCCTGCGTGCGGACACAAACGTCTCAGGGTCTCTGTGTCCATCAGTGCAGGACAGCGCCCGTGGTGACCTTCGGGAGGGTGGGAAGGAGGACACAGGCTCATCACCATGTGCTCTGTGGTGATAAATTATATCCAACAGGTGCACGTCCCATCTGCAGTTACAACACAAGACAAAACTTTAAAAGAATAAAGTCGGGTTGATGAGCTTGACCTTAACACGGACTCCTAAGGGAGATCTTCCCGGGGACGCATCCTGGGCAGAGGGAGCCAGGCATGGCGAGCAGAGGGGCCTGAATCGGCGAGGGGCTGGCAGAAACCTGGAGAACTCAGCCAGGCAGGGCTGCCAGGAGGCAGAGCCAGGAGAGGACCCTGGCGAGCCCAGACAGGAGTTGCGAGTCCCAATTTGAGCAGCTGAAGGCAGCATGTGGGGCGGCTCACAGGGCAAAGCAACCTGTACCAAGAGAAGCAGCAGCCCCAGAGTACGCTGTGCGGGAGGTGAGAGCCAGGGAGAGGGGCGGGGGAGGGCCAAGGGGAGCGTCAGGGGGAGGGGCAGGGGAGGGGCAGGGGCAGGACCAGGGGAGGGGCAGGGGAGGGGCAGGGGAGCGTCAGGGGAGGGGGCAGGGGCAGGGGCAGGGGCAGGGGCAGGGGGAGGAGGGGGCAGGGTCGGGAGGAGGGCCGGGGGGCGGGCCGGGGGGCGGGCCGGGGGAGGGCCGGGGGGCGGGCCGGGGGAGGGTCACGGTGAGGGCCGGGGGAGGGCCACGGGGAGGCAGGCCCTCAGTGCCCTTCAAGAGCCCCTGTGGTCTGGATGGTTTCCATGGTGACGCTGAGCAGCATTTGCCTCTTTCAGCCTCTGTCTCTGAGTGTGGTCTGGTCTCAAGGCTGCAGGACCCCAGAGCAGACCCCGCTGTCTTTCATGGCGCTGGGTGCTAGAGAGATTTGCACACTGTAACAAACACCGCTCTCGCCCTTCCTTTTTTTTTTGCTGGTTTTGGAAAATACAGTTATTTTTTTCATGAAAAATATATTCCTTATATTAACATATAATGGACTTATTATTATTTTAAATTTATAAACATTTGATTTTTCTCAGTTTTAATATCGATAGATTTATCACACAGGAGGTAAAGCTCTTTGGGATCCACAAAGGTTTTTAGGAGCTGAAAGTAATTCTGAGGCCAACAGGTCCCAAGGGACCCCTGATCTGCACGGGACACAGATCTAAAGCACCAGCATTAGACTAGAATCGACGTAACGGTTTTGACATCAAGACTCGCGGTTCCTAAGCTGATGGCTGTTGTGCGAGTGATAGAAACACACCCAGAGTTACGTGGGTGTGTGTATCATGCACACACACACGTATTGTAGCTAAATAAAAAGGATTTGGGGGATGGACAACAAAAACAAAAATCTACATAATGCTTTTTATTAGAGACACATCTAAAACACAAGCATATAAAAAAGCCCAAAGAAAAAGAACTGGAAAATACAGAAAAGGCAAGTATTAACCAAAAGAAAGCTGAAGCAGTAATACCACCAGGAAACAAAAATGGGGAAATCATCACTGAAGGTCAGCGTTGTCAGAAGAGGCTCAGCTCCCCAGGGGGCGGTAACTTCAATGCAACAGCTGACATCTTCCACCAGAGTGTTCAAATTCACCCAAAACAAGACAAAGACAAGTTCCGTTCATTTAGACATAACCTCTAAATAATTCAAGCGCCAAAACACATTGCAATGGAAATTTTAAAATATTTAGAACTAGAATGTAACAAAACCACAGCCTGTCCAGCAGTGGGAGCTGAGAAGGACCCCCAGGAAGAAGCGGGCTGGAGCGGAAGAGAAGTAAGAACACCGGAAAGCTACTCCTCCCTCTCAGAAGCTCAGAAGAGAAAGACGAAACCAACACAAGGAACGTGTAAGGTATGAAAGGAGAACAAGAGCAGAAATCAATGGAGGGTTAAAGCAGAATCCAGAGAGGACAGAGAAACCTCCATGTGGCTTCCTCAACAAGCCTTTGTCAGGACCGACCAAGGAAAAGGACACAGTCTCCCTCAAATCGTCCGGACGAGGAACGAAAGGATGGCAGAACGCGATGCCACAAAAATTGAAAGGAGAAGAGAATCCAAACTGTATGGCAGATCTACAGTAATGAAAACGCATCCACCAGGGGAACGGAGTCCAGACCGCCACATCTTTGACAAGGGCACCAAGGACACGCAGCGGGCAGAGGACAGCCTCCTCAGCACCCAGTGCTGGGAAATGACAGCTACAGCCACAACAGGGACCGGACCCTACCATCCACCACTCACTAAAACTAACTCAAAATGAATCAGAGCTCAACACAAGGCCTGAAACCATAAAACTCCTTGAAGAAAACAGGGAAAGAGCTCCTTGATATCAGTCTTGGTGATGATTTTTGGATCTGACTCCCAAAGCAAAGGCAACCAAAGCAAAAATAAATAAGTGGGAGCACATCTAACTAACAAGCTTCTGCACAGCAAAGAAAACCACCAAGAGAGTGAAAGGCAACCTATGGGGTGGGAGGAAATATTTGCAAACCACATATCTGATAAGGGGTTAATATCCAAAATATACAATGAATTTATACAACTCTATAGCAAAAAAACAGACAATCTGATTTAAAAATGGGCAGATCTGAATAGACATTTTTCCAAAGAAGATATACAGATGGCCAACAGGTACATGAAAAGATGCTCAACATCACTAATCATCAGGGAAATGCAAATCAAAACTACACCAAGATATCACCTTACACCTGTGAGAATGGCTATAATCACCAAGACAGATGTTGGAGAGGATGTGGAGAAAAGGGAATCCTCATTCACTGCTGGTGGGAATGCAAACTGGTGCAACCTCTATGGAAAACAGTATGGAGATTCCTCAAAAAATTAAAAATAGAAATACCATATGACCCAGGTATCCAACTTCTGGGTACTTATCCAAAGAACTTGAAATCAACAATCCAAAGAGGCTTATGCACCCCTATGTTCATTGCAGCATTACTCACTATAGCCAAGAAGTGGAAGCAACCCAAGTGTCCATCCACAGATGAGTGGATAAAGAAGATGTGGTATATATACACAATGGAATACTACTCAGCCATAAAAAAAAGATAAAATCATCCCATTTGCAACAACATGGATGGACATGGAGGGTATTATGTTAAGTGAAATAAGCCAGACAGAGAAAGACAAACACCATATGACTTCACTCACATGTGGAAGATAAACTAACACACGGACAGAGAGAACAGTCTGGTGGTTACCAGGGGGAAGGGGGTTGCGGGGTGGGCACAAGGGTTGAAGGGCCGCATTTATATGGTGACTGACAAATAATAATGTACAACTGGAATCTCACAATGTTATAAACTATTAGGACATCAATAAAAAAATAAAATAATCAGAAAAGAAAAAAATTATTAAAACTGTTCAAAAAAGTGATTTAGCCATATGTACCAAGAGCTTTAAAAAGTATATTCCCTGTGATGCAGTAACTCTACTTCCAGAATTCTATTCTAAGGAAAAAATCAAAAGATTTCCTGAGGCAAATATTTTTGTACAAGAAGCCTAATTTATAATAGTGAAATATTGGGGGATGACTAAATAATTATGTGACAATTATATAATAAAACATCATCTTATTTAAAGAAATGACCATCATCAAAAAGGTAGGAAACTGGGACTGGCCTGGTGGCGTAGTGGTTAAGTTCACACTCTGCTTCAGCACCTGGATTTCTTGGGTTCGGATCCTCATCAAGCCATGCTGTGGCAGGCGTCCCACATACAAAATAGAGGAAGATTGGCACAGATGTGAGCTCAGCTCAATCTTCCTCACCCCCCCCAAAAAAAGATAAGAAATAACAAAACTTGGAAAGGATATGGAGAAAAGGGAACCCTCATGCACTGCTGGTGGGAATGTAAACTGGTGTAGCCACTATGGAAAACAGTATGGAGGTTCCTCAAAAAATTAGAACGAGAACTACCATATGATCCAGAAATCCCTCTTCTGGATATTTGTCCAAAGAAAATGAAATCAGTATCTTGAAGAGCTATCTGCACCCCCATGTTCATAGCAGCATTGTTCACAATAGCCAAGATAGGGAAACAACCCAAGTGTTCACTGACAGATGAAAGGATAAAGAAGTTGTGATCTACGGTCATGCATCACAGGGACACGTTCTGAGAAAGCGTTATTAGGCGATTTCACCACTGTGCGAACATCACGGAGTGCACTTAGACAAACCTGGATGGTACAGCCCACTGCACACCTGGGCTGTGTGGTCTAGCCTACTGCTCCTAGACTACGAACATGTACAGACGTCACTGTACTGAATGCTGTAGGCAACTTGTAACACAATGGTGAGTATTTGTGTATCTAAACACATCTAAATAGACAAGGTCTGGTAAAAATATGGTATAAAAGATAAAAAGTGATACACTGTATAGGGCACTGACCACGAATGGATTTGCAGGACTGGAAGAGGCTCTGGGCGAGTCAGTGAGCGGGCGGTGAGGGAATGCGGAGGGAATGCGGATGCCTAAGGCAGCACTGGACACTTCTGTAGACTTTATAACACTGTGCACTTAGGCTGCATGAAGTTTATGAAAACACATTTTCCTTTCTTCAATAATAAATTACTTAACTTACTGTGACTTTTTTACTTTAAAAACTTTTTAATTTCTTTTAACTTTTCGACTCTTTTGTAAAAACACTTAGCTTAAAATATAAACATTGTACAGCTATGAAAAATCTTTTCTTCTTCATATCCTTATTCTATAAGCTTTTTTCTATTTTTAAAATTGTTTAAATTTTTTTACTTTTTAGACTTTTTTGTTAAAAACTAAGACACACACACATCAGCCTAGACCTACGCAGGGTCAGGATCATCAATATCGCTGTCTCCCACCTCCACGTCTTGTCCCCCTGGAAGGTCTTCAGGGGCGCTAACACGCATGGAGCTGTCATCCCCTGTGATAACAGCGCCTTCCTCTGGGACACCTCCTGAAGGGCCTGCCTGAGGCTCTCCTTGAGGAGGTGTCACTCTTTTCAGAAACATGTCCATGGTGGTTTGCTTGGTTTGTTTCTTTCTCTCATCACAGATTTGCTTATAAGCAGATAACACACCATGAACATTCCTCTCTATTAATGAAAACTTTTCGATGTTGGGGTCCAAGTTTTAAACTTTTTAAGGAGCTTGTTGAGGTCTGCAAAATCTTCTGCTAAACTCTTCTCTGTGAATTTTCTTGAGGGTTCTTTCTCTTCTCCTGCAGTTTCCTTTTCTCTCGCCTCTTCTTCAGCTATGCCTTCCTGTTCCAGTTCCAACAACTTCTCACTAGTCAATTCCTCAGAAACCAGCCCTAGAAGCTCCTCAGTGTCATCCTCATCCACACCCAGGTTAAAGCTGTTTGCCATCTCAACCACAGCCTCGTTGATGTTTGCAACCTCCTCATCCTTGGTAAATCCTTTGAAGTCATGGACGAACCTCTTGAGTGTCTTCGTCCAGAAGCACTAGGCGACAGGAATTTTTCAGCTCCATTATAGTCTTATGGGACCACCATCATATATGCGGTGCGTCGTTGACCAAAACATCTTTATGCGGTGCATGACTGCATATGTACAACGGAATATTACTCAGCCATAAAATAGAAGGAAATCCTGCCATTTTCAACAACATGGATGAACCTGGAGGGCATTATGCTAAGTGAGATAAGCCAGTCAGAGATAGACAAACAATGCATGGTATCACTTACGTGTGGAATCTAAAAAGAAAAAAAAAAGTTGAACTCATAGAAGCAAAAAGTAGAATGGTGGTTGCCAGGGACTGGGGGTATGGACCACAAGGGGACATGTTGGTTAAAGGGTACAAACTTTCAGTTATAAGATAAAAAAAAGTTCTGAGGATGTAATGTACAGCATGATTAAAACCAAGATAGGAGGACATTTGCCAAAACTCATCACATTGCAGACCTTAAACGGACGCAGTTTACTGTATATCAACTGTACCTCATATAGATTTTTTAAAATAGGATATTATGAACAACGTTATTACAAAAAATTTGAAAATTTAGATGATATGGACAAATTCTTAGAAAACATAATCATCATTTCAATTCATACCCCACCAAAAATCAATAAACTTCAACAAGCATTCATGAGTTTTTTAAAAAAAACTTAGCAAACGGGACTTCCAGTTATGAAAACTTTCTCAACCTGAAAAAGGATATCTACAAAAAATCTCAGCAACCATCAAACCAAGAGGTGAAACAACATGACATTTCCTTTAAGGTCAATGGTAGTGAGGCACCATGCCCCTGTTTAACTCAGTCCCCCCCAGGCAGGCAGGGCAGAAATGAAGGTATATGGACTGCAAGAAAGAAACAAACTGTTGTTCATCTCAGATTATCTGATTGTCTACAGTAAAAGCCCAAACCACCTGCAGAAAAGAATCGTTAAGAATTATTTACAATTTTCAAATTTATTTCTATACATCGTGAAAAAAACTTAGATAAATGCAATTTCACAAGGATGCTATTTTCAATACTATCAAAATTATTTTTAAGAACACATGGATGAATTTAGCAAAAGATATATAAGAACTCTAGGAAAATGATACAATTGTTGTAAAAGACATTAAAGAAGTCCTAAATAAATGGAGAGATGCATGACGCTCATGGATTTGAAAACTCAAGGGCACTAAGATGGCAGTGCTCCTGACGTGATCAACAAACCTAACACACGCCCATCAAAATGCTATTGGGCGTGTGCACAAGAATGTGTGTGAACAGATCGTAAACAATCTGACTCGAAAATTCACACGGACAAGTAAAGCACCAATAGCCACCGGGCTATCTCAAGGTCCTGGCTTCTGTGGAGCCGCACCAGGTCCTAAGAATTGTCCTCAAGATGCGGTAAATAAGACAACACGGTCCAGCACAGGGATGGACAGACAGAACCCAGGGAGCAGTACATAAAGCCCAGAAACAGACCCACACAGGCAGACCAGTCAGGGGTGAGCAAGCACACTGGGGGTCAGGGTGGAAAGAGGAATTGTTCCGAGAGCAGGGCTGGGACATCTGCTTATGTAAACAGGAAAACGTCAAAGTTAACCCCCGCCTCACACCACACATCTACATCAACCCCAGGTAAGACCCAAGTGTGAAAAGTAGATTATACAAGTTGTAGAAGTTAGGATAAGATAACAGCTTCATGACCTCCAGGGGTGTGGACTTTTTAAGCAAGGTATAAAAAGCACACGCCTTAAGAAAAACATCAATAAAAGTTAACTGTGTTCGGGGCCGGCCCGGTGGCGCAAGCGGTTGGGTGCGCGCGCTCCGCTGCGGCGGCCCGGGGTTCGCTGGTTCGGATCCCGGGCGCGCACTGACGCACTGCTTGGCAAGCCATGCTGTGGCGGCGTCCCATATAAAGTGGAGGAAGATGGGCACGGATGTTAGCCCAGGGCTGTCTTCCTCAGCAAAAAAAAAAAAAAAAAAAAGAGGAGGATTGGCAGATGTTAGCACAGGGCTGATCTCCTCACAAAAAAAAAAAAAAAAAAAGTTAACTGTGTTGAAATTAAAAACTTCTGTCCTAAAAAGACACTAAAGAAAGTGAGAATGTTCTGCATATTGTTACTGAACCCAAACACTACTATGCTTCCTTTACCCGAAGCATAGTAGGGCCAATAGAGAAAAAAACTGAAACACCAGGCTTGTGACAAGGAAAGAGGTTTACTATTATCAAAAGGCAGCCAGACGAGGACATGGCAATTAGAACTCAGATCCACCTCCTCCAAGGGAAAAAGGTAGGAGGTTTTACCTGGGGTGTTAGGTAGGCGAAGGAGAGAATGTGCTGGGGTTTCAGTTGGGGGAGGGAGAGCACGTGCTGGGGTGTTAGGTGGGGAGGGGAGCGTGCTGGGGTGTTAGGTGGGGGAGGGGGAGCGCGTGCTGGGGTGTTAGGTGGGGGAGGGGGGGCATGTGCTGGGATTTAAGTCGGGGAGGGGAGCATGTGGCCGTTTAGTTGGCACCTTCCCACCAGCCGGTGTTTGGCCTTGAAGACTGAATTTCTTTCCCTTGACTATTGGGCTTTTCTGGTTAGTTTTCATCTTCAGCCTGCATTTGCCCTTGTGAGGCTGAATCTTTACTTGTGGACCTTGAATTTCTGGGAAAGACAGCTCACTCATATACCCAGGAGGGACAGAAAGACCTGATTAGTCTCAAACAACAGTTGATTGTGCTGAATGTGCACAGATTCAGTTAGCAAAGCTTATCTCAAAGTTTTTGTTCTCTCCTTCTAGCCCAGGGAAGATTTTTTAACTTCTTCCTGCTCGGTTTTGATATGTCTGTTAGGTCCATTTGGTCTAATGTATAGCTTAAGCCCATTATTTCTTCGTACATTTTCTGCCTGGATGACCTGTCCATTGCTGGAAGTGGGGTGTGGAGGTTCCCTACCACTATTGTACATTGTCTAGGTCTCTCTTCAGATCTGTTAGTATTTGCTTAAGATATTTAGGTGCTCCAATGTTGCGCGTGTATGTATTTACAATTGCTATGCCAATTGATGAACTGACCCCTTTATCACTGTATAATGACCTTCCTCGTCTCTTGTTACCATTTTTGGCTTAAAGTCTCTTTTGTCTGATATTAGTATAGCTGTCCCTGTTCTCCTTTGGTTTCCATCTCTGTGGAACACCTCTTTCCATCCCTTCACTCTCAGCCTGTGTGTCCTTACCTCTGAAGGGAGTCTCTCATAGGCAGCATAGAGCCGGGTCTTGTTTTTTCATCTGTTCAGCCACTCTGTCTTTTGATTGGAGAATTTAATCCATTTAATTATGATATGTTTATGATATGTTTAAATATGATATGTTTAATCATTGACAGGTAAGGACCCCCTACTGCCATCTTGTTAATTGTTTGGGCTGTTTTGTGGCCCCTTGTTTCTTTCTCCCCCCACTTGCTGCCTTTGTGAACTGATGATTCTCCATAGTGGTATGCATTGATCCTCTTCTCTTTATCTTTTGTGAATCTACTGTAGGTTTTGTTTTGTGATTACCATGAGGCTTACATAAGACATCTTAGAGCTATAACAGTCTATTTTAAGCTGATAACTTAATTTCGGTCACACACAAAAACTATCCTTTTAAACCCCCCACCATATTTTATGTTTCTCATGTCACGATTTACATCTTTTTATATTGTGTATCCATTAACAACCTATTGTAGCTCTGGTTATTTTTAATACTTCTGTCCTTTCGCCTTTATTCTGAGTTAAGTGGCTAACATGACACCATATCACAGTGCTGGAGGATTCTGAATGTGACTATATACTGATACACTTACCTTTACCAGTGTGTTATGTTTTCACATGTTTCTATGTTACTAATTAGGAAAAAAAGTAAGAAAAACAAAAAGGAAGCAAGAGACAAGCCCCATACTGGGAGGGAATATCTGCACGGCATATGAGTAAAGAGGCAGTAGTATTGGGAATTCACAAATAACTCCTACAAAATCCACGAGAAGAGAGAGGCCCTTAGGGAGGATGGACAAAGGATTCGAGGCCCTGGACAGAAAAGAGACAGCAGTGGCTGACAGGCAGAGGACGAGCAATACCATTCCCAAGAAACAGCGCCTCTGGCCGCCAGCCCCCGACTCAGAACTCCCTCGAGGTGAGGTGCGCACACCCTATGGACCCACACGTCCCTGCATGCACCCCAGGGCAACGCTCGCTGTGGCCCGGAGGAGCAAAAGCATGCACTGTCTTTCTCTAAGGACGGTCTCTACACACTACTCCCATCCCACTGTGCCCTGTGTCCTCACCTGGGGTGGGGTCCATTCTGCACTGATTATTCCCACCTCTCCTATGGGAGATGGGGTCAAATGGGATGCTGTCGAAGATTGTGTTTGAAGACTGCATTCCCATATTTGTACAACCATGTGCATAGCCCAATTATTCACAACAGCCAAAAGGTGGAAGCAACCCAAGTATCCATGGAGGGATGAATGGATTAACAAAATGCGGTTATACATACAATGGAATATTATTCAGCCTTGAAAAGGAAATTCTGAAACACGCTACAACATGGATGAAGCTTGAGGACATTACATAAGTGAAATACACCAGTCAGGGACAGACTGTATGATTCCGCTCACATGAGGTCCCTAGAGGAGTCAAATTCACAGAGACAGGAAGTAGAATGGTGGGCGCCAGGGGCTGGTGGAGGGGGTGGGGAGTGAGTGTTTCACGGGACAGGGTCTCAGTTTGGGAAGATGAGAGAGTTCTGCAGATGGACAGTGGTGATGGCTGCACAACAATGTGAATGTGCTTAATGACATGGAATCTACACCTAAAAATGGTTAAAAATTTTTATATTATGTATATTTCACCACAATTTTAAAATGTAAACATTTTTTAAAAAACTAGATTGCCATATTTCATGGATTCCTAGAACTTCCTCCTCCTGTTCCCAGCCTCAGGCCACTCTCCAGCTGTCTGCACACTGCCAGGTCATACCCATGTCTCCTGAAGGGACTCCACCTGCGGGCAGCCTGAGAGCTGAGCCCACACACCTGGGCTCACTCCTGGATTGCCCAGGGCACGGCTGTTCCCAGGGAGCATGCTTGGAACGGCCCCCACCCGCCCCCACCCACGGGCTTCCCCTTCCGCCCCCAAATGTTCAATTCCACCCCTGAACCCCCTCCCATCCCCCCAATTCCACCCCCGCCCCTAAACACCCGCTCCCACTCCAATGCTCCCTCCTGCCCCCCCAGTCCCTGCCCCCCAACCCCCCGGAACAGGCCGCTGTCTCTGGGACCCTTACCTAACCCAACCGGGGACCCAGCTTAGTTGCATCAGAGCAAACGAACATGGGAAGCAGACACGACTTCTGACCTGGGGGGCAGGCAGTGGGGTCACCTGGAGCCGCTGGGAGCCCCATCCTGCTGCTGGACCCCGGCCCAGGACCACTGGTTGTCTCAGTGACCTGCACGCTGCGCGCTGCCCACAGGCCCTCCCCTGACCGCCTCCCTCCCAGGGGCAGTGTGTTCACTCTCCTCCAGGTGGTCTGAAGACAGCTGGCACACACCTGCTCGGCTGCTCCCCAGCCCCAGAGCAGCTGACAGCCTGAGCGCCAAGCATGCACCAAGCCTCCTCCCAGTGCTGGAGTGCGCACCCCCCAGCCCTCCTGGGTAGGCGCAGCCCCAGCTGTGTGTTCCTGCACAGACACGGGAACAGGGCCATCAAGGCACGCGGGGCGGTGCCAGAGTATGTGGCCAGGACACTGGGCAGGGGGGACACACATCCTGGGAGCCGTGGAGGCCGCTGGCGACAGCCGCTGCTCAGCTGGCCCACGTGGTGTCATCACCTTACTGAAAGTCAGCAAAACTGAGACCAATGCTGTGTTGGCAAAGAATCACCCACGAGGCCTGCCTATCCGGTATCACTTGAAGGACAGGGGCCCTAAGAATGTAAGGTGCACCCTGGGGTGGATCGGGGGCGCACCAAGGCCACGCAGGACCCAGAGCGTCACCACCATCACCCTGCTCCACAGAACACGTCAGTTCTCCCCAGACAGCTCTGTAAGTCCGATGCAACTCCTATCCAAGTCCCAGCAAAAGAGAGATCAGCCATAATCTTGAAAGCTCGAGCTCCATGAAGTCGGGAAACCTGCAAGGTTTGCAGAACAGCTGCTGCTGCCGGATCCCTGACCTGCAGCTGTGTGCAGCCTGACACTGCCTACCGCCCCCCTGAGCACCTGAGCCCGGCTGGGATCCCTTCCCACCACACACACACACTCCCTGCCCACGGTGCTGCTGTGACCCTGCCACTTGCTTAGTCCAGCTCTGCTGGATCTTCTCTCCCTCTCCGTCTCTCTTCACTCTCTCTCCCTCTCCACGTCTCTCCCGCTCCCTCTCCATCCCCCCCCTCCTTCTCCACCTCCACCTCTCTCTCTCTCCCTCCCTCTCCCTCTCTCTCTCTCCCTCTCCACGTCTCTCCCGCTCCCTCTCCATCCCCCTCCTTTTCCATCTCCACCTCCCTCTCTCTCCTCCCTCTCCCTCTCTCTCTCTCCATCTCCCTCTCCCTCTCTCTCTCTCTCTCTCTCCCTCTCCATCTCCATCTCTCTCCCTCTCCCTCCCTCCCTCTCTCTCTCTCCCTCTCCATCTTTCTCCTCTCTCTCTCCCTCCCTCTCTCTCTCTCCCTCCCTCTCTCTCCCTCTCTCTCTCTCCATCTCCCTCTCCCTCCCTCTCTCTCTCTCCCTCTCCATCTTTCTCCTCTCTCTCTCCCTCCGTCTCTCTCTCTCCTTCCCTCTCTCTCCCTCTCTCTGTCTCTCTCCCTCTCTCTTTCTCTCCCTCTCTCTCTCCCTCCCTCTCTCTCCCTCTCTCTTTCTCTCTCTCTCCCTCTCCCCACAGCACAGCATTTTATTCACAGAACTTAGCCCTTGCAACTGACTCTACTCTCCCGATAAGGATTATGTGTCCATGCTGGCTCTAGATCTGTGGCTCTGTCCCTGGTCATCTGCCACTGGACAGATCCCAGCTGAGCTGAGGGTTTGCTGCAGCCATTTCTCTCCTTCCTGTTTGTTCCCTTCCTGCATTTTAAAAGTCTACGAGCACTGACTTGCCGTGTGCCCCGTCTCACCTTCTCCATCTGCAGTTACTCTCTGCATTGCCCACTGCCCATCTTACTCTCAAGCAGTTGGCCATAAAGCAAATTTCTGGAAAATGAATCACAATTTTCCTTTGAGCTTCATTTAAAACGAACAGATATGTTCCTCTGGAGAAAAGTCTAAGCTGAAACACTTAATCCATTGTCTTCTCCACTATATACTGGAAAATATTATTTACAATTACGTTTTGCCAGTCCAGTATTTTGCTACATCTATACTCTGGTCTCTCAGACACTTCAGACTCTGTCCTCCTCAGTGACATTTCCAGTGTCTTAGGTGAGAATATCAAATCATGTGTCGAGGTGATGCGTTCTAACACAAATTCTTATTGATACTGGACAAGCCTCTTAATTTTGAATATTCAATTAATAACAAATAAAGTAGTGCCAAATTGATCAGTTCTACAGTTCTATCAACATGTAGAGTTTATTTCAAACACGCAGTATGCATGCTGAGAACTTCTGAAGTATGTCAACATTTTTCACTACTAGATTTCTAGCATCCACCACAAGGAGGTTCTTAATATATTTGTAAAATTAATTAAATAAACTGATGTTCATGTTGTCAATTCAAATGCCAAAAATAAAACAGAAAAAGAGAATTTATTTGTTAGCGTAAGTACAGGAATTCATAATCTTCTTTTGCACAATAAACTATCATGCTCTCAATAAAAGTAAAAAACCCAGCAAGGCTTCTTGTAGGCACAGACAAGCTTCTTCTAAAATTTACGTGGAAAGGCGCAGGCCCTAGAACAGCTAAAACAGTCTTGAAGAAAAAGAATAAAGTGGGAAGAATCACTCTACCCAACGTTAAGCCTTGCTCGGCCTCAGCAATCAGGGCAGCGGGTATCGCAGAGGGACAGACTCACGGATGAACAGAGCAGAGACCCGGGAACAGACCCACACGAACCTGCTCAACTGATCTGTGACGGGAGAAAAGGAGATTCAACGGAGGAAGGAGAACCTTTAACAAGCGGTGCTGGAGCAGCGGGACATCCAGGGAAAATGGACCTCGAGCCAAGGCTCACCCCTTCTGTGAAAATCAATTCATGGACTTAAATATACCACAGAAAACTATAAAGCTTTTAGGAAAAACAGGAGAAAACCTTCAGAATCTGGGGCTGGGCAAAGAGTGCCTGCACTTGACACCTACAGCATGGTTCATGAAAGGAAACACTGGTAACTTGACCTCATGAAGATGTAAAGCTTTTGCTTGGCAAAAGCCCTCGTGATGAGGATGAAAAGACAAGCTACAGAGTGGAAGACAATATTTGCAAACCAGGTGATCCTCATTACTCGTGGATTCTGCACTTGTGAATTCACCTGCTCACTAAGTTTACCTGTAACCCCAAAATCAGCATTCAAGGTGCTTTCGAGGTCCTGGGGGACGTGCTCAGAGCTTCCAAAGCTCAACTCTCCCAAGGCCGACTGTTCCAAGGCCCACGCTCCCAGCCGGTGCAACAAGGCCTCGGTCTGCCTCCTCCTTCCAGCGCTCAGACTGTCAACGAGCGTCCTTCTCACGGTCTATTTAGTGCCACGTTTTTTGCATTTTTGTACTTTTTGTTGGCAATTTCGCTCTTTAAACGGCCCCCAAGCATAAAGCTGAAGTGCTGTCTAGTGTTGCTGAGCTCAAGAAGGCTGGGACGCGCCTCACAGGGAATGCGTGTCTTAGAGAGCTTCCTCCAGGCAGGAATCCTGGTGCAGTTGGCTGAGTCCGATGTGAACCTGTCAACAGTACACGTGAGACAAGGCATCTTTACACAGAAACACACATCAAATAAGGTTACCTACTGATTGGTTGACAAAAAGGCTGTGCCCAGGGCTGGTGGGACCCTCACTCCATTCTTCCCCAGGGGCGGTGGTTCAGGATTCACTAATGCAGAGTCGGCGGTGATTTTATAGACAGAACAACCTCAAACAATGAGAATCCACCACATGCGACAAAGGACTAGGATTGAAATATGTACTCAAGAGTGAAAATAAAACAAACAACCCAACTAGAAAACGGACAAATGTCACGAAAAGACATGTCACCAGGGAGGACACACAGGTGGCAAATGAGCCGTGAGAAGAGGGTGGACACCACTAGCCCTCAGGGAGACGCCACTGCGGCCGGGTTCAAAACAGCGACACCCCAGTGCTGGTGAAGATGCAGAGAAACTGGGTCTCTGGGACGCTGACGGTGGGAATGCTACGTGGTGCAGCCATGCTGGAAGAGTCTGCAGTTCCTCATAAACTAAACAGACAACTGCCCTTCGACCCAGCCACTGCTCTCCGGCCATCAGTCCCAGAGAAACGAACGCGTGTCCACACGAACTGCAGTTCACGTGTAAGAACACCTAACTGGAGGAGCCCAGTGTCCTCACCCAGGCGGACGCCTGAGCAGACTGGTGACCCACACCCAGCGCACTGAGCGCTGGAGAGGAGTCAGCTGTTGACAGAGCCCGACCAGGCAGACCTCCAGGGGTCACGCTGAGTGGGGAAGGCACCTGGAGGTCACCATCCGAAACCACTTACGTCACGTTTTTAAATGACAGAATAGGAATGGAGGGCAGACTGGTTAGGGGTGGGGGACTGTTCGGTGGTCGAAAGGGTCAGCAGGGACCCTGCGGGATGGCAATGTTCTGTGTCTTGACTAGAGTGAGATGCACTGACCTCCCTTTGTGAGAAAACTGCACAGAACTCGCACCACACAAATGAGAACAAACAAAACGAATATCATGAGGACAGCGGGCGGCAGCAGGGTCCATATCCCCGAGTGATGCTGTGGCTCAGTTTTGACAAAAGTTACCCTGGGGGGCCTCTCTGCATCAATTCCTACGAGGGCAAGGACCTCGGTAAAACTTCCATTAAACAGTCACGACAGTGCAGCACAAGGTGCCAGGGGTCCCAGGTGCATCAGGAGAGGCCGCCGCAGGCTGGAGGCCCAGGCCAGGCGTCTGCACAGCCCTGTCCCCCAGCACTCCCTGCATCCGCCGCACTCGAGGTGCTCGTGACCCCCAGGCCGCCCCCCCCCCACGGGGCCAGGGGCTCGCCCTCGGCCCCACTCCCCTGGGATGGTGCCAGGCCCGGTGCAGAGCCCGTCCCCGGGGGCAGAGGGGCCTCTGGTTACCGCTCATCGTCCTGCCTGCTGTCCCCCAGCGGCCTGGCCCCAAGGGCACTGTTTGAAGAAGTTTCCAGACATGCATCTGGCTCAGGGCCAAGCCCCCACAGTGTCCTCCGCCTGGACACACCCATCATGTACAGCCCCTGACCCCATCCCCACATGAGCGCCGTCCCCCCATGTCCATCTCGCACACCCTGCCTCGGTCCCTGCTCTGTCCCCAGCATGGTGTCCGATCCTACAGGCTCTGTGCTCACTTGTGTGGTCTGAGGCACTGGTCACCGCAGAAGGAAGGGAGGAGGAAGCCGTCTGGTCTTCCCAGCAGGGCCCTGCCCCCCTTACTTCCCCTGACCAACGGCTCACTTCCAGAGCTCTGCGACATAAAAGCACGTTTATTCAGAAATAATTCGTCCCCACAAACACCGTGACCAAAGGAATCAACATCGTTGGAAAAGAAACTGAGGACACAGACAGTGTGTGGGTCAGGTGTCCAGACCAGAGTGGGCAGGGACACCCCCGCCCCCCGGGGCTGACGCACCCACGCTCCCTTATGCACACACAGGCATCCGCCCAAGATTTAAACCCCAAACCCCCAAAAGGAAATGAGCGAGGCTGGGGGCTCCACCTGGTGGAGGTTGGGCCGTTGGTGGGAGCGAAAAGGCACAGAGGCCGCGCAGCACCTCACACCCGGCTCCTCCTGCGCGGCCCGACCTGAAGGGGCGGAAAGCCTGCGCCCAGGTGGAGCTCTGGGCAGACCCCGAGGAAGGGGCAGAGCTGCCGCGGCGCGGGGGCGGGGCGCGGCGGGGCAGCAGAGCCCCGCGCACAGGAGACGCGCTGCCTGAGCCGTGTGCAGGGTGGGCGTCCTGAGGGGCGGGCAGGGAGCCGCGTGCTGGCTCTGCTGGGCCTGAGTGGGAAGCGTCGGGTACTGGCCACGTGCAGGGGTCGCTGGGGGCCTGGACCGTGGCTGGACACGCAGCCACATCCTACAGGTCGGACTGACAGCAGGCTGGCTCCTGGGCCAGCTGGGGAGACGGCGGGTGGGCTTCCTGGCAGGGGGCCGCAGGTTGTGGGTCAGAGTCCCATTTTCAGACGGTCCGGACACCGTCCGTGTGCTCAGGGCTGCTTTCCTGAGGACAAGCTGCAGCCCTCGGGCCACGACGAGGAGAAGCTGTGTCCATCTGCGCGACAGCGGCGTCGGCGACGCAAGGACGGCACTCTGGACGCACAGCCCGCGGGGGGCTCAGCGGCGCTCTGCGTGGGAAACGCGGGCACCGTGTGCAGCTTCAGCGCCTGTGGTGGTCGGGGCGCCGGCACTGACTGGAAGGGCAGGGAGAGCTGCCCAGTGACCGAACGTTCCAGACTTTCCCAGGTCTGGGTAGCACAGTTGTATGCTCCCTCAGGATCCATCAAACAGCGGAAAGTGTGCATTTCACTGTGTGCACAATTTTATTGCATGTTAATTTTACCTCCAAGGGTAAAAAAAGAACCACAAATGGACGGTGATGAAGGTGTTATGGCCGAGGGGGCTGAGGTCTGCCACTGGCTTGGAAATGCATCAAGAAATAAGAAGGGCAGAGGGGGCCTGGAGGACCGGGTAGCGACTGATGCCTGAAGGAGCCAGGCCAGCAGCTCACAGGGAGTCAGCGGGTCCATGGGTGTGAACCGCACAGCTCTCCCTTTCTGTGGTGGACTTCTCATAATCACACGCGGGAGGGGCGCCTCTACACAAGGATCATAACTGGGGACCCCCCAGCAGGGCCAGTGACCCCAGACCCTGGCGCCTGCTGCCCGCCGGCCTCCACTCAGACACACTCGGGGCATCGGGGCACAAGTTCCCAGGACCAGCCTCTTAAAATGGGATCTCTCTCCCACTCAGTCTCAGCTTTCCTACCCGAATCTGCCTCAAACCTATTGATAAATACTCCTTGCACCAGGGCCAGGTAAAGAACACAGCACAACTGGCCGCGTGCCACGGTGTTAGGGGGTCAGCATCCGGCCTGTGCCCGAGGTGGACCAAGTCACCTGATGCCAGCAAACAGTCCAGAGGAAATCGTCCCACAGGACTTATTTGGGAGACATGCACCAAAGCGCCGTTCATTTCAGCAAAACAAGACAACAGAACAGAGGGAGGGAGCTGCACGTCCATGGGGGCCCCGCTGAGGGAACCGGGTGATGTGCAGACACTAGACGTCACCAAAACCTGCATGATGACAGGGAACGTGCTCCCAATTCGGGAAAACGCAGGACATGACACTGTGAACTACTGGACAGTGAGACCCAGCTCCTCGGAGAAAGAAGGCACAGGCAGACCCGATGAAAACCCAACAGCTGTGTATGTTTAAACCAGCGCTCTTGGAAAACCCAGTGACCCGCAGCGCCACCGGGCCGGGGTTGGAGTGACGCAGCAGTCCACCTGAGGGCAAGGAGCCCCCGAACCCTCTCCTGCCCCATCATTTCTTTCATTTCTGTTAATTATTTCCTTGTGTTTACTTTCTTTGAGCCTATTCTGTTATTTTGCTAACTTCTTCGGTCGAAGGCATAGCTGATTAATTTCTAGTCTTTTTTAATAATATGACTAACTCTATAAAATTACCCCCAATAAATTTACACCCACAACCAGATTTTGTTGCATTTTCATTGCCATTCATTTCTAAGTAGCTGATAATTTATGATTTTTTCTTTGACCCATGAGGTATTTACAATGAATTCCTTAACTTTCAAGTGTGTGAAGGATTTTTAGTTACCTTTCTGTCATTGGTATCTTTTTTACTAGAACTGTGATCAAAGGATATGGTCCCCATAAAACCAATACCTTGAAAATTGTGGAAACTTCAGGGCTGAGAACCAGGTTAATTTTCACACATATTCCACGTGTTTGATTGGAATGTGTATTCTCCAATCACCAGTGCCATGGCTCACAGACGCTTTAGATCGACCTTCTCAATTCTGCTATCTTGTCTTTGTTGACTTCTGTTGACTTGATTTACCAATTAATGATGACAGAGGATGTATCTGTGGTTTGTTCTCTGACACCAAATATGTGGCGTCTTTTCCAGCATCACCCAACTCTCCAATGCTCTGACACCAACCAGGTGTCCAACAACCCAACTCAGTTTCCACAGTAAGTTCCCGGAGTTGGCGCAGACCCCACAGATTCGAGGGCTCGGCCCACAAGACTGCCTCCACTTCAGATGCCAGTCACTACAGGGTGCCCAGCCACCAACACTGCTGTCCAACTTGGCTAGAAATTTGGGAGTTCCCAGAACCCCCTCCTCCGATTTGATAATTGGCTGGAAGGACTCACAGAGCTCTGCAAACACTCAGGTTTACTGGTTTATTATAAAGGATGCGAGTCAGGACCACCCAAAAGGGAGAGCCACGCAGGGCGAGTGTGGGGTGTGGTTCGTGCAGCCCCAAGCCCCCACCCCAGGCACTGCCCCCAGCACCTCCATGGGCTCCGACCTGGAAGCTCATCACCTCTCCTGGTTCAGGAGCTTTTGTGCAGCTGGATCTCCAGCCTCTCCCTCCCTGGAGGTCGGGGGTGGGGCTGAGAGTTCCCACCCTCTCATCACCTGTCCTTCCTGGTGACCTGAGCCACCTCATTGGCATAAACGCACTCCTAAATAGGCATTATAAATGTCAACCTACACATTCAGCATAAGATTTACCCATACATTTACCTTTTCTTTCCCTATTCATTCTAATCTCGCCTTTTAGACTTTCTCTTATGGGATTTTTGCTATGGGACTTTCCTTCTGCTTAGTCATCCTTTAGAATTTTTTAAATTTTAAGTTAGGCTCTGCTGGTTGCAAACTTTTTGTCTGTACAATTCTACACCCAATTCTGATGTGAGGGTTCTTTCTCCACACCAAACAATTCTGCGCCTCCCACTGGGGGTCCCACAGTTCAACTCCATTCTGACACCGTCTGCCTGGAGGCAGCGTCAGACCCCACAGATACAGGGCGCAGTCCCACAAGACCACCCCACTTCAGACACCAATCCCAAGTCCAGGTGTCCCCTGTGCTTGTGACCGACTGGCTCTAGATCAGAAGGTTCCCAGGGCCCCTCCTAGCGTTGGATTAATTCGCTGGAGCGGTTCACAGAACTCAGGAAACATTTCACTTACTGGATCCCTGGTTTACCGTGAAAGCATATAACTCAGGAACAGTCAGATGAAGAGACGCAGAGGGCAGGTCTGGGGAAAGGGCAGGAGCTTCCACACCCTCTCCAGGGGAGCCACCCCTCCCAGCACCTCCACGCGTCCACCAGCCTGGAAGCTCTTGGAACCCCGTCCTGTTGGGTTTTCTGGAGGCCTCATTACACAGGTGTGACTGATGAAGTCACTGGCCACTGGTGATTGGTTGACCCTCCAGCCCCTCTCCCCTCTCCGGAGATCAGGGGGTGGGACTGAACGTTCCAGCCCTCTAATCACAAGGTAGATTCCCCTGGTGACCAGCCCCATCCTTAGGGGCTTTCCAGAGTCACCTCATTAACATAAATCTGGTGTGGCTGACAGGGGCTTGTGAATATCAAGAAATCATTAGGGCCAGCCTGGTGGCGTAGTGGTTAAGTTCATGTGCTCCACTTCGGCTGCCTTGGGGTTCGAAGGCTCGAATCCTGGGCATGGAGCAACACACAGCTCATCAAGTCATGCTGTAGCAGTGTCCCAGATACAAAGTAGAGGGGGACTGGCACAGATGTTAGCTCAGCATGACTCTTTCTCAAGCAAAAAGAGGAAGATTGGCTACAGATGTTAGCTCAGGGCCAATCTTCCTCACCAAAAAAAAAAAAAAAAAGACACCTTTATCACTCTCATCACAGGAAATGCCAAGGGTTTTAAGGAGCTCTGTGCTAGGAACAGGACAAGACTGAATATGTGTTTCTTATTATAAATCACAATATCATAGTATCAGAATGTCTTATTTCAGAATGACAGTTTTGCTGGTATACAATTTTCGGCTGTTAATTTTTCTCTCAGTACATTTAAGATATTATTCACTTTCCTTCTGGCTCCCATTGTTGCTTTTTTTGTGTGTGTGTGTGAGGAAGATCAGTCCTGTGCTAACATCTGCCAATCCTTCTCTTTTTGCTGAGGAAGACTGGCCCTGGGCTAACATCCATGCCCATCTTCCTCCACTTTATATGGGACGCCGCCACAGCATGGCTTGCCAAGCAGTGCATCGGTGCGCACCCGGGATCTGAACCGGCAAACCCCGGGCCGCCACAGCAGAGCGTGTACTTAACCGCTTGTGCCACCGGGCCGGCCCCCCCACAACTGTTGCTTTTGATAAGCCAGATTAAAAAAAAAATTTTTTTTCTCTCTGCCTACTTTTAAGATCTTCCTGTCTCTGGTTCTGCACTTTCACTAAGATGTGCAGGGTAGAACTTTTTATTCACGCTGCTGGGGACCCATTGGGCTTCCTGAACCTAACAACTGACGACTTTCATCAATTCTGGAAAGTTTTCAGCCATTATTTCTTTGAAAATTGCCTCTGGCCCATGTTCTCGCCTCTCCCTCTGCAACTCCACTTAAATCACTACGTGACATTAAACCTCTCCCTTCTCCCATCTCCTAACCTATTTCCATCTCTTTGTCCTTCTGAAGCAGGGACCTGAGAGTTACTGTAGATGTTCAATGAGAACACAGTTGCCTTTCGACCTTGTTCCCAGCACAGACATAGATGAATCTTGTCAATTTGCTGTTTTCTGGTTTAACTTGAGGGGTGACTCGGGTCTCGAGGGTTTGTGAGCTTGTTTTGCAGAAGAAAGAGAAAGCCTTTGGGAGGTTGTGATCACTGGATGGCCTGCCCCCAGCAGCCGCTGCAGCCCAGAAATCAGACTGCACAGGGGCTTAGCGGGAGCGACCCCTTTGTTTCTCCGAAGCTCCTCCTGCCAAGCCCCTTAGCTCTATAAACCCCCTGCCTTTTGCTGTGGTGGAGGCGGATTTGAGCAAACCCAGGCTCCCACCTTCTCGTCTTGGCCAACTCGAATGGGGCCTTCCTCCATCTCCGAGCACGATGTCTCAGTGTTTGGCTTGCTGCGCATCAGACACCTGAACTTGAGATTAAGTATCACTGCTGCCTACATTCCAGGACCATCTCTTCATTCCTGGATCTTTCTTCAGATGGAACGTTTCCCAATTCTTCAGAAAATATATCCATGCATTTTTTTTTAAATATTTTTATTTCTAGAAGTTCTCTGCTTGTTCATTTTTATAGTCTCTTCCTTCTTAATAATTTTTAAATTCTTTATTTTACTTCTTAAAATACATTAAATATACTTACTTTATGTGTCTGGTTATTCCAGTATCTGAAAATTTGTGGGTTTGATTTCACTGTTTTTCTGCTGACTCTTGTTTCTTTGGGGGTTAAATGAGTGTTTCTGGGATTTTCAGTTTTTTAACAACGAAGGCATATTCCTTGGAACCAAGGCCTGAGCTGGACGAGGGCACATGCCAGGCTCCTGGAAATACTACCACTGGGCTTACTTTTTTTTTTTTTTCACTCTGAAGCTTATTTTTCAGAACTTTATACTTTTTACAAAACAAACTGAAGCATCTATGAAAACTAGCAAAGAGCTTCACAAGTACCTGCAGCAGTTCCAAAGACCCGGTCTATGAAACTGGAGGTGAGTGTAAAGGGAAACTCTGAGTGCCCCTCTGCCGCCTGCTCCAGGTGCCCCACGCAGAGCTCCTCAAAGCCAGAGATTTCTGAAGCACTGGTGCTTCTGTGGAAACCTCCTGGGTTTGTCCGACGAAGGGAGCTGTGCGGCGTGGCACCTTCCTCCTGGAAGCACTGAGGTAGGACAGGAATGTGCTTTCTTCAGACCTGAACCAAATACAGGAGGGTCCCAGGAACCTGGAGAACCAAGGACACATGTGGCACACGGCACCTCCGAGGCTGCATGCCACCAGAGCTGCTGCTGCAGACAGCCCGGCGCCCGCACCGCTGCCCGGAGAGGACGTCGGGCTCCCGGCCCGGGGCCACAGTGAGCAGCCCTGGGCGTTGTTAACTCACAGGGCAGCAGGTCCCACTTCCGAGGGACCGCCATGCTGCAGGCTGGCTCCTGGGCTCTGGTCACAGCCGGAGGAGCACGGCCCAGCCTGCAGCTGGAAAGGGAGGTGACGCTCCGGCACACTCTGGAGCCCCTGGACCATCCCACAGGCTGAGGGACGGACACTCACTTCCACACCACCCCATCGATGGTCGGTTAAAGAAACAAACGTGAACGAGGGCGCCACGGGCAGAGCCGAGACACGGGTGGCTGCTCTGGCCTTGGCTCCGAGACCCCCTCCCCGGAGCAGGTGGTGACCGCAGCACCGTCAGCAAGGGGCTCCTGCGTCCTTCCGTGTCGTGAGGACCACGCCATTCCTGCGGGTCAGAGGCTGACCTGCTTTCTTAACTCTGTTCACCCCAGGAGACACGCCCAGGACGGTGCCCGGCCTGACCAGATGCTCTCAGTAATGGGGGTCAGAAGTGCCCGGTTTCTGCTGGCCTGAGGAGGAGCCTCGCCTTGTCGGGCCGGCGGGCCCTCCCCACTGCCACCCCCGAGCCTCCCTCTCCCCCTGGTGCCCAGCGCCCCCCCCCACCTCCTCCTGGGGCGACTCCAGGCTGCATCTGACTGCAAGTTCTCGTAGAGGTCCTACTAGATCTGCCTGGCATCAGGATGGCTCCCTCCCCGCTCAGCCCTCCCCTCCCGGTTCCGTGGGCCCCGCTCCAATGGCCTGGCCGCCTCTTGCCCTGGGCCCACAAACCATGGCTCAGAGCCCCCAACGCCCCAATCTCCTCTGGACTCAACGCTCACTCACTGTCCTGGCCTCTGAGGCCTCTTCCCTTCTCATCGGTCCGCAAACCCAAGTACTCTGCTAACATATTCTATCTGTGTGCTCTCGTGTCTGAGGCAGAGCTTCTCGATGTATCTAGTCCACTCAGAACCAGCCTAGCTCCTTCCACCCAAAATGAAGCCAGAGTCCACGGGAGCCGCTTGGGGTCACACTTTAATAGTCACTCTGGGGCATCAGCAGGATGCCCCACAACCACGAGACCCACACTGCAGCGAGACAACAAAAATCAGCAGTTGAAAGGAGGAAACCAGCCGTCCCTGCGCTCGCACTGGCCTGGGAGGAGAAGGGGCTGCTGAAGCCACGGGGGTGGGGGGGGCCCAAGCTGCAGAGACGTGGTGTCTGGGTTCCCACAGCCAGCACCCCTGAGTGCAGAGGTGCCCCTGGAGGACTCAGGCACTGGGGGTCCAGGGGATGGGCCTCCTCCACACACAGAGGCTGCCAGCCCACCCAGTCCCACACGGTTCCCTCCGGCGGCAGTGCCGCCCAGCCAACGCTTAAGACAATTCCCAGAGTCCCCTCCGCAGCCCAATCCCAGACTGGGAGCCGGCCGAGGGGCTGCGGGCAGTCCGGAGCAAGGCCCTGGAGCGTCCTGTCCTCGCTGACAGACGAACACCATCCAGACTGACCCAGTTTGGAACGTCGTCCAGGGTCTGGGGGAAGCTGGGGCTCAGCTCAGCACAGAGGTGGGCACGGAGCCTGCTTCTCCCGCCCCCGGCACAGGGCCGCCCACGCTGAGCGTTGGGCCCTCCGCAGGAAGGACGCGGGCTGGGAACGCTCGGCCGCAGCAGGTGCCCGCGCCCCTGCAGCCCGGGAGCCCACGTACACTTGGGACCTCCCAGAGGGGTGTGTGTTCAGCCGGGTCACTCTGGGAAGTGGGGGCCGGTCTACAGGGCGAGGCGGACAGGCAGAGACCCTCTGGGGCCTGCGGGAGCGCAGGGACGTCCAGGGCTACTTGGTGGCTGTGGGCCACCAGTCCGGCACAGACGCGGTGAGAGCCACCCGGCCACTCTCGGCCGTTCTGATGTGCAGAGGGCCCCTGATTTTCTCCGACCGCAGCAGGGCCAGCCCCACGTCCCCCTGGCCCGCCCTGTACTTGCCGGCGGCCTGCCCCGACTGGGTAAGCACGGAGGTGCCGGGGGCGATGCCGCCCGCAGGGAGGGGCCCCGAGAGCCGCACCGGGAAGAGGCGCTTGCGCACGACGCCCATGTGGTGGGTACGCGCCGTCAGCTCCTGGCCGATGTAGCAGCCCTTCGTGAAGCTGACGCCATTCATGAAGGCCAGGTTGGACTCCAGGGGCAGGGCCACTCCTGGGGGCAGGTCATGGACGCCCTCGGGAACGCCTGTCGGGGCGGGAGGGGAGGCTCAGTGAGAGCTGAGGTGTTCTCCAGAGCCGAAGCACTCAACCGGGGTGCTGGGTGTGGAGCCCCTCCCGCCGCAGGTGGGAGCCCCATCCTTCGCCCCCATTTTCCGGGCCCCCCATCCTCTGGTCCCCGGGTGAGCACCTCGGTCCGGCCTTGCCGTAGACAGTAGAGGAGATGACCCCTCGCCCCGACCCCTGATCTCTTCGCTCCTCCCGCGCCTGGCCCACCACGCGGCTTCCCCAGGGCTGTAGTCCTGCCCTGCCCCCTCACTGGCCCCCCCAGCCACGGTCCAGCCCCCACATGCCCGCCCCTCCCTCCCTGCCCCTCTCCGCAAGTCCAGCACCGCCCAGACCAGCCCTGCTCCCATACCTTGCCGGTACCGGTGCCGGTGATAATCCCGGAGGTCCCCAAGCCGGCCCCCGGGCACCAAGGCCGGGCCCTCGTCCTGGGCGAGGAGCCGCCAACCCATGCGGGCGGTCCGGGGGTCGCGGGCGAGGATGGCGGCGCCCCGGGCCTGCTCCTGCAGCGGCGCGGCCCCGCCCGCCTCCTCCGGGGCGTGGGGCAGCACGGCCCACACGCGCAGCTCGGGGCACGGCTCCACAGTGACCTTCCGCCGGATCCTGTGCAGTGCCAGGTGCCTCTGCAGCGCGCCCAGCACCGAGCTGTCGCACTCCAGGAGGAAGGCGGGCGCCTGGTCCGTGCGCTCCAGGAGCCTGCGGGGAGAGGCAGGGGCGCGTGGGACGCGTGGGTGCGGACTGGGCGCACCACTGGGGCCAGTGCGCTGAGCCGAACCACCGCTACAGGGACGCACCGCCCCCGGACCACCGGAACCGCTGCGCAGCACGGAGCGCTGGAGACGCAGTGGGCTCCGCAGGACCCTCCCGCCGGGGCGCAAGCAGAACCACGCGCGTGACAGGGGCGTCACGCCAGCCGGGCAGAAACCACACGGGGTAGTCCGCTCGGTGGAAGAGTGGCCGCCGCACGGCACGTGGGGAGCAGGCTGGGGGTGCCCACAGTGGTGTCCTTCGCTCCAGGTGAGGCGGAAAGGTGCGGACGGCCACACTAAGGACCCGGGAAACCAAGAGTCCTAAGGCCGGGCGCATGCAGATTTCAGGAGGGATGTGGGTGGGAGGAGCTGGGGGGACAGCAGATATGCCAGAGATGAGGGACGCAATAAGGCCACACCCTGGCCATGCCCACCACCCACCTCCTCCCCAAGGTGAGCCCCAGAACCGACCAGAGCCCCAGACCATCCTAACCCGCAGGCCAGATGACCTGGGATCCTGGTGTAGTGACCAGATGGCCGTCCGGGCCCTTACGGAGAGATGAGCACAGAAGAGACAGAGAAGAGGCCGCTGCAGGGTTAGACGTGAAAGGGGGACTAAGTGGGGACCTCCAGGACCCACACGAGTACATGGTGCCAGTCCTGGTTGTACATGTGGATTGAGAACCCGAGATGGTGCGGGTTGAGACAGCGAAGTAAGACCCTCCAGGAAGAGGTCCAGGAGAGAAAGCCTGCCAGCCGATGTCCCCACTTCATCCCAAGAGCCCATCAGCCAGTGTCCCCCCCTCACTCCAGGGGCCCGTCAGCCAGCGCCACCCCCAACCCCAGAGGAAAGAGCTGTGGAGGCACGATGAGTGTGCCGTGTGTGTGGGCTCACCCTGGAGCGTGCACCTGTTGTCCACTCCCTGGCTACATCATCAGCAGCCCTGTGTCCTCAGGACCGGAACAAGGTGTAAGGAGAGGGGAGGAGCAGGCCGGCTCCTCACATTCCAGTCCCCGCAGAATGTCACAGATGAGGCCGAGGGGTGGGCATGACCGTCACAGAGATGGGTTCCCATGCTAGAAGACACGGCTGGAAGGGTTCAAAGGCGCCGTGGCAAGTGAGCACCGTTTGTCAGGGGCAAACACAATGACAGCAGCTATGAGACAGCACTGCTGCACCAGGGTGGGAGTGGACACAGCAAGGCCTCGGAGGCTGGTCACTCAGCGTCTCGGAGGGGGTAGAAATGGTTCCTCATAAAACCCCAGCGTGGCCACCATGTGACACAGCACCCGCGCTCCCGGCCTCACTCCCAGAGAGAGGCCAACACGTCCACGAGGACCCGACCTCCAGCGCCAGAGGGCACATTCCTAACGGCCGAAGCACGAGAGCAAGCTGTGGCCGTCCCGATGGGACACCACGCGGCAGGGGAAGGACCACCGCCAGCGGATGGTCTGAAGGGCATCAAGGGGAGTGAAACACCCCATCTCAGACTCGTTTGTCAACATTCCCCAAGTGACACGACGGAGACGAGGGAGAGCAGGCTCGTGGCCTGTGGAGCACAGGGGGCCTGGTGTGATGGCACAACTGTCCTGATGGGGTGACACAGGTCCACACGCGTGATCAGCCGCACTGATGCACGCACACAGGCCCGTGAGCACCTGGAGTCTGGAGGTACCTGCATCCACTCCCTGGGTGGCCAGTGTCCATCCCCCGAGTGTGGGGAACTGGGTGAGGGTCCCTGGGACCTCCCTGTTCATTTTTTTCGCAGCTTCCTGTGAATCCATCATTATTTCAAAATAAAAAGTTAATTAGAAAAAAGGAGCTGCCTCTGGGTAGGATGCGTCCATGCCAGTGAGAAGGGAGGCAAGACGGTCATTTTCCATCATAAACCTTTTAATATTGTCGGGTTTTTAAACCACGTGCAGGTATACTTTTATTTCTTAAGACTTCGGTAGAGACAGCAAAAACAGCATGAAATACTGGCGAGGGAAGAGTCGGGCATGGGGGTGCAGAATGTGAGGTCACGGGGGAGAGCGAACATCAGAGGGTCCTGGCCAGGGAGGGAGGTGACCCAGCCAGGGGACAGGCCCCAGGAAGGGCTGGTGAAGAGGCCACCAGAGTGCATGGTGGTTGGGCCCGGGCTGACACCTGTCTCACTTGCCAGGTGGATGTTCCACAGGGTTTGAGGCAGGCTGGGGTAGACAGGGCCAGGTGCTGGGCGCAGGCACTTTCTGAGCCATGTGTGCCCGCGCTTGGCAACCCCTCGGGACTGACAGGGCTGCAGTGCACCCCTGTCCCCCCAACCCCTGCCACAGCTGAGTAACGGGGCACAGGTCAGCCAAAGGGGTGAGTCAGGGTGAGCCTGTGCCCAGGGCAGCTTTCTTGGCCTGGCACAGCCGACGTTTGGGCCTAGCATTCTCCGTGGGGCCGTCCTGGGCGCTGAAGGGAGCCAAGAGCACCCCTGGGCCTGGCCCACTCAATGCCAGGAGCAGCCACATCCCCAACCCCCGAGTGACAACCACAAATGTCCCCAGATGTTGCCCAGGGCCCCTTGGCAGGGCTGCCAGATAAACTACAGGATGCCCAGCCAAATCTGAATTTCAGATAAACAGCAGATAATGTTTTTAGTGTAAGCATTTCCCAAACACTGTGCAGGACATCCTTCCCTAAAAAGCCACTGCCGGTCTGAGACTGACCTGGGTATCCTGCCTTCTCTCTGTTAAGCCCGGCGGCCCCTCCTGGGGGCACAACGGTAGCCACAGGAAGAGGGAGGTCGAGAGGCAGCTGTGGCCTCACCAGCCGGCCTGGCCAGGCAGGACCTGGATGCAACACGTGGCAGCAGAGTGACCCCAGGCGTCCACCCTCACCCACCCTCCAGTCCAGGGTGCAAGCTGTGTGAAAACCCATAAAGGGAGGTTCAAGCCCACCCAACCCCTCACCTGGAAGCATAAAGCACCCTCCTCCAGGAGTGCCTGCCATCCTGGAATCCACCACCCCCATATGCGCAGGGACGCCTCTCCCAAGTGCAGCCCTGGACCCTGCTCTGCCTGGGGCCAGGGACTTCAGAAATAAACAGGCCCAGGAGGACCTGGGCAGTGCCAGGCGTGGGCAGGCTCAGGACACAGGTGCCCGGAGACAGACGCGCACACCCTGCCGAGGAGTGGGGGCACTCGCCAGGGCACTGGGCTGCAGGATGATACGAGGAAGATCCCAGCAGCCTCCCGTCAGGCTGCTATGCTCCGAGTGCCCCGGGAGAGCAGCCTGCAGGGTGCCTGTGGGGGACTCAGGACGCAGCCCCTGCACGCTCCCACGAGGCTGGAAGCAGTCAGCCACGGCAGGAGCATGGGGGAGATTCAGGTCAGACAGCAGCTGAGCACGGTCCTGGGCAGAAGCACACCCAGCCCCACTCCCCACCCTCCCTCTGCTGGGGGTGCCTAGGGACCATGGCGGCCTGTGCCAAGGGAACCAGACATGGAGGCAAGGGTGTGCACCCCGCCTGGAAACAAGGGAGCAGTGGACCATCCCATCCTCGGGGGGCAGCCCCAGTGGGACGGCCCCCAGAGACCAGCAGATGCAGACTTGAGGGCACCCCACAGAAGGCAGCGCAGCCAGGACCAGAACCGAAGCATCTGCTTCAGCGCCAGCACGTGAGGAAGGTCTGCAGTGTGAAGACAGAGGCCCAGGAAACACGTGGTCAGAGTGACAAAAGACTTTCAAAAACTACAGTCTGAGGGGATGAAAAGACAAGCCAGGGAAGGGAGAAAAGACTTCAGACACATGAACAAAACACCGTCATCCAAAACAGACCAAGACCACCTAAAACTCAACAACAAGGTAACAAACAATCCGATTAAAAAATGGGCCACGATTTTAACAGACACCTCACCAAAGAAAATACACAGATGGCGAATGAGCACATGAAAAGATGCTCCACATCACTTGTCCTCAGGGAAACGCAGACTGAAACAACAAGCCACCACCACACACCTACTAGAATGGCCCAAAACACCAAATGCTGGCAAGGATGCAGAGCAACAGAACTCGCCTTCACTGATGCTGGAAATGCAAAAGGCTGCAACTACTCCGGAAGACAGTTTGGCAGTTTTTTACAAAACTAAACATATTCTCACCATATATCCCAGCAATCATGCCCTTTCGCATTTACCCAAAGGAGCTAAAAACTTATGTCCACACAAAAACCCGCACACGGATGTTTACAGCAGCTTTGTTCATAACTGCCAAAACTTGGAAGCAACCAAGGTGTCCTTCAGAAGCCACCGAAGTGTCCTTCAGTAGGCGAATGGATATGTACATAAACTGTGGGACAGCCACTGAAGACAGTGGACTGTTCTTCAGCATGATAAAGAAATGAGCTATCAAGCCACGAAAAGACACGGAGGATCCTTAAGTGCATATGACTAAGTGAAATAAGCCAACCTGAAACAGCTCCATACTGTATGATTCCAACCATATGGCATTCTGGAAAAGGCAGAACTCTGGAGACCGGGAGAGATCCTTTCAGTGATAGTCAGGGGTTAGGGGAGGGAGGGGTAAGTGGGAGGAGCACAGAGGATTTTCAGGACAGTGAAACTACACTGTATGATACTGCGATGGTGGATCCATGTCACTGTACGTTTGTTCATACCCACAGAATGCACAACACCAAGTGTGAACCCTACTATGGACTCCCCACTATGGACTCTGGATGATGAGGTGCCCGTGTCGGTTCATCAACTGTACAAATGCACCACTCTGGTGGGGTGTGGATACTGGGGGAGGCTGTGGGTGCGTGAGAAATCTCTGTGCCTTCCCGTCAATTATGCTGGGCACCTAAAACTGCTTCAAAAAGTCTACTCTAAAAACAAACAACTAAAGCTTCCTCTGAGAGAAGGTGCTGCATCCACGAAACGAGAAGAGGGTGCCTTGAGGAAGAAACAACTCGAAGATGGGAAACCAGGAGCACGAGAGTTGAACTAAAAGATCCCAGAGAGAGAGCCTGCGGAGAAGACGCCCACAGGGAGGGAGCCGGCAGAAAGCAGGAAGGCCAGGCTTCCAGGCAGGCGGCCGGCCGCTCCCCAGAGCATGGGACTCTGTGAGATCAGACATAAGAAAACAGCCAACAGCAAGCAGGCAGGGCAAGAGTGCGCCCATGAACTAACCGAGGCGTCAGGCCAGAAAAGGGGCTCGGACGGTGTGGAAGGCCAGCAGGCTCGGCCCCCAGCACCCCACGCCACAGAGCAGAACTGGGAGAGATCTGGACGCCGCCCACCAACCCCCCCAGGGCCACCAATCGCCCAGGCCAGGGAACAGCCATCCGAGGGGGTGTCCTGCCCTCCTCCCTCCTCCCTGCTCAGGAGAAGTGGGGCCTCTAACTCGGGGACGTCTCTCTCTGGCGGAATGACACCCCATCCCTCCGGGCAGTGCTCCCCGCACACAACTTTGAGTTGGAATCTCAGCAGGGAGACTGCGGTCAGGGGGCGTCACCCTTGGTGGCCCCCCATTCTCTCAGCACACTGAACAGCGAGTGGCACCACGGTTCCCCGTTCTCAGGAATCAGCTGGCGAGAAAAACAACTCCTCTCCAGGACACATCAGGGCCCACGCCACGTCTGGAAAGGGCTGTCAAGAGCATGCATGGGGACACGAACTGTAGCCTAGCAGCCAGGCAGATGCTCCGGACCAGAGGGAAAGCACAAGGAGGAAAAAACCAAAAAACAAAAAGAAATTGCCTTATGCTGGAGAGCGAAATAAAAATTAATAAAGGGAAACCTCATTTAAAATGGAGTCAGGAGGGGCCGGCCCGGTAGCGTATAGGTTAAGTGCCTGAGCTCCTGCTGGCGGCCCGGGTTCGGATGCCGGGCGCGCACCGACGCACCACTTGTCAGGCCATGCTGTGGCGGCGTCCCATAGAAAGTGGAGGAAGATGGGCATGGATGTTAGCTCAGGGCTGATCTTCACAATAAAAAAAAAAAATGGAGCCAGGAGGCCAGAAGGGGGAGCTCCCACGCCATACTGCTCGAGGTCAATTACAGACCCCAACAGAAAGTCATCCATAAGAAAGACAGTCGATTAGAGGAAGAAATGTACATTGCATCCCAAACGACCCCAGCAACTCAGCCCATGAGAAACCATCACCACCCTGAACTCTTGCTTTTCTCCAATGGACTTCTGTTCAAAACAACCCCTCCCAACTTTCTCCTTTTTCCCTGTAAAATAATTTGTTGGATTTGCCTATGGTCTGCCACAGCCTGCACGTCCTGAACTGGAATTCTTCGGCTACTGCTGAATAAACTCATTTTGCTGGTAAGATAACTGGCTGGTTTTTTTTACAGTTAAGGAAAATTTACGAGAATATAAACTTATTATAACAAGAATGAAAAGGCAAAAAGATGTAAAGGCAGATTGTAGACACAAGGAAAGAAATTTGAGGATCAAAACAGCATCATTACAATGCCGATAAATTCAAACCAGTAATGATCAGAACAGATGCTACTGAAAATTACTGACAGAAAGTTCAAGATATTCAGAGAACGCAGTTTGTAAGACAAAGACACTACAGCACCGGAGGGAAGGGAATCCATACGTGAGACAGACGATGATGACAGCATCTTGGAAACAGGACACAGCAGGGGTCACAAAGATTTTCTGCAGAGGGCCAGTCAATGATTTAGGCTTGGGCCACACGGTCCCTATCAGTTCTGCGAGCGAGGCAAAGTTGCGCTGGACAGTATGCAAACGGCCCTGGCAGCGTTCCAGCAAAACTACATTTATGAAAACAGGCATCGGGCTGGATCTGCCCGAGGCCAAACTTTATGGAGCCTGTTCCAGAGTCATAGAGCCCACCAAGTGCGCGGCCACAAAACTCAGACGACCCAGAACTCGACACAGCATCATGAGGCACCAGCCCACCAAGATGAAGACCCCCCCACAAGAGCTTCCAGGGAAAAAGCAGCACACACAAAGGCCGGCAGGGAGGCACCAGACCGCTCAAAAGAGACAGAGCGGAGCAGGGCAGTCAGGTATCAGCTTCAACTTCTCGGGGACAGTTTCCAGCCCAGAGTTTGATGCCCAGCCCCGCTGGCAGGTAGAACCATTTGCAGAGATGCAACGAGTCAAAGGCGCACCTGAAGTATCCCACTTCCCAACGAGCCACTAAAGAACGCGCTCTTCCAGAAGACGGAGTAAACTGCGGAAGAGGCGGGCGGACCCACGACGGAGAGGGACCCACGACAGGAGAGGGCGGCCGTGTTCTCAGGCGGGCGCAGGGGGGAGAGGGATGGTCAGGTCAGAGGGGAGCCTAGCATGTGGCTTCCCGACACACGACTGCCTGGAACTGCAGAGGGCGACAGGGAACCCGGTGCAACGACCACCAAGTACAGCCATGATGGCATCCGCACGGAACACCGCTATCGCTGGGCACCGGGACATGTGGGGGAAATGCGGCTTACACGGAGAACCAGGGAGGGCGTGGCACAGCTGGTCACACAGAGGCAGTTCTCTGAGTCGTGGACCAGGTGCCACGGACCCCTTTTCCATGCACTGGGGAGAGGGTGACCTGGGCAGGGCTGAGCAGGAGCGGAGGGTGCGCGCGAGAGTGCGAGTCCATGGCCCGTCCCTGGGGACCACTCTGGCCCACCTATGACCGCCCCGCCCAGGTGCCCCTCCCCCGGGGGTCGGCCCCTCCCCCGGGGTGCCCCTTCCTCTGAGTGCCCCCCCCGGGTGTCCTCTCTTCCCCCCTGGTGCCTGCCCTGTCCCAGATGTCCCCCTCTCTCCCTGGGTGTCCTCCCCTACCCCAGGTGCACGCCCTCTCCCGGGTGCGCCCCTCCCCTGAGTATCCCTCCCCTGGGTGCCCCCCTCCACCGGGTGTCCTCCCCTCCCCCCGGGTGCCACCCCTTCCCCGGATGCCCCCCTCCCCCTGGGCTCCCCCCATGCCCTCCCCCGGGTGCCCCCCGCTCCTCCCCGCCCGCCCTCACCCGTAAAGAATGACGTCATAGAGCGTGCGACCCTGGACGTTGAGGAAGTGGGCGTAGCCCGCACGCGCCGCGGGCGGGCCTGCGCCGTCCGCGGGACCCGGAAGCGGCAGCTCATTGGTCAGCAGCCCCAGGAGGAAGGGCGCCGAGTCGGGCCCGCGCACGCGCACCAGGGCGCGCTCCCCCAGCAGGAAACAGGCCCAGGCCACGCCGCCCGCGGCGTCGCCGTCGTGGAGGCTGGAGCCGTGGGCCAGGCGGCGTCTCGGGGCCGCGCGCAGCCGCCAGCGCCAGGCCGGGCCGCCGCGTCCCGCAGCCGTGCCCCGGAGCAGCACCGCGGCCGCCATCTTGGGCACGAGTAAGGCGACGGGAAGGCGCGGCCCGAGCGGCGGCGCAGGGGCGGGCACCTGCCACAGCGGCCCCTGGCGGCGGGCGGGGCGGGGCGGGGCGGGGCGGGGGCGAGGCATCGGGCCGTCCGTCAGCCGCCCGCCCGCCCGCCCCGGCCCGGCTGGCCGGCGGTCCCCCTGCGGGCCGGGGCGCGGCTTCTGCCTGCCACGCCGGCTGAGTGCACGTCACGCGGACTGCCCGGTCTGACCGTCTCCAGCGCACAGTGCAGGGCGTGCAGCGCCTTCACGTCGTTTGCCGCGTCCCCAGTGTCCGCAACGTCTCGTCTTCCCACAGTCAGGCTGCTCGCCCGCCGGACGCCGATCCCGGCCCCGGCCCGGCCCGCGGCCCCTCTGCCCGAGAACCCGGCTCCTCCAGGGCTCGAGCGCTGGACTCCGGCGGCGGCTGCGCTTCCATGGGCGGCCCGTGTCACCTCCTCGTGAGGATGAGTGACGTCCCGTAGTGCGGGTGGACCAGCTGCCTGTCCGCCCCGTGGCGCTCGTGTGCTTCCCCCCGGCTGTTGTGCGTGGTGCTGCCGTGAGCACCGGGGCTTGGGGGTCCCTCGGAGACTCTGCTTCCGGTCCCTTGGGGTGTTGTGCAAGGAGACCACTCGCTTTCGCTCTGACAGATGATCTCCATACGTGTGTGTCTGGGGGCCCCACACCATGCACTTCTGCGCCTCCCGCCGGGGGTCCCCCAGTTCAACTCCATCCTGACACCGTCTGCCTGGAGGCGACGTCACACCCCCCCAGGTACAGGGCGCAGTCCCACAAGACCACCCCACTTCAGACGCCAATCACAAGTCCAGGTGTCCCCTGTGCTTCTGACCGACCGGCTCTAGATCAGGAGGTTCCCAGGGCCCCTCCTCAGGTGGATTAATTCGCTGGAGCGGCTCACAGAACTCAGGAAACATTTCACTTACTGGATCCCTGGTTTACCAGGAAAGGATATAACTCAGGAACAGCCAGATGAAGAGACGCAGAGGGCAGGTCTGGGGAAAGGGCAGGAGCTTCCACGCCCTCTCCAGGGCAGCCACTCCTCCCAGCACCTCCACGCGTCCACCAGCCCAGAAGCTCTCGGAACCGCGTCCTGTTGGGTTTTCTGGAGGCCTCATTACACAGGTGTGACTGATGAAATCACTGGCCACTGGTGATTGATTGACCCTCCAGCCCTCTCCCCTCCCTGGAGGTCAGGGGTGGGACTGGATGTTCCAGCCCTCTGAACACAGGCTTGGTTCCCCTGGTGACCAGCCCCATCCTTAGGGGCTTTCCAGAGTCACCTCATTAACATAAATCGGGTGTGGTTGACAGTGGCTTATTGTGAACATCAAGACACCTTTATGGCTCTCATCACAGGAAATTCCAAGGGCTTTGGGAACTCTGTGCCAGGAACGGGACAAGCCCAAATATATATTTATTATAAATCACAGTATCACAGGTATATACCCAAAGTGGAATTGCTGGGTCATATGGTAATTCTATGTTTAATTTTTGGAGGAACCTCCATGCTGTTTTCCTAAGTGTATCAGTCGGCTCAGGCTGCATAACAAGTACTACAGACCAGGTAGCTTAAATAGCAGATGTGTTTCTTCAAATTCTGGAGGCTGGAAGTCCAAGATCAGTGTCAGTTTCTGGTGAGGTCTCTCCTTGGCGAGAGGACGACGCCTTCTCAGTTTTGGTGTCTCTTTCTCTTCTTATAGGGACATCGGTCCTATGGGATCAGGGACGCACCCTTATGACCTCATTTAACCTTAATCACCTCCTAAAGGCCCATCTCCAGATACAGTCAGCTGGGGCTGAGGGCTTCCCCATATGGATGTTGGGGACACAGCCCATGATGCCAGGCATAGCTCTAGAGTCCTGCTCCCCCATCAGCTACTGTCCCCAATTTTTCCTCCGTCAGAAGAACCCTGAGAACCTGTGTGCTGTCTCTTAAACCCACACCCACTCACCCCAGCGGTGGCTGAGGCGGCAGATTAAAGCTGGCCCCAGCCTCCTACAGCCCCTCCTGCATCTGTATCGAGGCCTGTTTCCTGCCTGCCTGGTCTCTCTGGCCTGGGCTCCGAGTCGCCCGCTGTCACACCTGCCCAGTCTACCCGTCGGAGCCCTTCGTAGCAGTGCTGCATGGAACCAGGTGAGGGGCGAGGCTCCATGGGTCCCTGCTCCACCGCTCACTCCCGCACCAGCCTCCCCCACCTGCACGACTTTCTGGACTGTTCACAAGCCAACGCTGCAAATTGATGTCTCCAACCCAGGCATTTCCTCCGATCTCAGACCCCCAAGTCCTGTCAGGCACTCCCCTCGCGTGTCCGATACCTCACACTTCGTGTACAAGCGTGACCTCCAGTCTCCCCAGAGCCCCTCGGGTCCCGGTGCTCACCTGTCCTTTGCTCAGCACACAGCCCGGCAGGCGCAGGCCAGGCCTCGTTGTCCCTGTGTCACCTGGACTGCCCCCTCCCATCCCACCAGTCAGTTCTGCCCCTCTCCTGGCCTCTACCCAGCAGACCCCCAGCAGCCACGTGACTGGCCCCTCCTCCTCAAGATGGGCCCAGATGCTGCCTCCCGGCAAAGCGGCTCTGAGCACCGTGTAAGCGTCCCTCAACCTTGTATTTGGAGGTTTCAACCTACAGAAAGTGTAAGAGAATAAACCACGGGTCACCTTCCCCTGGGTTCACCAATTGTCCACATTCTGCCGTCTGTCTGTCTACCTGCCTACCTGTTGATGTGTCTAGTATCTACTGATCTATGGATCCTTCCATCTGTGGAACTGTTTATTGATCTGTCTACTTACTACCTACCTGCTTGTCGCCTATCATCCATCTGTCTCACTCACTATTGATCTATCTATCTAATCTGTCCATCCATCCATCTGTTGATTGACCTAATCTGTCTGTCCGTCTGTCTGTGTCTTTCTTGCTGCACCATGGGAACTCTGTTGCAGACGGCGGGGCCCTCGGTCCCCGAGCTCCTCCCCTCCCACGGCGCTCCGCCTCCCGCATCAGTTCACGCACCGCACCGGGTGCGTCACCTCTGAGGTTCCCAGCCGCATCCTTGGTAACTGCCCCTTGGTCAGGCCCGGTCTGCGCCAGCGTCCTGCGACGCGCAGGGTGGTCAGTTTCTTCGGGTGTAGGAGGGTGCCCCCCGCCGTGGCGCTGACAATGCCAGAGCGCAGGCCGGCCCCCTGATGAGTGGCTCTGCCCAGACTGAGTTCAGTGACCACACCGGAGGATGCAGGCTGGGAGCACCGCCCACCCCGCCCTGCTCAGCCCTCGCCTCCTTCTGAGCCCTCAACACTCGCTATTTGTTGGTCCCTGCTCTGTGATCCGGGCCCCGTGCAGCTCCCTGCGGCACCGCCAGGGCCCAGCACACAACGCGATGCAGATCACGGTGGTCAAACACACGCATCACCGTCCAGGCTGATCTCGACTACGCGCATGTCTGAACTCGGCCCAGCCTCACCCAACCCTCCCCCCACCCCACCCCCGCCCCGCCCCGCCCTCCTCTGCCCAACCCTCCTCACGCCTCCGGCTTCTGCCCAAACCCTGCGAGGTCCCGGCTTTCCCAACCAGGCCAACCACCCGGAGGCCCCTAGGGTCCCCAGGCCCCCAGTCCCCCTCCTGGCCCGTTTCCTGGTTGTGACCAGCCAGGCCTGGAATGCGGCTCCTTTGGCCACTGGCCACTTGCCCTCCGCGGATGAAGGTCTTCCTCTGCCCAGGCTGGCGTTCTGCGGGTGACCGGCACCTCCCTGCCAGCCCTGTGAGGACACCGTGGGGTGGGCCTCGCGTTCCTGCAGCCTCACGTCAGCCTGTCCCTCGGCCAGCAGAGGAACCTGCTTCCCCTCAGCACGGCCGCAGGAAGGGCCAGCAGGCCGACCCGGGCCACCGGGAACCTTCCCCACCCCGGCCTTACCAATCTTGTGCCAAGCCCAGCCTGCTGGGCGCTGTCCAGCACAGCAGCCGCCGCCACCTGGGGCTGTTTACATGCACATTAGCTCAGATGAAGTCAAATGAAACTTCATCTTGCAATGAAGTGCCCAGAGCCACATGGCCATTGGCTGCCTCCGCCGCCTGTACTGCTCCAGGCACCTCCTCCTGGGTCTCTGTGCTAGCCTGGACATGGGGAACCGCTGCACGTGGGCGCGGCCCGGCTGCTACCCGTTCTCAGGTCCCGCCACTGCTGCTCTCATGCCCACAACTAGGGGGTCTGTGGCCTGGCCTCAGGAGGCTCCCAGGAACCCTACTCAGTGACCTGGGGCGGGTGGAGGCCACGGCTGCAGCTGGACCCAGTGTGAGGTCTCCTCCCTCTGAGGCCACAGCCCTGGAGCTGTTGGGAGGGGTGGGGAGCTGAGAGCTGGAAAAGCGGTGGGCGTGGGGGTCCCGGACCCTGCTTCCCAGCCGCTGGGGGCCAGGAGTGCCTTCCTGTTATTCTCTCCCCGAGGCCTCCTCCCTTCACAGAGGCAGGAGAGGAAGCTGCCCCCATTCTGGGGGTATCAGAGCACCCCCACACACAGCCCTCAGCCATCTCCCTGAGCAGCCAGACGGTTGGCTCCAGCTGTGGAAACGGATGAGAAGGAGACGAGAAGCCCATTCCGTCTGATGCTGCACCAGCCGCTCCCCGGCCTGGCCCTGCCCAGTGCAGACCTGGGTGGGCCCCACACAGCCTGGGGACCCACCAGGCACAGGGGCAGGGGCAGGGAGCCTGGGCTCCGGCCGCTGGCCTGCTCCCAAGCCCAGAAGACAGTGGACGGGTGGGGGATGGTTCTGTGCCCCAGGTTCAGCCCTCCACCATCACGGCCATCCCAGGTGGATGGGGAAACCGAGGCACCGAGAGGTCGTTGTTTCTTAAGTAGCTAAGCGAGCATTGATGAAGGTTTAGTGACTGGGTGGGTTCCATCTCTGGGAGTTAACTGCCGTGTCCCACGTGGGAGATGGCCGCCCTGTCAGGGTGTCGGGGCTCAGGCACGAGATGGTGGTCATGTCCAAAACATCAAGGAGTTGGTCTCAGAGGTAGGACCATGGATGACACAGAGGTTAGTTCCCCAGGTCTGGGATGGCCAGTGACATTGGTTGGGAGGATGTGACATCAGAACCTCAGTCCCCACCATCGAAAGCTTGCAAAGCTGATAGGATCTTGGGAACGCATCCAGGCCCTCAGTCCTTAGGTTCCCTTCTCCCATGGTGACCCAGCTTTTCATGGGGCCTCTGCCTTCTAGGAGGGGCCATGTCCTCCAAACTCATGTGCTGGAGCCACAACCCCCAGGGCCTCAGAATGTGACTGTATGTGGAGACGGGGCCTTTAGGAGGTGATGAAGGTGAAATGAGTCACTGGGGTGGGCCCTGATCCCACATGACTGTGTCCGTATGAGAAGAGGAGATGAGGACACAGACACTCAGAGGGATGACCACGTGAGGACACAGGGAGAAGACGGCCATCTACACACCAAGGAGAGAGGCCTCAGGAGGAACCAGCCCTGCCCACACCTGGATCTCTGACTTCCAGCCTCCAGACTGGGAGAGAATGATTGTCTGTGGTTTGAGCCCCCAGGCTGTGGTCTTTGTTAGGCAGCCCGAGCTGACTGAGACACCGTCCAGAAAGGAGCCTCGTTTGTAGCTTCCCTCACAGCTGGATCCCTTTTAACAAGCCCTGGCTGAGGGGATGTGTGTTAGATGGGGTTCTACAGAGAAACAGGCCCAATAGGATGTTTATAGAGAGAAAGAGATTTATGTTAAGGAATTGGCTCATGTGATCATGGGGCCAGCAAGTCTGAGAGATGGAGAGCGACACAGACAGAGAGATTTAGTATAAGGAATTGGCTCCCACTGTTTGGAGGCTGAGAAGCCCCAAGATTTGCGGTCTGTAAGCCCAAGCCCTGGGAGAGCCAATGTCGTTAGAGCCCGTGTCTGAGAACAGGAGACTGATGTCCCAGCTCAAACAGTCAGGCAGGAGCAGTTCCCTCTTCATCTGCCTTTTTGGTCTATTCAAGCCTTCAGCTGATTGGACGAGGCCCACCCACACTGGGGAGAGCAATCTACTTTACTCAGTCTGCGGATTCACTGTGAATCTCATCCAGAAGCACCCTCACAGACATACCCAGGATCTTATTGAATCTGGGTGCCCCAGGGCCCAGTCAGGTTGACACATACGATTAACCATCACCAGCAGTCTGGAGGCAGAACTGCTGCTTTGGGAACCTCAGTCTTTGCTCTTGAGGCTGTCACCTGATTGGATGAGGCCCACCCACACTGGGGAGGGCAATCTCTTTCAAATCTGCAGATTATCAGTGTTAATCTCATGTAAAAACACACCTTCATTGTGACATCTAGACTGATGTCAGACCAAACCACTGAGCACAGACACTCACAACCTGGCCCACATCTGACTTCGTGTTCAGGGACGGGCAGCAAACCAGCTTTCCTAGCTGTCGCCAGGCAGAATACTCCTCTCTCTGACCCAAACTGCCCCCGATTGTATCTAACCCAGTTAGGAGTGGGAGACTGAGAGGATAGACACTCGGCAGGCTGCACGCTGGATGGAATTACAGGTTGACATCAGACTGTGGTGAAAGAAGGCGGCAGTGAGCCAGCCCTGATGGCCCGGTGGTTAAAGTTCGGCGCACTCCACCTTGGTGGCCTGGGTTAGGTCCCCAGGCACAGAACCACACCACCCGTCTGTTAGTAGCCATGTTGTGGCGGCAGCTCACAAAGAAGAACTAGAAGAATTTACAACTATGTACTGGGGCTTCGAGGGGGGAAAGAAAACAAAGGAGGAAGATTGGCAACAGATGTTAGCTTAGGGCGAATCTTCCCCTAAAAAATTAAAAAAAAAAAAAAAGAGAGAGAGCAGTGGCTGCAGAGGCCCCAGGGCAAGGGGGCTGGGAGGCTTCATGTGAGGCCACGGGGTCTACCTGACCAAGGCTCACAGGGTCCACATGGCTGGGGTGTCTCCAAGAGGCCACAATAAGACTCCATGTCCCACATGCTCTTCTTAGAGTGGCACTGGCCCGTGGGGAGGGACCCTGCTGGCCTGTGCCTGCTGTGGAGCAGTGCAACTCCAGGGCTGCAGATGAGGTTCAGTTGGCCTTTGCCGGATCCTCTTGGGCCACCGCACGACCCCCAGCTCAGTGAGTGAGGAAGTCTCTGAGCTGCCCCAGCCCCAGACACCCCAGGCTATGACTGCACGGGAGGCTCAGCCAGAGAAGGTGTGATCCTAATGTTGCTTTGTTCGCAAAGGGCCAAGGGAACAAGGTTCTGACCCCTTGAGCTTGACCTAAAGTTCCCTCTCCATGGCTGGGGTGAGCCTGCCCTGGACACTGTCTGAGTGGACAGTGTCCGAGAATCCAGAACATTCTTCCCCAAACACAAACCTGCCCAGCACCTCCCCGTCAGCTGGCTTCCTGGCTTATTTTCAGGCAGATGCTGGGGAGGCCGCACCCCATGTCCCCCTCCTCATGGACCCTGTCACCATCAGGGCTGTGTCATGGCCCTAAATGTGGGAAGCTGACCTTCAGATGGAGGCCAGCCTCCAGGCCTCCTGGGAGTGGGCACCTGCCATCCTCGTCAGCGCCTCTCCAACCACTAGGGTGATTCTGAATCCTGCAGTCTCCCGCCATTCCCCACCCGGGTTGCCCCCCTGTCTGGACCTCCCTGAGGTCCTGATGTCCTCCAGGGCCTCCACCAAGAAAAGCCTCGGCTGCAGGAGGCCGACCTGGAGAAGTGAGGGGCAGGGAGGCTGTGGAGGGTGTGGTGACTTGCAGTTGTCCATCACCAGCTCCGCCACGCACGGCCCAGTGGCATCGATGGGGGCCAGGCATGCCTGGACAGCATGGTCCCCACTGCAGGGACCCAGCCTCACCCATGATGATACCACCAGCAGCACAGTCCCAAATCTGGGGCTGGCAGATTCATGGACTTTCGTCTCCTGGAGAGGTGAGCAATGAGTCCCTGCTCTAGTTCCGGATTGACTTTCCCTTTGAAGCTCTGCTCCAGCATCGCTGTCCAGGACTTCATGGGGGCAGGGCTCACGTGGGAGTGGGGCTCACCTGGGGTCAGTGTTCTCCTGGGTCAAGGCTCACCTGGGGTCAGGGCTCACCTGGGTCAGGGCTCACCTGGGGTCAGGGCTCACCTGGGTTCAGCGCTCACCTGGGGTCAGGGCTCACCTGTGTCAGGGCTCACCTGGAATCAGTGCTCACCTGGGTCAGGGCTCACCTGGGATCAGAGTTCACCTGGGGGCAGGGCTCACCTGGATCAGCACTCACCTGGGTTAGGGCACTCCTGGGTCAGGGCTCACCTGGGATCAAGGTTCACCTGGGGTCAGGGCTCACCTGGGACAGGGTTCACCTGGGATCAGGGTTCACCTGGGGGCAGGGCTCACCTGGGTCAGCACTCACCTGGGGCAGGGCTCACTTGGGATCAGAGTTCACCTGTGGGCAGGGCTCACCTTGATCAGCACTCACCTGGGTCAGGGCACTCCTGGGGCAGGGTTCACCTGAGATCAGGGTTCACCTGGGGGCAGGGCTCACCTGGGGCAGCGCTCACCTGGGGGCAGGGCTCAGCTAGTCGGGCCCCACAGAGGAGAGGGACTCAGCAGGCAGTTGGCATCTGACCAGAAGGCTGATTTTAGGGTGGGACTCAGCCCAGGGTTGGGGCTGGACTGGGGGGACACCAGAGAGGGTCTACAGGCTGGGAGAGGTGGTCAGGGCCTGCCCTGGGCCTGAGGGAGGCTGGGACACAGCCGGGGTCATCGAAGTCCAAGTCTAGACCAACATGGCTCCTTTCTGACAGCAGCTGATCTCCTGCCCACGCCCACCTCTGTCTCTCACGCTGTAGGCTCTGGCCAGCGTCCAGATAATGCCAGGGCCTGAGACTGCACTGCCCCTCCATCCTCTGAGCTAGAGGCTGAGCTTGGGCTCTGCGTGTGAGCCTGGCTGTGTTCTTTGTTCTCACCATCTGTGTGCCAGGCCTGCCCCTCCCACCTACTGCCTGGCACTGAGCTGCACCCGTGTGTCTGAGGAGCTGCAGGGGCTGCAGCCTTGCTCTCGTCGCCAGCCCGAAGCTGAGCCGTGTGTCCTCGGAGGCCAGTGATGGACACACATACACGTGTGCATACACACCACACGAACACACATGTGCATGCACACACATGCATGCACACACACCACATGCACACATACAAACGTATGCACACGCGCGCACACGGTTGTAAACAAGTTAGTTTTATTTTACTTTGCTTTGGAGGCTGTGTCTGAATTAGGGAGGGGGCTGGAGGGCAGAGAGGCCTTGGGCGGCAGCCACGGAGCCCCTTCCCCCAGCACCGCAGGGCCGCAGACCCTGACCATATCCCGCAAGGCGGCCGACGTCTCGGTGGAACTTCAAGTGTGTCCCCGAGGAAGGGGCTGCCCCAGGCCGCGCGGACGCTTGAGAGGGCGTGGTCCCGTCCACCTCAGGCCCTCCAGCGCCTCGCCCCAGCTCTGTCTGGGCAGGGAACGGAGGAGGACGAGGCAGCTCGGCTCTGGGCCCAGGGGAGCGAGGCGGGAGGAGGGCAGACCGGGGCTGGGCACATGGGGCTCCGCCTCCCCGGCTTCGTTTTTCTTCTGTAGGAGGAAGACCTGGGACCGCCTCCAGCTCCGCAGTAACCAGACTGCGGGTGGGGGTGAGTGCTGGGGAGAAGCCCCATTTGCTGCTGCAGGGGGTGGGGACAAGCACGGAACTTCCCAATGCCCGAGCCAGACACCCCTGGGCATCACACAGGGGCTGCTGCCGGGAAGCAGGGGACGGGCGGGGAGGCCCACCTGGCCAGACGCCTTGTTCTGAGGCGGCGGCAGGGGCCCCAGCGAGGCTCGAGGGAAGGGGGGTGGGCAGTGCCCCAGCCACAGTCCCGCCCATCCCTCGGGTTACGAATCAGAGCTAGAGACCCTTCGTGCTTCCCAGGCCCCTCCTCCCCATCATGCGCTGGCAGAGAGGGCTTGGGTTGGGGTATGAGGAGGGGAGCAGTGATGCAGAGCAGGGGTGGCCTTCCCTCCCGAGGGGGAGGAGGGCAGGTTGTGCTCTGCGCCCAGCGCGTCCAGCCTCCAGCCTTTCCCCAGGGACCCTACCCGGAGCCCTGGCTTGGAGGGAGGACGAGAGCAGCGGGGACGGGACCTCAGATCCACACGGTGGGCCTCCCCTCCCTGCTGCTGGCACTGCCCTTCTCGGAGACTGCCCTGGGCTTGGCGCCCGACCGGCCCTGGCCCCCGCCCGTGCCCCCCGAAGTGGCACTACCCGACCCGGAGGCGGGGCCGCCGGCCCTCGGGGGCCCCCGGGCGGCTGCGGAGAGGCCGGGGCATGGCGGGCTGTCGCGGTCCCCGAGCGCGCGCCCGCCCCGCAGCGCCTGCAGCGCCAGGCTGGTCAGGTCCTGGTCGTGGGCGCGCGCGCGCTCGGCCGCGCGCACCACCAGGCTGTAGTCCGGCGGGCAGGCCAGGCCGGGCGCGGCGGGCAGCGCGCAGGGCGGCGGACGCGGCGCGAGGCCGGAGGCGGCGGGTGGCGGGCGGCGGGCGCGCACCGCGTCCTGCGCGCTGCCCAGGCCCAGGTGCGCCATCTCGCAGAGGTTGAGCAGCAGGCAGAGGCAGCTGACCACGTACATGACCAGCAGGAAGACCGTCTTCTCGGTGGGCCGCGACACGAAGCAGTCGACCACGTGCGGGCAGGGCTGCCGGCTGCATCGGAAGAAAGGCCGCACCTCGAAGCCGTACAACAGGTACTGGCCCACCAGGAAGGCCACCTCGAAGGCGGCGCGCGCCACCAGCTGGGCCACGTACACGCGCATCAGGCCCTCGCGCTGGATGCGCCGCCGCCCGTCGTGCTGCCCGGCCGGGCCCGGGGCCCCCGCGCCCTTGGCGTCCCCGCCCGCGCCCTTGGCCGCGCCCACGTCTTCCGCCTGGTCCTCGTCGCCCAGGCCCTCGGCCGCCCCCGGCTCCTCGTCCTCCTCGCCCAGGCCCAGCATGGGATCCTCCTCGGCCAGGCCGGCGGGCTCGGGCCAGCCAGGGTGGGGTGGCGGGGGTGGCGGCTGGGGCGTGCGGCGGCGAGGGGCGCTGCGGCGCTCAAGCTGCGAGGCGCGGGCCAGGCGGTGCACGGCGTAGCCCAGGTACATGACGGAGGGCGTGGAGATGACCACGATCTGGAAGACCCAGAAGCGCACGTGGGACAGGGGCGCGAAGGCGTCGTAGCACACGTTGTCGCAGCCCGGCTGCCGCGTGTTGCACGTGAACTTGGTCTGCTCGTCCGAGTAGATGGACTCGCCGCCCACGGCCGTGAGCACGATTCGGAAGACCACCAGCACCGTGAGCCACACCTTGCCCACGAACGTGGAGTGGTTGTGGATCTCCTCCAGCAGCCGCGTCAGGAAGCTCCAGCTCATGTTGGTCATAGGGGCAGGGGGCGGGACCTGCAGGGCCACGAGGAGCTCAACCGGGGCGGGAGAGGGCCCCGCGGGGAGCTCGCCGCCTCCAAGAGAGCGCCCCACCCGGTTCCGGACCCTGCCGGTGGGGTGGTTACAGGGAGAGGCCGAGGGCTCTCCGGCAGAAGACAGACCCCGCTTGGAGGAACGACAGGCTGCCCCGCCCCCAGACATGACCCAGACCCCGCGGCCTGGAGCGGACCCGGCCTCCCCTGCCCTCTCCCGGACCCCCAGGAAAGCCACTCCCCTTCCCCCGCTGCGGGGACCCCACCCCAGGCCCTGAGAACCACAGGGAATCGACTCCGTGAGCCATCCTAGTGGGGCAGACAAGGAAACCGAGGTCAGCCTCACTCAGAGTCTGGAGGCTGCGAAGCCTCAGTGCCCAGGTCACTGGAAAGGATCCCATGGAATTCAGTTCCCAGCATCCCAGGGGCCCCCAACCTGCCCAGCCCCACAAGCCCTCCCCGTCCCCCAGCTCCTCAGCCATTCCAGTGCCCCATCAACCCCCACTCCCCTAGACCCTACAGCCCCACCAGCCCCAGGCTCACCAGCACTGCGCCCTCCCCCCTTCCCTCCACACTCTACACAGGGGCTCTGGTCCCTCCGCCTCCACAAAGGATTGCTACACTGCTTCGCCCCGCTCCCGGGTCTAACTGCACCAGGGGCTTCTGCCAGACCGCACCGAGCAGCTCCTCCTTCTCCTCCGGGTACCCTCCTGTCCTCTGCAGCCAGCCAAGATGTCCGGCTGGGGGGCAGGGTGAAGCTGGGTGTCTGTCCAGGGCAGGACTGTGTCCAGCGAGGCACACAGACACTGTAAGGCACCTGGGACACTCAGGGACAGCCACAGCACCACTCACCACGTCCAGACCAGCTGAGTCCCGGATGGGCCTTTGCCCAGGAGAAGGGGCTCTGCAGGCAGCGCCATGTGCCCCCTCATCCCCCTGCGTCTCCAGGGAGGAGGCTGCAGCCTTCCATCACCCACCCTCCCCCTCCTCCACGGCCAAGGCCGGTACCTGCTCCTGGGTAGTTTGGGGCAGGAGACCCCTGAGTTCCCAATGCGTCTAGCACCCTCCCTCCTGGAACAGGCCTGGGAGGCAGCCTTGGCAGGTGTGGGATGGAGCAGCAGAGACAGGCGGGCTCCAGGCCCTCTTTATGTAGCTTGGGCCTCTCCCCTGGGGGGGCAGGAAGAGGGGGTAGCCGGGGTTCCTGGGGAAGTGACCCCACTTCCTCACATCTGTGTGCAGCGCCCCCTCAGAGCCACACACGTGCAAACACTCACAGATGCACACCCACATGTTCACCTAGACACACGCATGCAGGTGTACGCATGCGGTTACAGACACACGTGCACACTCAGGCACACACACTTATAAACACACCCATGCACACAGTCACCACACACATGCAAACACCCAGACACACACATGCAGGTGTATAAACACACTCACGGACACATGCACACTCATAGGCACACACACTTATAAACACACCCGTGCACACACACAGTCACCACACGTGCAGTCAAGTACACACGTGCGTGCAGGTGTACACGTGCACACTCACAGGTGCACAGACTGCTGCACACCTAGCCCTCCAGCGCTGCCTTCTCCATCCCTCTGCCTCAGGCACGGACACATGAAGGGGCCTGACGTCCTCTCGGGAGTGGCTCTGACTCCCTTACAGCCGGGGCTGGCTGTCCTTCCTCGGGTCTAACCCCAACTTTCTTCCAGGACCTTGACACCCCCCATCACAGGCCAATGAGGCCCACGGTCCCGCCACAAAGAACCCCAAAAAACGATGGCAGAGCGCCCCCCTTCTCTCCCTCCCCAAACAGAGCCAGTGGAGAAATGGGGGAGTCGTCATCTCAGGTGCCAGTGGAGCTGAGGGTGGTCTGCAGTCAGGTTTAACAACTGGCTCGGGTGCCGTGGAGGTGGTCCTGGTTGTGGTGTGTGCCAATTCCTGTGGTGTAAATGCTCCCACACGCCCTTGACCAACTCGAGGAGACACGCAGAGGGCTCTGAAGACCAGCTTTAGCATGGCCCTGGGTGGACCCTGCCCTGGGGTGTGAGGGACGGGGCTTTGCCCTGCGAGGGCCACCCAGGTATAATCAGAGCCCCAGAGATGAGATGTGCGGGAAGAAGAGAGGGCGGGTCAGAGCAGGCCCTCCAGGTGGTCAGCTCTGGGGGTCGGTCTGGGTGGTAGGGGTGGGGAGGGAGCAAGCCTCCTCTGTTGCTTCTCCAGCGCCATGGAGAAGCTCAGGCGGCCTAGGGGTGGGGGGGGGGCAGAGGCTCTGGCTCTTCAGACCCCGGGGCCCATGCCTGCGCACTGTGTACACGTGTGTGCAGGGCCTGCATCATGCACGCAGTCAGGGCACGGTCGTTCTGTGGTCGGGGGGCTGTCGCTGACCAGCTCTGGCCTGGAAGAGCCCCAGCCCTGCGTGGCGGTCCACCAATCCTCACCTCTAGCGGGTGCTGCTCCTGACACCAGCACGTGGACGTAGCAGGCACCACAAACTGCCGAGGACCGATCCCCAAAACCTCCCTCCAAAGCAGCTTCCAGCACCGGGGCCTCTTGGGGATGGCTGTCTGGCCGGCACCCCCTCGGTGCCATCAGTAAACCCTGGACTGGACCCCGATGGGTCTGCCTTTCCGGGGCCTGGCCCCTTCACTGCTGCCTCCCTCCGTCGCTCAGCTCCAGGCACCTTAGGGAGCCCATCAATCCGCCTCCCCACGGGACTCCCCCCGAGTCTGGAGTAACATCCCAAGCTGCCTGGCCCCAGTGGCAGGTAACCTGCACCCCATTCCGCTCCCACGCAGGCTGAGCCCACCCCTGCCAGAGCCTCCTCCAACCTGCGTCAGAGGCTCCCCCCACAGTCCGATACCCACTACCCGCTACCCTCTGTCCATGCAGTCTTACTGAGCCACCTCGGGATGGGAGGTGGCCTAGGTTCTCAGGGCGTGGGGGTTACAGACAGCTGAGGGGAGGGGCCAGAATGCCCCGCGTGGTCATGGGTTAATGTCGGAGCCCTGAGTCTGAACCTGCGTGCAGTTTAGTCTGGACACAGATGGTTTCCCAGAGAACGGTGTAGACATGAGCATATTCATGTGCACACGTGGGTGTGTCTCCCCCGCTGTCAGTGAGAGGCCCTAAGCGGGAAGACGCTCCACACAATGAGCACACCTTGGCCCCGCTCTCCAGAAGCAGTGGGTCCGGTGGCAAGAACGGCGCCTGCAGCATCTCGCGGTGCCAGAGTCAGGAAGGGGTAGCACACGGTGTGCACACATGCTCGCACGCGCGCACACGCACACTGACGGGCATGTCGGAGAGACACGGGAGCCCACGGAAGGAGCTCCCCGGTGTCCGAAGCTGGATCGATATGGGCAACTGAGTGAATAAAGTAGTATTGCAGGTTAGGTTACCCAAGGTATAAAACACATGTGAGTCCACGCTGATATAAGCAACTGAATACGGACCTAAATGGGGGAGAAGGAAATTCTGAATGATTTCTGCAGCCACTGCACCCTCGAGCAGGGGAGCGTGACTCCCACTCCTCAGGGGCAGCGGCTCCGAGTGCAGCAGGAGGCAGGGAGAGTAGAACCTCCCCGCCCCAGGGGAGCCAAGTGGGGACGTGAGGAGAACAGCCTTCCTCCCAAACCCTCGCCCCAGCAATAGAAGGACAACAGGAGACGTGGTCCAGGAGGGGTTCCTACAAAATACCCGACCATCAAGACTGCCAAGGGCAACAGACAAGGGAAGTCTGAGAGACGCCACGGCCAAGAGTCGTCAAGGAGACGTACCCCGCGGTACCTGGAGGGGACCCTGGGACAGAAGGACACGGGAAGAGCGAGGGAACTGAGTGAAGTGTGGGCTCTGGGGACTGACTGCTTCAATACCGGTGCGCTGTGAGCAGCGAGCCACAGGGACCGGGGCGTGGGGGTGCCTGGGGGCCCCCGGGACTCTCCCAGATCTCCACAACTTCTCTGTACACACAATATTGTAAGACGAAAACCTGATTTGGAGTAGTTTCTGCCCTGGGGCTCCGAGCCCCCTCCCTGTCTTGTCCCCCTGCCTGGCACACATTTGTGTGTCTGGAGCCTGCAAGCATGGAGCAGGAACTTCAGCTGGTGACCTGTCCAGGACCCTTGGGGCGCAGGGAGGACCCCAACACAGACATGGTGCAGGAGAGGTGCAGGCTGACCCCATGGCTGTCCAGTGCTGCTGGAAGAGGTGGCTCGCCAGGGCTCGGCAGGGCCGGTGGGAGGGGAGGCCGTGCTGGCTTTTGCAGGGACCTTTGTTCAGAGGAATCTCACCCACAGCCATGTCAGAGCAACTGTGGGTGGGGGCCACTCAGGTGGGATCCAGGACGAGGTCTGCAGGTCAGGGTCTGGGAGGAGAAGGCCTAGGAGCAGTCAGCAAAGGGTGTAGAGTTGGGGGCGGGACAGGTGACGGCCTGGGGCCAGGCACACATGGGGGCTCTCCATGACCGGGGTGGGGGGTGGGGGGTGTGGGGGGTGTGTGTGCTGGGTCATCCCCGCCCAGAACCGCCCAGGGAGGCAACTGACTGGGAGGAGGGTGGTGGGCAGACACCGTGGGCTCCAGCGGGCGCCAGGATGGGCCATCCTGGGGTGAGCTGGGCCCACCACACCCGGTCCTGGCACTGGCAGAGGGGCCTCTGCAGGGCTGGGCAGCCATGCTCTCCCCCTTCAAGTCCCTCTCACCCCTGGGTCAGAACAAAGGTCCTGGGGGTCAGGGGCTGAGAGCCAGGGACGGTCCAGCGCCTCCTCCCACAACACAGCCAGGCCAGGGCCTGCCCAGCCATTTCCTTCCCATCCTGGCCCTGCTTCCTCCCACGTGCCCCCTCTTGCCAGCGGGCTTCCTCTGGCTGAGGGGGGCTGCCCAGTGGGCCCCCCAGAGTGCTCAGCTCACCCAGCGGGCCTGGGGGACCCTTCCTCAGGAAGCTTTGGGCAGCCTCTCCCCTCCTCGAGGACACAGGGACGCCCGCAGGCACCTGGCACTGGGTGGCCCCCCCATCCACACATGAGCACCCAGGAGTCAAGGCTGGCTCAGCCCTGGGAGGCTGGGGCCTCAGCTCAGAGCTGGCACCTGCCCCTGCACCCCACCCAGCCAAGGTCCTCTCACCCAGGGCTCCTCCCTCCCGCCAAGGGGCTGTGTAGGGGACAGTTCTCACTCAGAGGGTGGGGTCGCAGCACTTGCCCATGCCCAGAGACACGCCATTTCTTCACCCACCACGGCCCAGGCCCAGAGACCAAGGCCACGGTCTCTTCTTCGTCAGCTGGTTCTATGGGGTTCTGCCCTTCATGTCCCTCCACATCCCCATGTCCCTGAGACCGAGGCCACGGCCTCTTCTTTGTCGGCTGGTTCTATGGGGTTTTGTCCTCCACGGGCTCTGGACCCCATGCTGCATGCCCCAGTTGTGTTCTGCCTGGACCCCCTGGTCCAGTGGGGGTGTGCACTCCGGCCACCCAGGACCCTCACCCCAGCCTGGGGACCCTCTGCCCCACAGCCCCAGAGTACACGACGGCCTCCCACTCAGGGTGGACACCGGCCAGCCTCCAACCGCCAGCCTCCAACCGCCAGCCTCCAGGCCCCATCCCCAGGCTCCCCCAGACCCTCCCCATGTAGGCAGCCCATGCAGGGTCCTAACATTTCTAGGTGGGGTCCCAGGGAGCCCTCGCTCTCAGAACAGCCGCCATCCTCACAGGCTCCTTGGGGCCTTCCTGATCTTCTCCACCCACCCCAGAGTGGCCTGTCCACGCCTAGACTCCCTCCCTCTCACACTCATGTGCACGCACACACGCGTTCCCTTCCTCCCTCCTGGGACCCTGCAGGGCCTCCCTCTGGGAAGCTCCCTCGGGGCCTCCTGGGTGAGCAGCCCCGGCCCACGACTGCTCAGCAAACTCGGGGATGAAGGGACCTGAGCGCTGCGGCCCAGCTCTGGGGAGGGTGGGGTGAACCCAGGGTGGGCAGCCCCCCTCCCGGTCCCAGAAGTGCAGATGGATGGACGGGCAAGTGCGTCCCTCTGTGGCCATGGTGGCTTTGGGCTGCATGCCCAGGGGACTCGAGGGGGCGGAGAACCTGGTGAAGATCCAGGGGCCCCTCTGTGCTGCGCCCCAGCCCGGAACCCAGGAAGTGAGGGGTGGTCCCACCCGGGGTGGGGGATGGGGGGGTGGAGAGGATGGTAGGCCGGGCCTGGGGGGCTGGATCCTGGGGCACAGCCTGGACAGTTCCTGCAGCTGGGCCTGGGGGCGGGGACTGGACTGGGGGTGGGGGAAGCGAGGGGCGAGGCCACACCAGGACCCACCCGGGCTCCGTGCCCTCCAGGACCTCCACAGGCGCTGCCCCCCCAACCCGATTTCTCCTAGATCCCCATCACTGACGCTGCCAAGACTGCCCTCAGCAAAGCCGCTGTGGCTGGCCCTCCCTGTGTTTCTCAGCGCGTGGCACAGCGTCACGCCCCCTTCTCTGTCGCGGCCCCGGGACCCCCTGCCGTGCCCCCCTACTCCCCCACAGCACCGCGGGCATGGACAGGCACCTGCCCCCCCCATGCCGGGACCCGGCCACCACTGGAGCCCTGCCCCTTCTACTCCCCACCTGTGCCCGGCCACTGCCAGCAACCCCCTCCCAGACCCTTCACTCACGGCTGTGGCACATTGGGGGCCCCTCCCGGAGAACAAGGGCTTGCTCTGCTCTGCTGACTTCTGGGGTCCAGGCCTGACGACCGAGATCCTAGCTGTCGCCCGTGAGCGTTTAAGGAAATGAAGCCCAGGACATGCTGTGGCCAGCCGGGCCGGTTCAGGAGCGTTGTGGATGGTGGGCAGGTGTGCCCACCCAGGCCGTTGGCCCACGCGAAGGAAGTGGGGCTCCCCAGCCTCTCCACAGGCCTGAACAGCCCAAGGCCCCAGCCTCTGGACACACTGCAGCTGCCTAGCTGGCGTGGGCTGGGCGGTCCCACATGGCCTGAGGGGCCCCAGCTGCTGGGGGAGGTGCTGGGCAGACCCCCCTTCCCCCGCTCACCACTAGCCTGAGCAGCCCCTGTGGCTGGGGGGCCCAGACTTCTGCCTCCTTCTCCTCCCTCGGGTCTTGTCGCCCCAAAACACCCAGCCGTCAGGCCCTGTCCACAAGGACGGTGGGCTTGAGATGCACAGACCGCCAGAACGGAGGGTGGCCTGGCCAGGCCCAGCACCTGTCATCTGCCAGGGTCGGCCATATCAGGCGAGGCGAGCCTGGACAGCTGGGAGCCCAGGCCCGGAGAGGGGAGGGTGGACGCTCGGCCCCAAAGGGCCCTGCCCCTGGGTCCCCACAGGGCACTCTACCTTTTCCAGGCCAGGAAATGCGAGTCTCTGAGCCCTTACACCTGCCGGCTGGACAGTGGCCCTCCCGAGGGTGTGCGCACAGCTGAGTCCAGGGCCTGACCCTGGGCCACCTCTCACCACCAAGCACAATGTGGGGGGAGGGCCTTCAAGGGCTCCATTGTTCCCCTGAGGCTCGGGGTCTGAATCCCTGATTGTCCCTGGCGCTGGACAGGGCCCAGAGAGGGAAGGTGCCTCCCCCGGGCCGCACAGCAGGTCAGAGGCAGCTGGGCCCTACCTCACCTGCACTTGGGCCGGGTGTGTGTGTGTGTAGGGTTGCCCAGCACCCCTCTGCCACCGTCCCGCATCCAGGCCTAGCTCCAGCTTAGCCTCCCTGGTGCATCTGGACTATCGGACAGAGCCCAGCTGCCCCAACTATTTCCGCCCGGGCCGCCTGCTTCCTGTCTGCACCCACCGTCCTGGAGTTCCAGAGCAGGACGCAGACCAGGGCTGGGCAGACGTCCCCTGCCTCCCTGCCCACCACTCCACAGCCCACCCATCTGGCCCCGGACAGCGGCTTCAGAAAGGCACAAAAGGAGGCAGGAGGCAGAGGAGCAGGCTGGGCTCCCAGCACATAGGGCACCTCAGTCTAGGCCCAGGGCCATCCTGCGAGCCCAGGAATGCGAGCCCCCTGGGCACCGCATGCCACTGGGATGCCTGCAGGAAGGATGGGTGGCTGCGTGGAACCCTAGAGGCGCCTCCTTAGGGACCCCCACAACCTCCCAACCCAGGGCCACAGCCCCATCCTCTCTGACTCGAGGCCCCCAGGTGTCCTCCCCGGGCTGGCCCTTCCTGGAGCAGCGGGGTGGGGCCATGCATATGGCCGAGCAGAGTGCCCACTCTCTGAAGTCTTAGTCCCCTCCCAGGCCAGCTCAAGGACCAGGATGGGGGCAGCCACGCAGGACACGGCCCCAGACCTCTCTCCCCCAGCTGCAGGGCACCTCAGTGAGACAGTGGGGGCAGAGGCCTGGCAGCCCCACCTGCTCCCTGTGCCCACCTGGGCCTCAGGGCAGGAAGCAGCCCAGCCCTGGGGGAACGACCCTGTGACCAGGCAGGGCAGCCCCCACTGCTCTCCCTGACATGAAGCTGGGGGCTGGCCGATGAGGAGTGGGGCTGTCAGGAGCAGGGGTCTGGTGTGGAGGAGTCCCCCGCGGCGCCCCCACCCAGCACCACAATCCAGGGGCTCACGGACACTCCAACCAGCAGCTCTTTATTAGGACATCAGCCCAGGCCCCACAGGAGGGGGACTGGGCCGGGGGCAGGACAGGGGAAGCTAGGGTCCTCCAACCGCAGCAAGGGAGCGAATTTGATGGGCAGCACCCCCGCCCCAGGCGCCAGCTGATGCAAGCAGAGCACCACCTGGGAACCCTGGCCTGCCAGGGGGTGGGCGCCAGATCCCAGGCCCGCCCGGGAGCACACAGCCGGGAATTTCGCCTCTTCAGGAGCGGCCAGTCCCTTGGGCCTTCTTGATTTCCTGCCGGGAGAAATGATGGTCTGTCCGGGCCTGGGGCCACCATGTCCCATTCCAGCCTGCTCCTCCAAGTGGGTGCAGACAGTCTGAGCCCCCGGGGAGCCCACCTCAGAGAGTGCCTCCCTCAGGGCCCGGTAGGCCTCGTCCAGGCTGTTGTTGACGATGACCAAGTCAAAGAGGCCGGGCTCCTTGCCTGGGGGTGGAGGCAGGGTCACTGGAGGCTTGGGTGACAGGGCCTGGGGACCCTCCACAGGGACCCGCCCTGCCCTCCCTCTCCCATGGCGGGGGGACCCATGGGATGTGGGGGAGGAGGGCCCGGGACCCCGGCGTGTGCTCACTGCTCTCCATGTCGGCGCGGGCGGCAGCCAGCCGTTTGGCCAGGCTCTCCTCTGTCTCAGTGTCCCTCTGCCGCAGCCGCTGCTCCTGAGCCACAGGATGGGGGTCAGAGCCTGCCCCCCCGCCCCCCCTCCAGCCCCCACGCCCCGGCCCCCACCAGGACTTCCAGCGACGGCGGCTGCACAGAGATGTAGATGGGCCACAGGTCTGTCTTCTTGATGTTGCGCACACCCTGCAGGTCCACGTCCAGCACACAGATGCGGTTCGTGGCCTGCACGGCCCGCACGGCTGCTTTGCTGGGGGATGGCACGAGGGGGCTTCTCAGTGGGGGCTCCTTGGGCCTTCATGGCCTCAAAAAGCCTCAGCAGAACCGTCACTGTTCCTGGGGTCCTGCCTCCCCAGCCCCTTGCTCTGGGCCCGGCTGGGGGTGCCTGCAGGGGACCATGCTGGCCCCAGCATCTGCTGCCCCTTTCCGAAAGCACTCCCCAAGTGACCGTGAACGTGGAGCCCCCTGCTGGGTGGGGGGCACTGGCGAGGAAGAGCAGGAGGGCCTGGCTGTCCCTGTGCAGCCCAGGGCTCCTGGGCACCCATCGACTAAGGGGAGCAGAAGCCCCACTGACGGCCTTCGGGGGCCCACCACCCTTCCCAGTTGCAACCGGGCAGACCACGATGGGTCCCGTGGGGTCCCTGCCTGGACCCTGCCGGCGGCTCAAGGACAGGCTGCACACAGAGGCGTGCCCAGGCCCGTCTGTGCTGGGCACCACTCTGGGCCTCACAGCCAGGTGGGGCAGCTGGCAAAGGCCCGGCTCTGGGGGAGGGCTGCAGTGTGGCCTGCAGACCCGCAAGGCCCAGGTCCCTGAGTCCTCACTCCACACCAGGCGGGCAGAGAAGCCCTGTCCAGGACCCAGGCATGGGGAGACCTGGGCCTCTGACTCCAGGTCCCCGGGAGGCCTGGAGGGAGGAGGACTGGGGCGCGGCCCACCTGGTCCCATACAGGTTTCCTGAGAACTCAGCATGCTCGATGAAGTCGCCCGCAGCAATGTCCCGCTGCATCACCTCCCTGGTCACGAAGTGGTAATCTACAAAGAAGGAAGACGTAAGAGCTATTCGAGGTTGTCCACAGCCAGGCCACCACCACCAGAGACCACCGGCTTCCACAGGGGTGTCGGGGGGCCTGGAAACCACTGGCTTCCACGGGGCGGGTCGGGGGGACTTCCGTGCTATGTGTCAGGCAGGAACAAAAGCCCCACTGAGACTAGAGAAGATGCTGGTGATGAAAGAGCCCCAAACCACGCATGGCTATGGTTCCAACCACGCGACCTTGCGCAGGGCGGCGCACACGTGAGGAAGAGCGCCTGCGGCCTCCTCGAGCGGTATCAGTGACCCTGCCTGGCCTCTCACGTGGACACGGGCACCAACACATGCTTTGACGCCTATCACCTGATGAAGCCCCCCACCCTGGCGGAGGGGCCCATCCATCAGTGGGGGAGACTGAGGCCTCGAACACCCCACTGCTGACAGGTGGGGCGGCTCCGGGCCTGTGCAGGGCACTGGGGCCGCCGGGCGAGCTCACCTTTGCCGTTCTCCTCTCCCGGCCGCGGGTCCCTCGTGGTGTCTAGGAACAAGCACCCGTGACCCACATGAGACACCGGGAGCCCCACGCAACCCATCCCCAGGCCCTCCCCGTCAGGCCTGGCTCAGCCCGGGTAAGAGTCAGCAGAGGGGCTCCTGGCCCCCGTGTGGGGTGTGAGGGCCTCCAGGGCGGGTCAGCAGAGTGGCCCGGCCCCCACCCCCAGCACCCCTGAGACCCTCCAGGGCCCTGCTCCCCACCCCCGGGGCCTCACGGGACACGCTGAAGCCAAAGATGCTGCCGTGCTCCTGCAGGAGCCTCTTCAGCAGGGTGCTCTTCCCGGCCCCCGACGGTCCGCTCAGGACCACGGGCCTCGGTCCCGACATCCCTGTGGATGAGAGGAACAGGCATCAGCGGGCTGGAGAAACCCGCTCCCTGTGGGGGTGGGGCCTGCACCCACCCCTACCCCCACAGACACACCCCGGGAGCTGGGCAGAGCTGGGGGCAGTCAACTCAGAGCTGTGCTCAAGCCCTGGCTGCGCCTCCCTCGGGGCACGCTATCTGCTCACACACGCGCCAACCGCCACTGACCGTGCCCACTGTCCACTTCCACTCCACCCTGTGGGGAGGCCCTGGGAGGAGCATGTCCAGGTCCCCATCCTGTGTCTCCTGGCACCACGCCCCAGAGGCAGTCTTGGACAAGGTCAGAGGAACCCAAACCCTGTTCTGGGAACTTCCATGAGGAAGCAGGCGGTCGACCTTGAGGGGCCACAGCTTCCTGACCCCTCTCTGATACTTGGGCCCTGGGAAGCCAGCAGGAGGGCAGCGGGGACCGCCCCCCTGCCCAGAACACAGGGCCCAGATGCCTGCCCGGAGATGACACCGAGGTTGGGGGAGCCGGGGAGCTCGGGGGCATCCGCTTTGCGCCCGCCCGACCACTCCCAGCGCTCCACACATGGGACCCACCTCTGTGGTCAGCTCAGAGCTGCTCTGGATGAGCTGGGGTGGGTGGTAATCCCTGCCTGCTCTTGCCTGTGAGCACTAAATCCTCCGGGGCGGCCAGCCCCACCCACTCAGCGTCCCCGCTTGAGACCCAGCCACACGAGCAGATGGCCGAGGAAGGCCAAGTGCAGACTCTGGGGCCGGGTGCCGTGAGCCTCAGCAAGTGGGAATCGAGACGGACGCTGTGCTGGGGGGCACCCTGTCCCAGAGGAAGAGCTCGGGAGAGCGTATGGTGAGCTGGAGTGGCTCCCAGGCCAGTCAGGTCCTACAGGGCTGTCTGGGGCTGCCTGATATGGTGAGGAGGCCTTGAAGGTGCAGTCGGCAGCCAGCAGACCGGCAGTGAAGCCCAGGAGGGATGCCCACACCCCCGGCCCGGGGCAGCTCTCCAGCAGGGCCCCCAGCAGGCACGCTTTCCTAATCCTCAATGTAGGCCAACCTGGATAATCTCGCTAAAGCACCGCTATTCTGGGGCCATCACGCCACACACACACACCCCAGGAACAGATGTCGCACCCTGCTGAAGAGACCAGGAGGAAGGGCCCCAGAGGGATCCAACTCTTGTGACCTCCACGTGGCCGACTCTGAGCTCCCTTGCCTGCCTCTCCCACCCTTCCCGTCACCAGAGCACGTGGTCTGAACCCAGCCACCGTCCTGGGCACCCACCTGCACTCTGGTGTCCCGGCTTCCCCCCTAGACACACGGACATGCACACAGCACACACGCCCCATGCGCTGGTGCATGCACCACACGTACACGTATGCACATACATGCGTGCACGCACCTGCATACACCTGCACCCAGCCCCAAGCCCACGGCCAGTGCCTGCCAGCAGAGCGCAGCCCCTCCCTCCCCGAGGCCCTGTCTCTCCCGTGCTGTCGCCCTTCCTGAATCCTCTTCTCTCGCGGGACTGAAATCTGCGGGACCCTGCCCACTCCCCTCAGTCTGTCCTGACTGCCCAGGTGCCGAGTGACCGGGGACGGGGAGAGCTGCGTGAGGTGGAGAAAAGGACGCAGAAGGGCAGAGGACAGGCTGTGGGCCACCAGGTCCCCAAGCAAGGCTGCTGTTCCTAGAGGGCCCCTGCAAAGAGAAAGGCTGAGGACACAGGCGTCCGCCCACCACCAGATGGTGCCAAGTCACCAAGGCACATGCATCCCTCCCCGCCCAACGTGCGAGGCACCTAGATCCCCCAGGCCCCGGCAGTGTGCTGGCACTGCAGGAACGTGAGCTCCTCCAGGGCAGGCACGGCCCCGAGTGGACACAGGGAGATGGACCAGGAGGCCTGCCTGGGCCTTGCTCATGGAGCACACCCTCAACCCAGTGGGTGCAGGTGAGGCCCCTGAACCCAATTGGGGTGTCCACCTCTAGAGAGGAGAAGATCCGAAGGGATCCCCATCAGGGACCACAGGGGGAGGCACCTCTGCCAAGGACATCCCTGCTGGGGCCTGTGCAGAAGCCCCTCAGGAATGCTCTGCTCCTTCTCCGTGTGCTTGCTGCTGGTGGGCACCCCTCCCTGGCACCCCCACACCGCAATGAGCACCATGCAGCCCTCAACTGTAAATGCACCAGAAGGACCGAGCGCTCCTTTCCCAAGACTACCCCCAGGCCAGCACAAGTTGGCCCCAACATGCTTCCCTGGTGGTCCTTGCCCGGTCCCCCCACTGCAGGCTTGGCCAGACCTCCTCGCTGCAGCTCTGATGAGAATGCACACCTACGCAGGGAAGACACGCCTTTGCTTGGGACCAAACGCCACACGGGAGTCCCAGCACCTGACGGTATCAGAGGGCGTGCAGCGCGGGTCCCACTCGTAACCCTGCGTTTCAGCGCTGGTTTCCATCCCACCCCCACCTGCACCGGCTGCAGGGAGGAGCAGGTGTGCACGCACGGGATCAGCTGATGGCCCAGCACCCCCCAGCCTGCTTCCACGGGGTGTCCCGCTGGGCCCCGACCTGTCACTTGAGCCCAGGCCCCAGGCCTCCTCAGTGCTAGCCCCCGCTCAAGAACTACATCAGGGCTGACGTGAGGTGGGGACACCTGCCCAGCAGTGCTGTCTCACAGGGGTGGGGCCCAGTCGGCTTGGACCCCACCAAAGGCGTCTGCGCCGAGTCCTGCCCCAATGCGGACCTCGAGCGGAGTTCCCTCTCTGAGGTTGGCGCGCCCTAGCACAAGGGCCCGCACCACACAGCCCACACCGGGGCGGCCTGGCCCCATGGAAGGCACCTGGGGAGCCGCTGGGGACAGGGCTCTGGCCAGCGACCACGGAGACACAGCACGCACTAAAGCCACCTTCGACAGCACTCTTAGTATGTGACAGAGTTCTGGGCCTCGTGGCCCCAGTGATCCTCGAGTGTGCTGGACACTGCTGAGCTTGGCCTCAGCACCTAGCAGAACTGACCTGAACGTGCATGTCAGAATGGGCATTCAGCCAGGAACCTCCTGTATCCTCTACTCCTTAACTATTCCACGATCCCAAACCCCAGCTGCCTGACAAGAAATTGGAAAGCTCCCAGAGACTGCAGTAAGGATCGGGGATGCAGACCCTTTCCGTAGGAGTTGCCGGGGTGAGCCCACTTGTTCCAGAACGCTCTCTGCTGGAACCCCTGACAAGGAGCTCCCCATGCAGTTCTGCGGGTGGAATCTCTTCCTTCCAGCTTCCACCTACTGTCCTACCCTGTCCTGAAAGCCAGGCGCTGCCACCACCCTCAACTCTGTACCCATTCCTCCACCAGACAGCAAGACAAGGCGCAGCCGCTGAGGACACATGAGGAGGAGGCAAGTCCCGCCAGCCTCCTGTACAGCACGAACCACAAGCCACGGGCAGACCTGGGCCAGGATGGCCAGTTGTGCCCCACCCCCAACAGGCCAGGTGGGGCAGGAGGAACACACTGGCCCTGGTCACAGGGCTCAGTGTGTGGGACACGTCCTGGCCAAGTGACCCTGAGAAACCATTTAGCCTTGGGAGCCTGGCTTGACGTGGGACAGCCAAAAAGAAGCCAGCAATTCCCTTCTCACTTCCTCTCCCCCCACTGGGGCAGGGACCCGGCCGTCCTCGAGAGGAAGCAGGGCCTCCAGAGCACGGCACGAAGCCACACCGTGGAGAACTCAGGCCTGCCCCGGTGCTGCATGGCTCTGTCTGCATCTTTCCCGTCACGGAGGACTGGGAGTCAGTCTTGTGGGAGACCCTCTGATCCAACCCCATGGGAGAGGGCAGAGAGCATGAGAAGAAGGGGGCCCAGGCAGGAGAGCCACAGGGTAGGAAGGAGTCCAGACCCCTAACGATGGTCAGCCTCACTGCCACAGAAAAGAGAAACCGAGGCCCGGCACACAGAGACGAGGGAGGGACTCGGGGGAAACCGAGGCCCGGCACAGGCAGGGACCAGGGAGGGACTCGGGGGGCGGGGGGGGACCAAGGCCCGGCACAGGCAGGGACCAGGGAGGGACTCAGGGGAAAACTGAGGCCTGGCACAGGCAGGGACCTGGAGCCCCACTGCAGTGGCGCTGCTCCTCGCCAGTGCCGCCAGTGGCTCACCCTCATTGCTCTCCCTTTCCTCCTCCAGGGCTGGAGTCGCCTCCTTCCACCGTTAACTACATCACAAGCCCCCTTCCTTTCTGATTTACCTCACATCGTCTCAACACGTTTCTGGGTTACCCCTGAAGGTACCACAAATGACAAAGGTTAACACTTCATGCGTTAAAAAACACAAAAAAGAGTTTGGGTGTGGCTGAAGAGAAACCATGTGTCCCGTAAGAAGCCCAGAATCGGCTGCTCCAGGAAGCTGCTCATCCCACCAGTCACACCAAAGATCAAGGGCGAAGTCCATACAAACCTGGAACTAAAGGAACGCCCAGGCAAACTGCACCTCTCACAAGTGTGGCACTGACCTGGGTCGTGAGTGGGCGTGTGTGTTCAGGCAGGTGCGTGGAGTTCTTACCAGCAGGGACAGAGTGGGGGCTCAGCTGGCAGGAAATGCCGCTTGTCAGTGGTCAGACAGGAAACCACACCCATCCCGGATCACCCCCAGGGATGGAGAAAGTTCCAGGTCCCTCATCACAAGCCATGGTCTGGGGAAGTCTGACTCCGGGGGACATGCTGCCCAGGTGATGCACAGAGGCTGACCACAGGGGCAACTCTTGCCTCCCTCCTCCTGACCTGGGGGCCCCACCTCATGCTGGCCGACTACCACCTTCGCTTCCACCCTTATCTCCCAGTGTAAAACCACAGCGGTAACAGGTGAGGGGCATGCCCCACCTGCTTCCCCTCAAATCAATCCCAGGTGAAAGAGGCTCCCTCCCCCTCGCTGCTGCAGGACGACGTCTAACAGCAGCAGACGCGCAGCTCCAGCAACTCGAGACTGACGTCTCTGGGCCTGAGGGAAGCTGAACATCAACCACCACACCCCCGAGTCAGGCAGGCCTGCCACCAACAACCGCTGTTAGGCGCGTACCCGCGTCAGCACGGCTCGCAGCACTGGGCCGCAGGCAGGCCAGGAATCCGCAGCAGGCCCCGGGGCCCTCGGAGCAGCCAGCGCCACCCACCCAGGACCCCGGTGGGTTTGCAATCTGCAGTGGGGACCAAAGCTGACACAAGAGCTGCACCACCGAGAAGTTTTCCCAACTGCTATCTCTGCTGCCCCCCTTGAGCTCGGGGAAAACACCACACGTTTCCACAGGCCCCACGAGCTGGCCGGCACCGCGGGGACTCTGCCACACCAGGCTCCTCAGGCGGCCACCTAACGGCCTTTGGAACCCCGATCCCCCAGGTTTCTGGCTCTGCGGTGTGGCCGACCTTGGGGAGGGGCGCCAGGCTGCTCCGCTCTCTGCTCCTCCGCACCCTGCAGAATGCACAAGGGCATGCGGCATGGAGCCCTCAGGCTGCGCGGTTTACGGGCTGTCTGGAGCTCCCCGTGCCACGAGGACTTCCTACGTTTCGAGGACCGACACAGGCGACCCCGACACAATGACGCACAGACGGCGCACGACCGCACACGAGGGGACCTCCGCGCGGTCACGCCCCTCTGCGGACACTCGCTGGGCCGCCTCGTTCCCGCTCTGCTCCGGGACGGGGCTCCGGGAACCCGGGCACGCAGGGGCACTGTCCCGGCGAGCAGAGCGCAGGAACGCGCGCGCGACCCCACCAGACCCCGGGCGCTCGGCACAGGTGGCGGTGCCCGCCGCTAGGCCCCCATCCGGCCCGCGAGCCCGGAGCCCCGCCCACGCCGGCAGGGCCGCCACTCACCGTCGGAGGCAGCCCGGCCTAGGGTGGCCGCTGCCAGCCCGGCCAGCGGGCGCCGCAGCATGAAGGGCCGCCGCCGCCCGCGGGGACATACGTCATTGCGCCGCGCACGCCGTCCTCCGCCCGCAGGCCGCACGACACAGCACCGCGCCACACCACTTCCGCCTGCGGGGCTTACGTCACCGCCGCGCCGGCTGGCTTCCTCCCGCAAGGACGTACGTCAGCGCCGCTCCGATCCCGCCGGCCCCGCCCTTCCCCTGAGGGCATACGCCACGCCGCGCCGGCCTCGCCCCGCCCCTCAGGGCCTACGACAGCGTCGCGCGACGCTGCGCCCACGGATGACGACGCGGCGATGCTACAGGACCACGGGGCGTTGAGTTCGTGGTGACCGTGTGCGCGGCGCCGGCCAGTCTCGCTCCCGCTCGCCCGTGGTGGCCGGGCCGCTGGTCCTCTCGGGCGCTCCGGAGCTCAGTGAGCGTGGTAGGTCGGTGCCGGGAAGGCGCCGTCGCGCGGGCGGCGAGGGCTCCCCCGAGGGAGGGTCGGGCCCCGCCGCCGACCCGGAGGGTGAGAGGGTGGGCCGGCATCCGCGTGGGAGGGACGCAGCGTTTCGTCTTCCGGCCGAGCCGCCTGCTGCGGCGGAGGGAGGCCTGCAGGCGCCCTGCCCCGACAGAGGGGTCCCCGGGCAGGCTTGCCGGTGTCGGCCGGGAGGGCTGGCTTCCCTGGGTGTCAGTGTCCGAGACCTGAGAACCTCCTCCTGTCACCGGGGACAGCGGTACTGACGCTTCCTTCGCAGTCAGCGCCTAGTAAGAGTAGCCTGGGCCTCGGCTCCCCTTGTGTGGTCGTTAGCTGCCTAGATTTCGTGAGAATTGAATGACTTTGTGAACAAAGTAGGAGCCGGTCTCCGCCGTTGGCGGGCGTGTCACCCTTAGAGCGGTTTCCCTGACTCGGTGACCCGCCCCAGTGGGCTCGGGCCTGCCGCAAGTCTCCTGAGTCGGAGTCTGGGGTTAGGGCCTGGGTGTCTGCTGTTCAGAAACCTCCCACAGGTGATTCTAATGCCGTGTCGGGGCTGATAGCCTAACACGTTACTGGGAGGAACCGGCGGTGACGCGGTGACACGCCTGCTGGGGATGTGCTTGGGTGTGTGGCTTTGGTCATGGCTGGGGTTTGATGAGGACCAATTAGATAGAAAGTCTGTGTTTTGAGAAGACGTCTTGTTTTGTTGCCCAGGAGGTCACACACCAGGCCAGTGACTGATCCTGGACGTCCGTGTGCCGCAGGGGCTCTCAGGAGGAATGGCGACCATGGGCAGCCTGCTGGGGTAAGCAGACTTCTGGGCTCTTTGGGGTCGCTGTCATGGGGGCACCCATGGGAATGCTGACTTGGGAGTTTTAGGCTGTGCTGCTTCAGGGAAGCTGCCTGAGTCAGTGTCTGCATTTGGAGAATACAGACAAGTGTGTACGTATAGACGCCGTCACAGGGTGTGGAGGGAAGAACAGAAATGACTTGTACGTAGTGCAAAGACGACGGTGGTGGTGGTGGTCGCCACCTCCTCAGGACCTGCAGCTCAGTGGGCTCTGGATCCCTGGAGAAAGCCACAGCCTTCCTGCTCTTCCCACCATAACTGCCTCCCCATCTGCTCATTCTCCTCACCTCTTGGCTTCCCCAAAATGAGAAGTGCAGTGTGGCCAGGAGAAAGAAGGGGTGCAGACTTCGCCTTGTTTCTGTGGAACCGGGGAGAGGGATGCAGCTCCTAAAGCCACGGTTAGCATGAAGACCGGAAGGGCCTCGTCCTGGGAAAGGTGCACGTGGAACCGCTTTTATGGTGGGAGAGCATCCACCATCTCCCCAGGGACTGGTTTTAGCCCCTTCTGGAAGCCTCCCCAACCCACTGACCCCAGGCTCTCTGGCACTGCTCAGGTGCGGGTTTTTTCTCCCATTTCTGAAGGCAGGGACTGGATTCATTCTGCCAAAATTTATCAGCTAGGGCTCTGGGACTTCAAGCAGTTTTTTGCGCTGAGGCCATCAGAGTCTAGTGGAGGAGATCAGCCCTCAGTCCAAGGTGTGGTTTGGGAAGTGCAGGGGTGGCAGGAACTCCCCCCAAGGCAGGGGCTCTGTGCTCAGGTGGGCTGGCCTGTGGAGGGAGAGGTCCCGAAAGCTGGGTGGGAGCTACTGAGTGACGTGAGCAGCAAGTTTTTAGAATCACCACCCGCAGAGTACAGGAACTCGACTAGAGTGGCAGTGGGGACCAGGCAGGCCATTGGGATGGTCTGGGCTGGACTAGACTGCCCACGTGGTGAGGGGGTGGCGGAGGTGGGGGGGTGGTGTGAGGGGAGGCTTGTGGCAAGTATTCAGGACATCTTCCCACTGTGGGTGTCCAGAAGAACACCGGGAGAACATGGCCACTTCTGGAGTGCCCACCAATTCCAGAAAGTTCTGGCAGTCTTTCAGACGCATTCATTCTCCAACCCGGCCTGTGGCACAGCTTGGGGTGTGAGTCCAATGCATGAAAGCCGGGCTGCAAGGGATTTGGGGGTCACAGGGCAAGGCTGGGACGAGGCTCCAAGTGGGTGAGAGACAGGTGTGGGGTCACACGTCCAGATAGAGCAGTGTGAATGGGGCCTAGCCTTGCCCTTTCCTGTCTCTTTGGAGGACGAGTGTCTGCCACATTCAGAAGCCAAGGGGACTCCAGGTGTCTTGGTCTGCTCAGGCTGTCCCAAGAGAATGCCGCAAACCAGGTGGTTTATTTTCCACAATACTAGAGGCTGGAGATCCCAGCCCAGGGTGCCAGCAGGGTCGGGTTCAGGTGACGGTTGTCTTTCTGGTTCATAGACAGCTGGTTTTTTGTATTTTCACATGTTAGAAAGAACAAGTTCTGGTCTCTCTGTTTTCTTACAGGGGGGCCCCGTACTTATGACCTCATCTAATCCTCATCATCTCCCAAAGCCCCACTCCTGATGGATGCCATCTCATTGGGGCTTACGGCTTTGACATGTGAATTTGGGGGACACAAATGTTCAGCCCATAACACTGGGTCTTTGTTCTCCCAGAAGTCAGCTTCCTTCCCGATGCCTGTATGCAGCACCTGAGCTGCATGGCCAAGCCTCATTAGAGACGGCTGTTGATCTCTGTTCTTAGCCATCTGGGAGCCTTGTGCGCTCACCCCCATGGCCTCTTCCTGGACGTGGTGGAGGACTTGCTCTGACCACATCCTGGCCTGGCCTGGGTTGCCGGTTGCCCCTATAGGAGCTGGCCAGCCTGGGCCACATGGGCACTCTGGTCCCAGCACCAGCCGCTGACCAGCGCGTGTGTGTCTGCAGCCTGCTGCGGCAGTGTGTGGTGATGGGGGCCACCCCCGCGGGCCGCCGCCTGCACATGTCCTCCCGGAGGGCTGACAGCAGCAGAGCCTGGCTCACGCGCGTGCATCGGCAGGCCTATGCACGCCTCTATCCTGTGCTCCTGGTCAAGCAGGACGGCTCCACCATCCACATCCGATACCGGGAGCCTCGACGGATGCTGGTGGTAAGCTTCTCTCCCTAGCGCTCCTTGAGGTGCAGGTCCTAGTGGGCTAGGAACCCCACAGCTGCATGGGGAGGGAGGATGAGCCACGGAGCAGGATTGTTGTGTGAACCAGGATGGGGAGGAGGCGAACCCGGGGCTCACTCCATGCACCGAGATCACACAGCAGCAGGGAGCTGTGGGTTTAAAAAGAACCAAGTCCTGGGAGCATAAGCACCAAAAGGTTCTTAAAGGAGTCAAAGTTCCAGAGGGAGAGAATGCCATAAGCTGCCTAACCCTGACCTGTGCAGTGGAGGAGAACAGGAAGCGTGAGCACATCCCAGTGCCCTCCCTCCCTGCAGATGCCTCTGGACTTGGATGCCCTGTCCCCAGCGGAGAGGCGGGCGAGGTTCCGGAAACAGAAGGCCCAGCTCAGAGAGGAGGAGGAGCAGCCAGAGCTTGCTGATGACTTTGACGTGGAGCGGTACAAGCGGTTTTGGACCAAAAAGTGACCGTGCCTGCAAGCTGCCCAGGCCTGGGACACTGTGGGGGACGTGTCTTTAAATCATGTGTTCATGAAGCCACTTCTGCCTCTCTTTCCTTGTTGTCTGCCCCACCCCCAGCCGTGAGGGGGTTCTCTGCGACTCAGGCAACTAGAATGCTTAGAATTGGGTCAATTTGTGTTTTAGGACGAGGTCCACAGGGCATGTAAGCCATCCACACGGGAGAAATGAGACCGAGGTTATGGGTGCTCCTTCCTGTGTGGGAAGCGCCCACCACCCGAGTTGGCCCCTTGGAGCCTGGAGCCCCCTTGCCCCCAGTGCTGCCCTCAGCCTCGGGGCACGGTGGCTGTGGGAAGTGGGTGGGAGGAGACGGGTACCTGGGATCCAAGGACACCCTGCGAAGCCTGCAGCAGGCCTGCCTGTCCCTCCCTGGGCTACCTCAGCCCTACCTGACACAGCGAGAACAGAGGGGCCAGGGGAAGCGCCCAATCTCTGTGGCTAACTGCCCTTGGTTTGCAGCCCACTGCAGCTGCAGTGAGCCAGGCCTTCCACAGTCCACTAACACTTTTGTGTTCCAGGGGTTGGTTTCACCCTGGCCAGGCTTCCTGCAAGACCCAAGGGGGCAATGCCCGACCTTTGTAAGTGCAGCTGCCCGGGCCCAGGCCTGGGGTTGCTCCTCATCCTGTCCTGGGGCCTCGGGCTCTGGGGTGTTGTGGGACCCTGGCTGTCAGGCTTTTTCTCATAAATCTGAGAGCCCATTGCAGACCACCCCATACGGATGGGGGCCAGCGTTCCAGGCATGACCAGGGAGGCAGGAGCTGGCAGCCTATGGGGGGGTCACTGCATCTGACTGCGGCTGGTGGGGAAAGATGCTGGGCTGAGCACCCACCTCTGGACTCCTGCAGCCCTCACTCGCTGGTCCACTGCGAGCAGCGGCCAGGTGCAGCTGCACCTGTGTCTGTGCCCTCCAGTTGCTGCCCTCTTGCCTGCTCAGGGACGTCTCCCCTGCAGTTCTTGCCTCATTCCCACCTGGAAAGCCTTCTTGGAGCCCCCCCCCCCCCTTTGCTCAGGGTTGGGGCACAGCCATGGGTGCAGGGGCCACTGCGGGCATCTAGCAGTGGGAGAGATGGAGTACAGCAGGGACAGTACGGATTTGTAGCCCAGGGGCAGGGTGGGGTTGGCGATGGGAAATTACTAAGGGGACTCATTTGGATGGGGGGTGGTTCTGGGTAAACCCATGTAAGGGGATTGTTGCTGAAACCAGGCTGGGTGATCATTTGTCCAAGGGGGACGAGGAAGCTGATGAGATACCAAGGGTGAGGATTCTGGGTAAGCTGACAGCAGGGTTCTTGCTGGAAGCCGGGGGAGGCAGAAATGGACCCAGAGCCCAAGGCCTGGTTGGAGGGCTCCGGGGAGCCAGAACAGAGCACTCAAAGAGAATCCCATCTGTGCCAGCTCCTTCTAGGTCGTGGGGGCCTCCTGATGCGACCCCCAGCCCCTCCGAGGCTTCCTCCATCTGCTCTCGTCCCTGGTCACCCCACCCGCTTTAGGGAGTTCAAATGCTGTCTGCGCTGAGGACCCCCAGTGTGCAAATCCCGGCCACTGACGGCACCCTGCTCCTCCCAGCATCTAGTCCTCGTCGAACATCGCAGGGCTGCCTCCCGAGCCTGCCTCGCCCATCCCGGCCGCCATCACGCCGTGCCCCACACCCTCCTGCCACGCCAGGCTCCTTCCTCCCGCTAAGGGACTCGGTGATGAGTCTGCCTGAGCTGGGACCCCGCAGAAGGCACGCCTGTGGCTTTGGACCTGCTGTCCCATGCTGCGGGCCCTTAAGCGGGAGCAGGGGCAAACCTGGAGCACCCACTGTGGACGCCCACCCAGGCGAGGCTGTGCTCTCCGGGCCGCACGTGGAAGCCTTTCCCCACCGAGAGGACTCAGTGGTAGGGCATGACACACGTTGGGAGCCCCAGAGCCCCCAAAATGCAGGCGAGGGAGTCCGAGAAGGCGGGGTCAGAGGAGAGCCGGGCGGACGGCCTGTTCTCACTTCCCTCGCCACTGCCCGGGCAACGCCAAGGCAGCGAGTGTGCGCGTGCTCGGGGCGTGCGGGTGACAGCCGTGCGACACCCTGTCCCGGTCCCTCGGAGACCCTGCCCGGCGTCCCGCGGGCCGCAGCCCTGCCGAGGTTTCCCGGGCCGTTATCGCCGGGACGCGCCGGGTCCTCGGTGACGGCAGCGAGGAACCGGGCGACACCGCCCTTCTTGGCACCGCCCGGGCACCCACATGCTTGACTTCCCACAACAGCCGTCCCGCCGGCGAGGCGCTCGGCTCCCGCTTCCGCATCTCTGCGCGTGGTCCGGGGCCGGGGCGGGGCAGTACGCAGGCGCGCAGGGCTGGCGCGGGCGTGACGTCACGGCGCGCGACGCGGGAGCGGGAACGGGCGCTGCCGGGGGCGGAGAAGCCCGGGGACCGGGAGCCCTGAGGGTGGCGGGCGGCTCCGCACCATGTTCGGCTCCAGCCGGGGCGGCGTGCGCGGCGGGCAGGACCAGTTCAGCTGGGAGGATGTGAAGACCGACAAGCAAAGGGAGAACTACCTGGGTGAGCGAGGCGCGGGGCCGTGGGGGCGGGGACGCGGGGGCTGTGGGCGCCGGGACTCCGGGGTCGTGGGCGCGGGGGCCGTGGGCGCGCGGGTGGGGGGCGCGGGGCCTAGGGGCGCGCCGACCCGCGGGCCGAGTCCTCGGCGCTCCGTCCCGCAGGCAACTCGCTGATGGCCCCGGTGGGCCGCTGGCAGAAGGGCCGCGACCTCACCTGGTACGCCAAGGGCCGGGCGGACGGCGCGGGGCTGAGCCGGGAGCAGGAGCTGGCTGCCGTGAGGCAGGCGGAGCAGGAGGCGCTCATGGCGGCGCTGTGAGTGCGCCCGGGGTGAGGGGGGACCTCGGGCGGGCGGCTAGGGAGGGTGGTTGCGGGGCCATGGGGGGGCGGGGGCCGAGGTGAGGCCCACCGCTCCCTGAAGCTCGCGCGCGGCCCCCGCAGAGGCTACAGGAACGTGAGGAAGCAGCCCACGGGCCTGAGTAAGGAGGTGAGGGTTGGGTCCTCTGGGAGACGGTGCGGGAGGGGGTGGGGCTGACCCCGCGCTGCTTCTAGTCCTGCCGCCCGCGCTCCCTCACTCCCCACAGGACTTTGTCGAGGTCTGTAAGCGGGAAGGAGGTGACCCCGAGGAGAAGGGAGTGGACCGGCTCTTAGGCCTGGGAAGCTCCAGGTGCGGGGCCAGGGGTCCTCTGGGGCCCCAGGAAGCGCAGCGGAGGCCTGTGGGTCTCACCGTTGCGGGTGGCGGGGTGTGTGTGTGTGTTTCACCCTGGGGTCGTTCTCACTTTGGGGGGCGGATGTCTCACTCTGGGTGCATTCTCACCGTGAGGGGGTCTCACCTTGGGGGCGGGTCTCACTCGTGTCCCTGTAGTGGCTCTGCAGGCCGAGTGGCACTGTCCCGAGAAGACAAGGAGGCTGCTAAGCTGGGGCTGTCCGTGTTCACGGTAATCACCCCCAAACACCCGCGATCCCGGAGGGGATCTGGGTCCTTCTTGTTGAGGGTAGGGGGCGGCCTCCCGGCTTCCTGGCTCTGAAAACCGGGGCTGGTTCTCCGCGGTCGGCATCTCAGTGCCTTGCACACCCCCAGAGTGGCTTCCCTCGGCAGCACCACCGCGTGGAGAGCAGTGGGCCAGGGGCCTCCCCGGCCTCGGCCCGGAAGAAACCTCGATCAGAGGAGAAGACGGAGCCGGGGTAAGGACCTCCCTGGGGAACAGAATGCAGGGTTCTCTCTGCACTTGGCTGCCTCTTCTGTCAGTGAGGTACCTAGCTCTGGTCTCTTTTTCCTTCTGGAGAGCCCCTTCGGGTCGGGAGTTGGGAATGGTTCCATGACTGTCCTCCAGCACACAGCAGGGGTCAGGCAGCCACACTGTGTGAGAGCTGCCAGGGCAGCAAGGCAGAGGGCCATGGAGGAGGGCAGCCAGACAGGGGACGTTGTAGTCAGGCCTCATGGGCCCACCACCGCCTCCTGCTGTTCTGTCGGCCGCAGGAGCTGCATGCGGTGCAGGGCGGGGCTCACTGCCTGGCTGGGAGGGTGTGGGCAAGCTCCGTGGGAGGGAGGGCTGGAAGGGGCCGTGAGACCATTGGGTTGGTGCTGCTGGGCAGAACCCTCTGCCATGACGGGATGCCCGTATCTGCACCGCCCATCACGGCAGCCATTGGCGCAGGTCATACTGAGGAGCTTCACATACTGACCTGAGTGACATAAGCACACGTGGTCAGTGGCTGTCCTGAAGACTGACATGAAGCTCTGGGCCCTGCCCCCCCGGTGAGCTCCAAAGGCGCAGTGGCTCCCGGCACTCTGTACTCCCCACAGCCCCGAGAGCCACAGAAAGAGGAGGAAAGAGAAGAAGAAGAAGAAAAAGAAGGAAAAGAAGAAGCACAAGAAAGAGAAAAGGAGAAAAGAAGAGCAACGCAGAGCGGAGGCGGCCTCCTCGCCACCCCCAACTCCCACCCGGTAGGCAAAGCTCTGCCTCGGTGGGCGGGCAGGGTGGGGCAGGCGGCCCTCAGACCTGTGGGCGTCACCTCGTCTCCCCAGGCCCCGGCACCGCAGGCATGACTCCGACTCTTCCTCACCGTGCTGCAAGAGGCGGCGACGGCAAGACGGTGACTGAGGCCCAGCGGCTGGGGCCCTGCCCCACCACGCTGCTCTGTGGGCCCTGCCCAGAGGCCCACCCTCAGCGAAGCTTCCCGGCCCAGGAGCTGGAGGGCTGGCATGCAGGGGCCCTGCTGGGAGCTGAGAGGGGCCCAGACCCAGCAGGGGAGGACGTGCCTGCCTGGGAGGTCCAGCTGTCCAAGACCCCTGAGATGCTTAGTTGTAGCTAAACACAGCTACATTTCTATTTTTCTTTCTGTTGACTTACTCTTTGTACTTAAATAAACTTATTTTAAGGAGAAAGCATCTTGTATTTAAGGGAAGGTCATTGTCATGTGTCACAGTAGAAGGCGGTGTGAAAACGTGGAGATTGTCTTGGGTTCCAGTGAGACATCTGATGCCCCCATTGGGAGGGGGAACTGTCCTGGTGGTTGGCATCCCGGACCTCATGTGGGCCTGGCCCTGAAAGTGACTTCAGGCACACTGGGAGCCCTGGGTCATCATGTGTGGCCAGCAGGGAGGTCATAGGAGCCAGAAGGTACCCAGCTGCAGGTGGGCGAGCACGGAGAGAGGAGTGGATGGCTAGGCTGGGCCTTTAGATCATGGTGGGGGGTGGACTTGTACCCGGAACGACCCTTGTCCCCACAAGGCCACCAAGGGACCTCCTGCCCACTGTCCCACAGCTCTGCCATCTGCCTGCTGAATTCATTCTGCTTCTCCCCGGCAGGGCCGGGCGAGCCCCCTCCACCTGGTCTCCTGTTTGTTTGCTCTGCCAGGAGGCATCCGTGTGGTCCCTCACAGTCCTGTCCACACAAGAAATGAAAACTGAATCTTACAGCTGAATTGGAGTAAAAACAAAGCCCAGGCTAGATTCGTTATTACTAAGTATATTCCTTTTTTGCTTCTGATTTTAAAAGAAATGAAAACACAGAAGACATCTCTGTCTTAAGCATCCTGGCACTGGTCTTCAACTTGTTAATGGAGGCAAGTTGCCTTGGGCAGGGCTGGCCTGGGCCTGGGCCAGGGCAGGGGGACGCCTCCTTGGGGAAGGAGAGACCTGAACCTTGGCCCTGCCTGTGATGGCCACGCCACCTAGGAGCAGGGGCACCCAGAAGGGCCCCAGGTCAGAGGGACGGCTTTCAAGGACTGGGAGGGGGCCAAGAGCAGAGGGGGCGCTGTGATCCTGCAATTTGTAAGTAATATGTATTTGTTCATTCAGGCGACCAAAACATGTCTCATCAACATGTGGTCTTTGTCCAGTTTTTGGCTCACAGCTCCCAAAACCCTTGGAATTTCTTGTGTTTGTTAAGGAAGGTGACTGTTGAACCCCATCCAAGGGTGGGGGCTGGTTGCCAGGAGAACCAGTCACGTGATCAGAGAATTGGAACTTTCAGTCCCACCCTGAGTTCTCGGGGCTTGAGGTTTAATCAGTTGTCAATGGCCAATGACTCAGTCAATTATGACTGTAATGAAGCCTCCAGAAAACCCAAAAAGATGGCTACTTGGTCCTCTTTTTCAGAGGGCTTCTAAGTTGGTGAACACATGGAGGTGCTGGCAGAGTGGTGTGCCTGGAGAGGGCATGGAAGCTGGGCGCCCTTTCCCCAGACCTGCCCTATGCGTCTCTTCTATCCAGTTGTTTGTGTATATCTTTTACCATATCCTTTAGTAAACTGGTAGTGTTTCTCAGTTCTGTGAGCTGCTCTAGCAAATTAACTGAACCCAAAGGGGAGTTGTGTGAATCTCCGATTTATAGGCAGTCACTCAGAAGCACAAGAGACAACCTGGACTTGTGACTGGCGTCCTGAGTCGGAGGGTGGTCTTGTGGAACTGAGCCCTTTACTGGTGTGATCTGATTCTATCAAACAGGTGGGTAGTGTCAGAATTGAGTTGCATTCTCAGACACCCTGCTGATGTCCAACAACTGGTTGTTGGTGTGTTGAAGCCCCCCAGCCCCTCCCCACGTATACCGGAATTGAGTCTAGGAACTCTTTGCAGGCGCAAAGCACCCAGCAGGGGACAGGGCCAGCACTGCACTAAAGGCTCCTGAGGCAGTGACATGGAGCTCAGCCACGGGTTCCTGCCCTTTCTGGGCACAGGTGTCTGGGCTGGAGGTGTCACAGCGAGAGGGTGGACACATGGATGTGAGGAAGGGCGGGGGGGCCTCCACACACAAGCCCTGGCCCTGGCCTCCTGGGCACACCTCACGTGGTAACCCTGCTGTCCCTCACAGCCTGGCACCACCAAGATGGGGACCAGAACCAGGGCCTGGACAGCCAATGGGGAGACCAATGGGGGGTCCCCACAAGGGCTCTGGGACACACCTGCCCACAGCCAGGACGGGCCTGGGAGGGGTCCTCCCGCACTGGGGGGGGGGGGGGGGGGGCGGGCAGAAAGAGGGAATGGGGCAGGGCATGGATCAGCTGCACTGCCCAAGCCATGACAGCACGACTGTCCCCACCCACGTCACACCCACGTGTCAGGAGGCAGCTGCAGGTCAGTGGCACCAAGCACTGGTGAGCCGTGTAATAGTTAAGAGATTTTATTCTAATTGCTATAATTACAGTGCTTGTTTGTCGAAATGAAAACTGAAAACAAGTATACAAAACAGTTGATTACTAATCGTGTATTGAAAGCAGTAAGAGGTTCCACGACACCAAATCAACCAGTTCTGAGGTTTTCCCCAAGATAAAGTTTAACAGCTCAGCTTCTTCAGTGTTTTATCAAAATACAAAAGAAAAAAGTAGAGGTCGTCGTTTCGGTGGCAGATCTGACCCTTGCAGGCTGAGGGGTGAAAGCACGTGTAGATGGGGGCTCTGAGGGGCTGGGCTCGAGGATGACCGGCTCGCCCACGCTCCTGCTGGAGAGACCCCAGACGGCCCGGAGCGTGCACGGTGACCACAGGGCTCCTGCTCCGGCCAGAGTGCTCCAACCGGAGCGCCCACACTGACCCAAGGGAAGGCCAGGTCCCTCCAACGGGTCCATGTGCGGCGGCCGCAGCGCCCAGCCCGTCCCCTGGGCAGCCATGTAAGCACAAGCACAAACGCTAGGGATGCGGGATGACCCGAGACAGCGAATTGCAGGGGCCCTACTGTGTCCATGCATGTGCATCGTGGCTGGTTCTGCCGGCTCATGTTCCCACGGGGACAGACCAGGGGTGGACTGGACCCGGCTGTTCCTGCAGAACCTCCACCAGGCACGTCTCTCCTCTGTGTGCTCGTGTTCTCCTTGTCTTGTATTTGTAACTATTTTAAAAAATGCACTGAGTTCGGGTTAAAAACCAACCACCAAAATGGATCTCAACACAGATCTAAAGCCCAGAGGAGGAGCGTCGGGCTTGTCTGACACAGCGACTCCTGGAGGCCCCGTGTGCCTAAAATCCCTTCTCAGTACTAAACAGTGGGTTGATTCTCTTTTTACAATAAAAAAAGCTGAGTAATATTGCATAGGAGTACCAGAAACTGCCTCACTGGAAACAAAACTATTTACATTAAATAAAACCCCGGTTGCAGGCTGCGTCTGCACATGTACAGCATGGTGAAGCACACTGTGACCGACCATGGAGACAGCTTCGGGCACTCACACCACATGAGAGTAAAGCGAGGGCAGGAGGAGGGAGTGAGAGGGAGGAGAAAGGAGTGGGCTCACTTCTGGTTCCGCAGCTGATTGGACAGCCAGTCCAGTCCCTCATAGAGCCCGTCCCCACTGGTGGCACAGGTGGCCTGAATGTACCAGTTCCTGTGGCGCAGAGAATGCAGGCCCAGCTTGTCTGTGATCTCGGCCGCATTCATGGCGTTGGGGAGGTCCTGTTGGGAGGGGTGGAGAGCAGTCGTGGGTCAGTGGGAAGCGTGGACCCATCCCCACTCGACCCGTGACGCCCTCAGACCCCGCAGCCCCTCGAGGCCATGTGCCCGATGTGCGCCCACTGCCCGCACACGAGGTGGCTGGGTCACGCGTGGGTGCATGCGTGCGTACCTGCTTGTTAGCGAACACGAGCAGGACGGCGTCCCTGAGCTCGTCCTCCGCCAGCATCCTCATGAGCTCCTCTCGGGCCTCATTCACACGTTCTCGGTCATTGCTGTCCACCACAAAGATGAGGCCTGTGGGGCAGCAGGCATCAGTGCCAGCGCCAGACACCTGCCCTCTCCCACAGGCCACGGCCCACCCTCACCTTGTGTGTTCTGGAAGTAGTGGCGCCACAGAGGCCGGATCTTGTCCTGGCCGCCCACGTCCCACACAGTGAAGCTGATGTTCTTGTACTCCACGGTCTCCACGTTGAAGCCTGCAGGGACACACCCAGAGTGAAGCCCCACCCCAGGGCTGCCCGCCAGCCCCAGCGGCCCAGCCTCTCACCTATGGTGGGGATGGTGGTCACAATCTCCCCCAGCTTCAGTTTATACAGGATGGTGGTCTTCCCCGCAGCATCCAGGCCCACCATGAGAATGCGCATTTCTTTTTTGCCAAAAAGGCCCTTGAAGAGGTTCGCAAAGATATTCCCCATGCTGCAGACAGGTGGGAGCAACACTGGCCAGAGAAACCTGCAGAGACAAGGAGTCCTGGGTCTCTTTCTGTGCTGCCCAGGGCCAGCACCACAGGAGCAACTCAGAGACCACCCTGCCTCCTACTCTCCCACCCACGGACAAACGGATGGCCACGCGCCCTGCCACCTCCTCCTGAAAGTTCACAGGGCAGGAGCTGATGAAATTCCAGTTTCCAAGCAACAGAAAGGGTCCTGCCCGCCTGGCCTCTTGAGCCCCCAAATCACCCGCAGAATGGAGAGTCTGGGAATCTCAGGAACAGGACTGACTGCAATGGAGGCAGCTGCTGCCGCCTCAGGAAGTGATGCCCAAGGCTACACTGCAACTTGCCCCTCGGTCCCACTCACGTTTCCGCTGTGGGGCACAATGTCCAACATTCGGGAAGAAGGGATGTTTACCACCCAATAGCTGTGGCTTTCAAATAAATGCTAGATCCTCTACAGTCTAACAAAGAGCTTTTCAAGGGACCAGAAACAACCACCCTAAGGACCCACCGTGTCTCCCAACTGCCCCCGCCCAAGTCCCGGTGAAACATAGCCCAAGCTCAAGACGATAACGCACGTGAAGCTAGGCGTCCCCCGCCCAGCACAGACCAGAGGCTGACCTCATTAACATGCTGAGAGCCCAGCACTGACCCTGCAGGAAGGACTGCAGATGGAGAACACCTGGGCTCGCAGGCAGCACGCTAGGACATTAAATCCAGAGTGAGACCACAGCAATGGCCCCAGGAGAGCTGTCAGGGGCACTTTCCTGCCAGCTGCGGTCACTGCCACCCCAGAGAGGAGCAGGCCTGCATGGTGTGGCAACATGCTCGCACGAGAACATGCGTGCCATGTCCAGGCTGCACTCTCACCCCAAGCTCCCTCACTCAGAGCAGAAACGCGGAGATCACTGAGCCAGCTGGGACCCAAGGTCAGAGCATGGCTGCAGACCAGCAGGGGGGGACAGGCGACTACGGCCGCGGGAGAGTGGGGCTCGTGGAGGGGTCTCCTGTCCCAGACAGCCCCCAAGGCACTGGAGCTACCCAGGCCCAGCTCCTCCAAGCTGTGCTTTCATTCTTCAACTCTTTTATTTCCAATCAAGGCCTTAGGGAAAAACGGTCACTTTCACAAATGCTCATTGTTAGGAATCTGGATTTTTAGCACCTAAGCTGCCTTCAAACAGAGAAAACTGTGAGTGTTGACAAGAAACTGACCAAGCCACAGAGTGCGTGCTCCAAGCAGGTGGGGCACAAGGTACTTGCACCTGACCATCGGAGAGGGCGTTGGCAGGAGCCGCTGTCCAGGCCAGAAGGAGCCTTGCCCTGCACACCTGCCTGCAGAAGTAACCACAAGCTCTCACCTTTGGACTTTGGACAGACACTGCTGGGATTACAGGCCAGTTCCTGGAGGACTTCGATATGGGCCCGGTGCAGGCACGCCTCACCGCACCCTGCCTGGGGGAGCGCGCCCTAGACCTCCCACCCGGTTGCCTCTGAAGATGGGCTCAGGTGGAGTCGCCAGGTCTCCACGGTAAGTTACTTTCCACCTCAGCCATCAGTGAGCACTGGGTGACTACATCCCGTTGTTCCTCATCAAACTTCCGCCCTCTAGGTTCACCCCGATATTTCCTGGCTGAACTACCACCATGATGACGGTCAAACGGTGATTTTCTACGTGGTCATTCCTTCTAGCTGTTGGTGAGCATTCTACTGTAAGGCTGGGCGCGAGCTCATACGTTCCTCCTCCACTCAGTGGGTCAGAACCAGCCACCCCATTGCAAATTAGATGTTCCAATGGTCCCAGATATGCCCAGTGGAGCCCCTTCCTGCTGAGTTCAGTGTGCTTTTGACATGTTTTCATTCTTTCTGGTTTTCAACAATATTACCTATTCAAAAAATTAAATATTAAAATTTTAGAAGATCTTTACTATAATGTGTCCTTTTCTGCAGACAGCCAATTTTCCTAAATATAGAGGATGAAAAATTATGGAACACAGAATGGACTGAACACACATTTACCTCAGTTCACTCGTCAAATCACTACTAAAATAAAAATCACTAAAAAAAAAAAAAAAAGTGGTGCCTAACCCAGAAGGACAAAGAGAAAAGGAGGAGACAAACCCAGAAGCTAACACAGCACACGGGACGGGTCTGACTGCATGCTTGTCCTCAGCCCTGCAGGAGAGGGAAGGGACCTTCTTGGAGCACCTGAACCAGTGCGCAGTGCTGGAAACAGAGGGATGCAGAGACGTCGACAGGGAGGCATGCTGCCTCACAGATGAGACCCAGAGGCCTTAAAGCAAGGACTTATGGATTCTTACATCTGGAGGCCCCCAAACCGCCATGCCCCACCTCCCTTTAAGAAGCCCATAACGGGAGAGACCAAAACAAGGAAACTGGAGGGAAGCAAAACACAGACTATCTAAAGGAAACAATAAAAAACGAACAAACAAAACTTCCAACCCACGCACAGCCCCAGCATCAACAAGGTGGGGATCCGGCGCCCACAAAACAAGAACAGGGTGCTAAGACACAGAGGACAGCGCAGACCTGACAGCCAGAGTCCAACATCCACCTTGGGTATGGCGGCGACTTTTAGATACAACACCAAAGACATGATCTGTGAAAGAAAGAATTGATAAGCTGGATTTGACTAAAATTAACAACTTCTACTCTGGGAAAGATACTGTCAAGAGAATGAGAAGACAAGCCACAGTCTGGGAAAAAATATTCGCAAGAGACATGGCTGATAAAGGAGTTATGCAAATTATACAAGATGGTGAATGAGCACAGGAAAAGATGCTCCACATCACTTGTCCTCAGGGAAACACAGACTGAAACAAGCCACCACCACACACCTACTAGAATGGCCCAAAACACCAAATGCTGGCAAGGATGCAGAGCAACAGAACTCGCCTTCACTGATGCTGGAAATGCAAAAGGCTGCAACTACTCCGGAAGACAGTTTGGCAGTTTTTTACAAAACTAAACATATTCTCACCATATATCCCAGCAATCATGCCCTTTCGCATTTACCCAAAGGAGCTAAAAACTTATGTCCACACAAAAACCTGCACACGGATGTTTACAGCAGCTTTGTTCATAACTGCCAAAACTTGGAAGCAACCAAGGTGTCCTTCAGAAGCCACCGAAGTGTCCTTCAGTAGGCGAATGGATACATAAGGAAACCGTGGGACAGCCACTGAAGACAGTGGACTGTTCTTCAGCATGATAAAGAAATGAGCTATCAAGCCACGAAAAGACACGGAGGATCCTTAAGTGCATATGACTAAGTGAAATAAGCCAACCTGAAACGGCTCCATACTGTATGATTCCAACCATATGGCATTCTGGAAAAGGCAGAACTCTGGAGACCGGGAGAGATCCTTTCAGTGGTAGTCAGGGGTTAGGGGAGGGAGGGGTAAGTGGGAGGAGCACAGAGGATTTTCAGGACAGTGAAACTACACTGTATGATACTGCGATGGTGGATCCACATCACTGTACGTTTGTTCAAACCCACAGAATGCACAACACCAAGCATGAACCCTACTGTGCACTATGGACTTGATGATGAGGTGCCCGTGTCGGTTCATCAACTGTACAAATGCACTACTCTGTTGGGGTGTGGATACTGGGGGAGGCTGTGTGTGCGTGAGAAATCTCTGCGCCTTCTCAATTATAGTGCGCACCTAAAACTGCTCTAAAAAAAGTCTTTTCTTCAAAAAAAGAAAGCACAAAAATTCTTTTAAAAGAATCAATATAATAGAAACTCCAAAAACTAACACAGGAAATTACGGGGAAGAAATTCTTAAATGTTCCAGAATGGGAGACAGAAATCTCCAGACTGAGTACAAACACAAGGACGGAACAGATCCACTTGGAGAACAGTAGGGCCAAAGCACCCCCAAGGTGCCCGAGATGAGGCGCAGGCAGCGCTCTCTTTCACCTGCAGCCCTGTGCCAGCCCAAGTATGGACATGGTGAGGGCAGAAATGCAGGGCCTCGTGCATGCCTTCCTCTTGAGGCTGCGAGGGGACGGGGGACATAGGCAGGCTGCAGAGTAGCCAGCCCAGGCTGGAGCAGGAAGGTGGAGAGCTCCAGGAAATGGGGACACATTATCCACACGGTTTAAACTTGGGGATTGGCAATTCTAGGTGAATTGGGGAAAAAATGGCAAGTACATAGAAAAACCCAAGGATGAAAAACAAAGAGATCATTATAAGATTTCCTGTGGGAAATGATAAGCCAGTCACTACTTGGCTCAGCAGCAAACAATATTTACACAGTCATGACACTGTTACTGTTATTGCTTGGGCATCGGGGAGCTGAGGGCAGAAGTGGTGGTGTCAAGGGCCAACTCGCACTGTCCAAAGCCAACAACCCCACTTAGAAATAGAGCCAACAACCCCACTTAGAAATAGAGCTAACTGAGGCGATGACAGGACTGTCCCTGGGAGGCAGGATGGAGGGCTGCTATTTACACTTGTTTTAGCGTTCAAGTATCCTGTTCACACAAAGTGACACAAAAACCTGGCCACTGAGGGGTGAAAGTCTGTCCTCTTCCCAGCTCCACAGGGCGGACAGACTCAGGTAAACTGGGGCTGCAGGAGGCCCATGCCCTGGGTGTTGGCCTCAGCAAGCAGCTGGTCGTGGCACTGGGCAGTCATGGGTCTCCTCCTCGAGACTGCCCCTGTCAGTTCCGCAAAGCCCAGCCCGTTTGCCTGCGATGTTCCTGGCCTGCCTCTGCAGGCCTCTGCCTCTGCTGAGCCCTGTTACCAGTCTGGTCCCTGTCCTCACCATGCGGTTTCTCAAGAAAAGGGGAAGGGCCCACACACTTGCGGCAGAACCAGGACAGGGAAGAGCACCAAGTCTTCGGTTTAAGAGGCTACCACACACAGCACTTGGTCTATCCCCGCTACAAGCATCTGTACTGGCCCTGCACCTGGTCCAGGGACCCTGGCGGCTCTGGCCTGTCCCCTCCAGCGTCCACTGCTTTGTCAGAGGTCCAGACCTAACACAACAGCTGTCATAGCAGAAAGGTTCCACAGTGACTACTAGAGTCATGCCGTGCGTGGCCTCTAGGCACAGGCTCTCACCTGGAGGATGCCCAGCCCAGGCACTATTTCACCCTTTCCCCCACCAGAATCTCTTGCACTCGAGTCAAAACCTGTTTCTCAGGTTCATCGTAATGATCCTGTGTATTAATGAGCAGTAAAGACACTGACTTTCTCAGAAGACTGTCCCCCTTAAGTTTGCGCTGGCTCCTGACCAGTCTAGAAGATGTAGCATAACAAGGGTACTTCTCTTTCCTGAAATGGAGAGCTCTGACCAGATGTGGCCCTCCAGGAACGATTTTTTTCCTCTGGCTAAGACCAGAAACAACAGGTGGCATTCGCATTAAAGCAAAGAACAAGACACAACTTGGTGGGCTATGTTCCCACATGCCAAGATGTACCCAGCTACAGGCCAAGGCCAACAATGGGGCCTCCCTGGGGAAGCCAGTGAGCCCTTGTGAGTTCATACCCATCCATGCCAATAAATGAACCCAACGTGACTGGTTTAGCTGAAGAGAAATAAATGTACCCATGACCTCTACCTGCGCCCTCTGTGTCTCCTAAGGAGCCTCAGAGGTTTCCGGGTAGGCAAGGGACAGCCCTCGACTACATTCAGAGTTGTACAGCTTGCCTCTGCAGGAGAGTTTACCACCTTTTCTGATACCAGTGGAGCTGGTTTATTTAACAGAATCTCTGTAACAACAAATTTCAAGATAACCTGAACTGTCGGGAAGCACCAGGAAGAAATCACCAACCCGGACCACGGCTTGGGAAACGAAAATGTGACCTAGGGAGGCAAAAATCAAAGGTTTGGGATCCATCCTGGGCTGCAGATGCAATGGGCTGCTCTGGTCTCCTCTGTAAATGGGGGTTCAGACAGATGAATCCCCTACTTGAATGAAAAGCTGGCTGACATGAGAGCTTTTTTCTTTTTGCCTTTTTTAAAGTCAAGTTTATTGAAGTATAAGTTACACACAGTAAAATGTACAGCTCAATAATTCATAATCTCAGTTTTAATATCTTCTTTGAGAAAAATTGAAAAGTGAAGATTTTCTTGAGAAACTGATATACATTATAAAACATTTTCCTTAAGGGTTTCATTAATGAGCAACTACCTTCTAGCAGTCACATATGTGCTTAGATTACAGTCCCTCGAGAGCCTAGTTCATCCCTGGCACGTAGGATTCAATTTAAAGGGGGTCCTCTACTCCCACGGGCGATGCGGTCACAGACTGCAATCTGCTGCAAACAGCTCTCTGTACACGGCTCAGGACTCCACAGATTACATTACGCGTCAATCCATTACCTGCCTGTTAGCCCAACATTCCATTTCCATAGCTGACAATTCTCTGCAAGTGAGGAGGGCATCACATTTTGTCACTATTTTATAAAAATTTGTGTAAGAGGAAACTGAACATGCCAACACTAGTAATAAGCAGATACACCTCACAGGCCTGACACACTGTGACAAAGATGAATTGACAACTTGCTCAGAAGAAAGAGTATTCAGCTTGACACATTCAGTGGGTATCATGAAGTTGACTTTCTTTTCTCCCCTCAGTTCTACTCAGATATAATTAACATATGTATTAGTTTCAGATGTATACCACAATGACTTGATACTTGTATATACTGTGAAATGATCACCACAAAAAGTCTAGTTAACATCCATCCCCTCACATAGTTACAATTTTTTTTCTTGTGATGAGAACTTAAGATCTACTCTCTCAGTAACTTTCAAATATGTAAGACAGTACGGTGACCTACAGTCGCCATGCTGTACATCACATCCCCATGACTTATTTATCTTATGACTAAAGTTTGTACCTTTTGACCACCTTCACCCATTTCCCCCACCCCCACCCTGAACTTTCAACAGGAAGAAAAAGAATAAAGGAAAGAACATGCAAAAACATTCTAGAACTGTTTCATTCTGGTCTGCATCTAAAGGCGAGTTCCAATGAGAGACTGTTTTTTCAGAACAAAACTTGCAGGATGTTTTGCAGGAATCCTTTAGGCATTAGGGCTGGCCTCTATACAGAGATCTCACCCCCGCAAGGAAGGAGGATGAACCCCAGAAACCCGGGGGGCTGGTCTCTTAACAAATAATTGCTTTGCACGGTGCCTCCCACAGCCAAGGAGGAAAGTGTTACCTGTCAGGTCTGATTCTTAGGAGGAGCAACCAGTGAAATTCAATTTAGATCCCTCTTTGCCAGCTTAAGATTCAAGATGAAATCCTTAAACCAACAGCTGGAAATGAGTTTCATTCATGAATACAGCTCTCATCTACAGTTAACACGAATGCCCAAGAGCCGCTGTGCATTGTCTAATGGACCAAGCACAGCAATCACAGGGCAGACGTGGGAGCAGTGTCGCTGCAATTAATCCTCCTCACCACTAACTGCAAAAACCGAAGCATTTAATCAATGAACATATTTATGTTTTGTAGTTCCTCCTTATCCAGTCTTCAAGTTTTACTTACTATTTTTTAACATAACTGTCTCAAAGCACTTCACAAAACACACGTCTTTCTAAAATCTATGGGGGGAGCAAATAACCAGACGGGCTAGCCCAAATGAAAACAGTCCAGGTGCGGCCACTGAACAGACCATCACATGGCCTCCAGCTGGAGTGAAACAGGATGGAGGAGACACACAAGTCGAGGCCTCGCTCCAATGCTACCAGCAGCGGGTCTTACAGCTCTCTGCGCACTTGTCCTTGTGGCAGACACTGGCTGCTCCTCCGTTTTATCTTCTCCCTGACTTGTGCCTGGGCACGAGGCCTTCCAGAATAAACTGACATTCCTGGCCCCCTGCAGCCATGCAGGCCCATCTCAGTATTCTAGCCCACGGGATGGGGTGACAATGAAAGAAAGGCTTCCAGGTCCTGCAGGCCTGGCAGGAGCACCTAGGACCCCCACTGTGGAGCAGCCAGCACCCTGGACCCTAATGAGCACCTCTACCCCGGCAGTAAGGGCACAGTTATCCTGTATCTGACCCCAAATGCAATTAAGTCTGAAGGACTTGTTACAGGAAAAAATCAAACACCAAAAATACAAATTTGCATCAATCCAAAACATTAAAATGCACAACAAAGTAAACTGAAAAAGGAGGAAACTAAAGTAATTTAAATGCAAAGCAGGATTTAAGAAACCACAGGCAACTCTAAACCACCACACGCCCTGAAAAGTGTGCTACCACCAACTCCTTGCTAATTTTGCAGGTTATCAGTTAGTGGTCCTCGGGAAGTGGATCAGAATTGTATTTCAATCCAACCCAGTGGGAACCAGAGGACCTACAGTCTGGGATCACTGTGGAGCTCCTCAGCAAGTCGCTGGGACCGGGCTCCCAGTCCCCTCCCCACACCCAAGTCTCCATGCTGTGCCCACTGAGCCCTTCACTCAACTCTGAAGCCAGGCTCACATGCCCCTTCCACAAGAGCCGGTCCGTTTTCCTCTTTCTTCTTCTCAGCACGCCCGTGACACACCGTGGGGCTAACAGTCACCACACATGATGAGGACACAGAGGTCCTACAGCACTCAGTGACCCCACTGCCAGATGACGAAACTGCAGTGCAGGAGGACAGTGCCCACCTGTCACCGCGCCTAGCAGTCACCCAGTTCTGAGAGGCCCCTGGGTCAGGCAGCACAGAGACGGATCCACAGTGACACTGTGCCCCTCTCAATGCAGCAAGACGCTTCAGCATGCAGACACAAGCACACCCACATCCCTCTGGCTGCTCACGTCTCCGTCCCCACAACAGAAGGGCAGGCGCAGGGTCGCGTGTCTCAGTTCTCTAAGTGAGAAGACAAAGTGCAGGAGATTCAGGATTCTAAGTGAGAAGACAAAGTGCAGGAGATTCAGGATTCTGATTTCTGTCGTGAGGTGAATCACACTCCTCTGTTTTTGTCACTCGTCTTTAATTGTGTGGTCACTACAAATGATGTGCTAAAGCCTCTGCAGCTTCTGTTCCCGCAGCTTCTCAAAGAGGCCCCTGTGCACATGCAGGGCCCTCTCCCAACACAAGGGTGGGGCTCTGGGGGAGCGAGGTCACTGAGACCCCCTCCCCATCTCGAGGAAAAGGGAAATGCAACCATGAGCTTCTTCTCAAACCTCTCAGAGGGGCGGGAAGCCCCCAAGGCTTTCTCAGCACAGGGGCTTGGTGAGTGAGGAAGCCAATCTCCAGAACCTGACTTTCCCCTTCAGGGAACTTTCAGTGTGAAAACAAAACAAAGAATTGAGCCCATCTCTTTTTCTGAGAGATGGGCTTCCAGTGGACACAGAAAAGGAAAGTGCAGCGGGGGTTGAGAGCCTCTGCTGTTAGATCCCTCCACCTTCGGGGCACCCCCCCATCTGCCCAGACCTGCCCCTCCTCTGCGACCCTTCCCAGGGTGGCAGGGGGCAGCCAGCGCCAGCATGGAGCCCTCAGCAGGGGCCTGGGACACACTCTGCCTCGCCCTCCAAGAAACTGGTCTTGCCCTGGGCCACTGTCCTCTCGGGACCTTCTCAGGTCCAGCCTAGATAGCCACAGCAACCTCTCAAGAAGCCTCTTCCTACTTCTGGTCACACTTCAGACCCCAGCAGCCCTGGGGCCAGGGAGATCTCATTCACACACCTGCTCACGCCACCCTCTGCTTGCAGCCTCCCAGCAGTCCCTCCTGCCGCCTTCAGGTGACCAGAGATCCAATCACACTCAGTGTCTCCCACGTTCACACTTGAGCCCTCTCCAGCCACTCACTCCCAGAGGAGTGCAGCCCCTACACAGGACCCCCACGCTCCTATTCCCAGCTAGACCCTCCTCCCACCTCCAGACTCCTCTCTTAACACCCCCTCAACACAGTTCTCCCACCGAAATCTCACCTTCAAACATAAAGGGCCCGGCCTTCCCCACTTTAACACCAGCAACGTCCTCCCGCTTCCTCAGACCCAAACCCCAGAGACACCCACGACTCCTCTCTCTGTCCCTCTCATCCCCACACCTGCCTGCTTTACCAGCAAGTCCCATCATCTCTTCCTTTCACAAGTGCATCCCCACCATGACCCGCCTGTGCCCTGGGCCCCTTATCTCCCTTCTGGCATCCCAAAAACAGCATGTAGCTTCCACCCAACAACGTGTTCTCAAGGCCAGTGAGAGGGGCCTGTCAGGAAAAGTCAGATGACAGAACGATGACCATATGCCAAGTCAGGGTCCTTACAAAGGTCAGAGCCGACGCCCCCATGGCCTTTCACAGTGCTGGCAGACAACACAACCAACGCGCACACCGACAGCAAGACTGGTGTCCACAGGAGACCATGACGTTGCCCCAACTCTAACGTAACAGGGAAATGAAGGACAGCGACTTACAATAAAGCATGTGCTTCAATACTGGGCATGACCACCCTACAAGCCCTGCCTGGTCAGAGAACCAGCTAATGGACACTGCTGCCTACACATGCGGCAGCTCAGATGCTCAGGGACCCTTGTGTCCATGAAGCAGTTCTTTTTTTCCCTAGAAACAGAAAACAACTCTTGGTAAGGTTCTGCAAAGAATAAAATACAATCACCCTTGATTTATAAGGTAGCCGCATTCCTGGAAAATTCAAAACATCTAGTAAACCCAAGCAAAAAAAGAAGTGTTGTTTCTGTACATAAAACAGAATTAGATTTAAGATATAAACAGATTCTTACCTACCTACGTCAAAGTCACACAGAATGCATTCTTGCCGCTGCCACTAAATGCCAGTACTGCCTCCCACCTTTGACAGAGCTGAAAATGCTCCCAAAATACCGTCTCTGGGGGGCTTGCCTCTCCAAGGACCACTGGCACAACCAGCAGGCTTCCTTCACCTCCTCACCCACCCTGCTCCTGGCAGGCCTCCAAAACTACCAAGTGCACTCCTACCCCAGGGCCTCTGCACTTCCTGCTCCCCAGCCTGGGAGAAGCCCACATATCACACCTCTGCTCAAATGGCATGCCTCCCCCCATCCTCCTGACAGGTCTCACTCAGGGCACTCAGCGCCCACCCCTATTCCTGTGTGTGCTGTTGGCCTGCCTTCCCGTTCTGCTTCCTGCCACAGCCCTGCATCTCCACCCGGCCTCCCAGTCTGCCAGAGTGGCCTCCCCTGCCCAGAACTCGCCTTCCTCCCCACCTCCACCCATCTTCCTCTGCTGGGCACCCAAGGGATTCGCCATTCGGAGAGGAGAGAAGAACTGTAAAAGAACATTTATCAGGGCCCTTAGGAATTAAAAAGCAAAAAGGTTAATCACACGTGTCTACAAATACGCTTTTCCTAAAAGTCAGTCTATCGGGAAACACATATTAAGGTAACAATGAATTTCATGCCGGTTTAAAATGCTATGTGAGTGTGCCGCAGTGTGCATGTCATTCTTTGGACACTCCAGGGGGGAAACCAGGGCTGTAGACTCTGTTAACTACTCGGAGCAGACGTGTGCGCCTCAGCCACGTCCAACACCATGGGGGTGTGTGTGCACTCTGCCTCCTAAACCTGCCCTCAGGTACCTGCAACTGATGACTAGGATACATCTTCATGGATCTCCCCAGGAATTGGCAAGTTCTTATATTACTGTGACACAAGAGAAATGCTAAGAGCTGTAATTATCTTAAGCAAAATTTCACCACAAAAATCAACACAAGATGTATTTTAAATATAAATCATGGATTTGATCAGTTAATCAGGAACTGTACACTCATCTACAGACGAAAGAAAACTCCACAGAAAACACAGTTAATAGCAATTTTTTGTGTGTGTGTGAGGAAGATGAGCCCTGAGCTAAGATCTGTGCCCATCTTCCTCCACTTTATGTGGGACGCTGTCACAGCACGGCCTGACAAGCGGTGCGTTGGTGCGCGCCCGGGATCCGAACCCAGGCCGCCAGTAGCGGAGTGCGCGCACTTAACCGCTATGCCATGGGGCTGGCCCTTAACAGCAATTTTTAAAGACATCTTTTGTTATGAATCTTGTGACCAAAATGCTGGCACACCTAATTCCGCCTTCATTCCTACTCTTCATGAATGAGTCTCCACAGAATCTTGAAATCATTTTTTTGGCCATTTGCACCTAGGTAAAAATGACAGGATACTCAAAGAACTTCACGTTAAAAATTTTCAAGATCTTAGAGAACCAGAACCACTAAGTTTCCTATTTAGCTCCCATATACGGCACTGCAAAAATAACTTGATGTATAATACAAACTAAAAGACATCAGCTATTTTATATATAAACTGCCCTTTGGAAACAAATCCTTCTAGCTTGCTGCATCCCTCTGAGAAGCAAAACTTAGTAAATTCTGATTAAACATTAATTAATGCTTCCAAAATATACTACATGCTTCTAACTTCTGAAAATGTGCATGGATCATAACTGGGCTTCCCACTAATTTATGCTGCATGTTCAGTCACCGCCTCCATGGCATTAGAGATGTGTAAAAACGTTTGCCTCCTGAACAGAACCACTCCCAATCGCTGTGTGTAAAATCTGCCTGCCTAGTATGCTTTTCTGTCTCTTCCCTTTAGTCAGGACCATCGAGGAGCCCCACCTCTTCCCTTTCTGTTTGCCCAAGACAGGCTGCCAAGCTCCTGCTGCCACTGTGTGCAAAAACTAGGAAACCAGGGTCTGTTTGGAATAGACGTCAGGTCCCTGCAACTGACAGCCTCGCCCTTCTCTCCAACTCACGTAAGGAAGCTGGGGTGATAGGATTTGGGATGAGGGCCTAAGAGACTCCCCTAGGAAGGAGGAGGAGTTTTGATGTGTCTGTGTTCAATTCTGCCACATTTTTTTCAGCTAATCAGCCCACGTGATCTATCTGAGAATGCTGAACTGCCTTCCAGAATTGTGATACAGCTGTATAGCTGTAAGATGTGGTGCAACTACATTTTAAAGAGTTTATAACAATCACAAGAGGACAAGAACCTGAGATGAAGAAAATGAGCTGAGGTGTTGTGTGTGACCTGGAATCAACCCCCCACACTCTCACACTCACAGCCCCCCAAGCCATCCTTTACCTGCCAGTAGGAAGGGTTACACCCAACCCACTATTATGTCAAAATCATATCCAAAAACCACTTCACATTGTGCTGGGAAGATGTCTCCAGCACTGTCCACGCCAATGCAGTGCACAGAGCACAAAAGAGATAAGGTCGTATGGATCTCAGGATCCCAACCGAAGAGAATTTTTCAAGTCTCTCTCCTAATCACCTCACAAGTATGCATTTTGTTTCCTTTCACTCTCCTAATCCCATGAAGGGTGGAAGGTCCAACAGGAGACTACCTATGGGACAACGTGCACAGGGACAGCCATGAATGGTACGGCAAGCCCAGGCGAGTTGAGGTCTCGACACCTGCTCAGTAAACAATCACAGCCCTCAGGAAGGCTACAGAAATGCCAGGCGAGCCTGAGCTGTGACCATGGGCAGATTTAAACTCACACACCTAGGCAACGTTCGATTTCGAGAATCCGAAGAAAACTAATTCAACTCTCACAAACCAAGTTAATTTATTATTCGTGAACTTGCAGAGGGTTTTCCCCCCGGGGCAGGTTTCTTTCTCTCATCATCTGACTCTGGAGAGCCCCTCAGCGACTGGCGGTCCACACTGGACGCCATGCACATCAACAGAAAAGCCAAGCCTATCTTCCTGTGGTTCAAGCCCGACGGGTCTGGCCTTTGGCAGAGGCGGCTCAGCAGGTCTGAACGTCCTCTTTACATTGTGCAAGAGGCAAAGCAAAGAGCCAGACCACATGATTTAGAAACCAGAACTGCGAGCAACACAGAACCAGTTTTTGCTTTCTACTTTCTTTCAATGAGTGCACAGCATGTGAGTCAGCTATTGTCCAAACCAACTATTTCAAATCTTTTTGAAGTGCAATTCTGTGCCTCTTTAACTGAAGATGGCCCTTACAAGAAATCGCACGTTTCTACACCAGGTGATAAGGATTTATCTCCAACAGCACGTTCCTGAGGACAGCGACACCCGCGAGGAGGCGCACCTACCTCTGCCCATCGACAGGCGAAAACCCTCGTGGGAAGACGGCACACTTGAACCAGTGGCCAAATTTGTGATTAACACGTACACACTCGGTTCCCCCTAACTTTGGAGCGAGCTAGTAACACCACGCATTTCAAGTTCTTACCGTTTTGGCTACTCACGGCGGCTGCTGAAAACTAAGCGAGGACACCACACACGCGGTCCCGTGTCAGCCACCGGGAGCTACCACGGCGGAGGGCCACAGAGCACCCGGCCTCTCACCGCCCTCCAGACACACACACACAACACACAACACACAACACACACACACACACACACACTGTGCCGGAAGTGCAGGACCCACCACGCCAACAGCCGGCACGAAAAAGCGCTGACCACTAATTCTGAAACAAGAACTAGAGCTGACCTTTCCAACACCGCCGCGGCACTAACTCCACAGCTCTCAACGCTGCCTTCCCGGACCAGCCCAAGGCGTCCGAACCCCCTCCCTCTTCCGCCGACGACTTCGTGTGCAATCCTGCACCATTCCTTCGAAACAGCAACTCGGTATCTTCAGGGAATGGGAGAGGGCCGCCCGCTCGGAGGCGCGGTCCGAGGGAGCCAGGTGACATCTTAAGCACATTGTCGTCGGCAGGCTGCACTAACAAAGCCACAGGTTCGCCCTCCGGAACCACCGGGGTTGTGCAACGAGAAGGCGCCAGGGCGCTCGGCTAGGGAGGCGGCCCCGACCCGGGCAGGCCGCTGCACTGGCGGGTCCAAGGTTCGCCCGCCCGGAGGCGCTCCCGCCCGCGCCAGCGGACCAGGAAGCACCGTGGGCGCGGCGGCACCGACAAAGGGTCGCAGGGCTGCCGCCGCGGGCGCCCCCGCTCGGACCCGGGCCCGGGCGGCCGGCCCCGCCCCGTCCCCGGGGCCAATAGGAACTGGCTCACACCCCGGCCCTCGCGTGACCTTGGCCGCGTCCCGGCCGCGGGCCTCGGTTTCCTGGCTCGCGAGACCCCGAGGCGGGAGGCCCGGCGGGGCAGCAGGAAGCGGGGCTTCCGGGGCCGCCGCGGCCCGGCCGGACTTCCGGCGCCAGCCCCGCGGCTCGGGGCGCGGGCCGCGTCGGGGACTCCGGGGCCGACGGCGCGACCGACCACGGCGCGGCCTCCCGCGCCGACCCCCGGCCCGACCTCGCCTGGACGCCCCGGCGCCCGCCGCCCCAGCCTCACACCCCGTCGCCGCGGTGGGCACGGCCCCGGCGATCCCGACCCCTGCGCCGGCCCCAGGCCCGGCCTCCGCCCGCCCCGACCCCTCCCGGCCCGGCCTCGCCTCGGCCCTCGCCTCGGCCCTCACCGCCCCGCCGCTGCCGTGCGCGGGGCCTCGCGCAGCCCAGGCCGGCCCGCGCCCCGGCCCCCCGCGCCCCGGCTCGGCCCGCCTCACCCTCGGCGGCCGCCGCGCTTCTGCTGCTCCGAGCCAGGCGTTGGTTTCGCTCCCACAAGATGGCGGCTCTGACGGCGGCCACGTCAGTGCCTGCCGCCGCGAGGGACGCTGGGGAACGCCCGCGGCCCCGCCCCCTCCCCGCCACGGCGCGCACGCGCAGACTTAGGGTGGGGGGGTGGAGCCGGTGGGGGGCGCGCGGGAATCCGACGAGGCCACGCCCCGGGACGCGCCCCGCCCACTGCCGCGCGTGCGCACCCCTCCCTCGCCAGAGCGGAGTCCGTCTGCGCCTGCGCTGCGCGTCTCCGGGGAAGGGCCGTGTGGGCACCACGCGCCGGTCTCGCAGATGCGGAGATTGAGGTCCGGACAGGCCCGGAGCGGCGAGGAGCGGCGGCCCGGGGTGCCAGCCCCGTTCTCTTCCGGGCTGTCGCCGCGAGTCCTGGCAGGGCCACGTGAGAGCCTCTCCGGGCGTCAGACACCCGGTAGAGTGTTCCATTGCCACCAGCAGGCGGCCACTGCGGATCTCAGGGGCGCCCGCCGCTACCCCGGCCCGGTGACCGCAGTGACGCGCGCAGCCCCGCGCCCCAGAGCCGACCCGGGCGAGCAGCCGCAGGCCGCATAGAGAGCCGTCCAGTAGCGCAGGGCGAGCAGAGAGCCAAAGCCGGGCAGGGGCAGCGCTGCCCCCGAGGTGGCCGCGGAGCCGGGGTCCAGGTGACAGGGAGGGGGAGCCCCTCCTCTGGGAGGCTTCCCCGAGCTGATCAGAAGGGAGGGGAGGACCGTTGCGACCCCTCTCCACCTTCTCCAGGCTCGGGGCCTGGCTGTGGCCCCCACTTGGGACCTCACTCTGGCCTCCTGCCCACCCCGGCCCCCCACCCTTTCTGCTATCTGGGCTCCAGCCCCCCACCCTCGTGCCGCTGCGAGGGGTCCCATCAAAAGGCTTAGGCGACATTGCTGGGGGTTCCTCAGCCCCGTGCCCTGCGTGTGGAGGGCGCAGAGCAGGGCCATTACCACCCCCCCACCCGCCCCCACCCCGCCTCCGAGTTTACCTTCCTACCCTAGGGAAGAGGAGCATCTTCAGGCCAGCCGGGTCCGGGACCCGGGGTAGGACAGCAGAGGAAGGAGTCCGCCAGGGGGCCGCGCAGTGCCGGACAGTTACCTGGGGAAGCTGACGCCCTGGTGCTCGCCTTACTCAGGGGGCCAGGACCTCTCTGTCTCTCTTCCCTGTGGTGGCTGGGGACAGACCCGGGGAGGCGCCTGCCCTGCTTCTGCCAGGAGGGGGCGCGGTGAGCCGGCGAGAGGGTCCGCCCGTCCAGAGCCGCCTCTGCCGTCAGGCTGAATCCCCCAGTCCAGATCCTCACCTCCAGCCTGACCATGGGCCGGCCTGGCTGGGGTCTGGGCTCGAGCTTCCCTACTCTGCGGGTCCCTGAGCCCAAGGCCCGGGTCAGACACAGGGATGCTGAACAGGAAGGCCCCAGGCAAGGTGGCCAGAGGGACAGAAGCCCCGGGGGGAGCAAAGAGGCAGAGGCAGGAGAGAGGAGGAGGAGGAGATGTGGCTTCCTCCAGGACCCCCGGCCTCTCAGGCACCTCTTGCAGCTTCTGTGTGCCACGCCTGTGAGGTGGGCAGTGTTTGCACCAGGCTGAGGTTGCTCAGAGAGGTTGCAAGCCCACTCACGGTCACACAGCTAGGATTGAGCCCCTGGAACTCGGCCCCCAGTGTGCCTGTCGCCAGCACCTTCGCTCTTCCCTCAGCCCTGTCCTGCCTCAGGACACCAGCTTCAGGGCCTCTGTGGGCTGTAACGTTATCTCGGACTCCTATAGTGACGAGGAGCTCGCTACTTAGTTAAGGCACTCAGCATCCAGCTCCGAGTTGCAAGAAGCCTTATCCCCTTAAAGACTTCCCTGGATGGTGGGGGGAAAGGGGCACTCCAGCTCCCTTCGGTCCCCTGCCTGCTCCCGGCTCAGCTCCATTGGGCTGGCCTCCACAGATGCCCTGAGCCCAGAGGTTTCTGTCCAGACAGGGCCCCACCCCTCCCTCTGTTCTGCCCACTCCCTTCTCTTCCAGGCCCACCCCCACAGCCCCCCCCCACAGGTCCCTCCTGGTGCGTGCTGCAGGAATGGTTATGGCTGTGCCCACACCCAGGGCAGCCCTGCCCTTCGGCCTCAGCCTGGGCTGGGGTCTGTGGCCCAGCTGGCCTTGACTCCTGCTGCTCCCATGGCCAGCAGGGGGTGGGCTTGTCCAGGCCACACAGCAGCTGAGGGGCAGCATGGGAACCACAGCCTAGTTCCTCTCATCTCCGGGCCTCTGAGCCTCACCGTTTATTCCACACCTGCTCCTGCCTCAGTTTCCCCATCTTGTGCCAGCTCCTCCCTTGCCTGCATCCTGACAGTGGCCCCTCACCCTGGCCCAGCTCATGGGGCTCCTTCCTGTCCTGAGAAGGCCAGGACGGTTCTGACCCGGGGCCTTGCTCCCTCTGTCCTGGCATGGCAGCCCTCTCCGGAAGGCCAGCTCCATGGGGCCAGGACTGTTCCCTGGTTGGTTCTTGTCGCCCCAGGCCTGCGCGGACAGCAGGCGAGGTGAGTACAGGGCGCCCCACTCGCCAGGCCTCGCGTCGGGGTGCTGAAAAGACGTCTTTGCCTTTAGGACCCTCTGACTGACGTTGAACATTTCCCATTTTGAATTAGGTGACATTCCAGAACATCAGTTCATGCAGACAGAAACTCAGACATTTTCATGTCACATCACAGCTGTTGGAGGAGCCATAAAATAGTGCTCCGCTCCCACTCACCTGAAACCCAGGCCATCAGCCGCCTCCAGCCTCGTCACCCCTGGTGGTGGTACCGGAGGATGACGTGACATCACCGCGTCCTGGACCCCTCTGCGCAGGGCCTCACTTCCGTGTCTCCTGGCTCTGGGGAGTACAGGTGGAGTGCAGTCAGTAGGTGCGTTGGAGGTCGGCCACCTAGGAAGGTCTGACTGCCCTTAGTACCTCTTGGGCATCTCCCGGTCAAGGTCGTGGAAACTGTCACCCTGAAGTCACATGCCCGGGAGACTTGAAGCTTCACTGTTTCTCTTGACGTGGTGCCTCACTTATCTCAGGCAGCAGGAAGACCTCGTCTGAGAAGGGGCCCTCAGGGTTCATGGGCCTGTCGGGGGTCCCTGGCGCACACACGGCCTCCCTGCTCTGGACCCTGACAGTGCCACCGACACCGGGTGGGCCTCAGGTGCCCCCTTCTGCCCGTGGGACCTCAGCAAGTAGTCTGCCTGCACCGTACTATGGTGGTTGGGATGAGCTCTCTGGGGCCCAGCTGGCCCCGGCCCCCTCCAAGTGTGTCCAATGGGTTAAACAGCTGATCTGCCCAGCTGCTGGAAAGGGGCCAGATCCAGAAAGATTTAGATCCACCGGATGAAAGACCGTTTCCTTCACCCACTGCGAAGTGGGGCCTGGGGGAGCTGTTTCTGATCGCTGTGGGTCCCGAGCTGCAACTCAGCCGAGTCCGCTGTGGGTTGCTGAGCCGGCCCCACACCCGAACTCCTGTGCCTCGGGTGTATTGTCAGGGCTCTCCAGAGACAGAACCGGTAGGATACACAGAGATGTAGGGACGAGGTTTACTGTGGGCATTGGTTCACGTGGTTAGGGGGCCAGGAGATCCGAGGTGTGGTGTGATTCAGTCCAGTCCCAGGGCCCGAGAACCAGGAGCGGAGGTCCGAGGGCAGGGGAAAACGGACGTCTTGATACAGGCAGAGCCCTTCCTCAGCCTTTTTGTCCTACACAGGCCCCCAGTGGATTGGTGAGGCTCACCCACCCTGGGAGGGCGATCTCCTTCACTCAGTCCACCAATTCAAATGCTAATCTAGTCCGGAAACACCCTCATAGATACACTCAGAAATAATGCTGAACCAGCCCAGTTGACACACGAAATTAAGCATCTCAGCAGGGCTGGAGTATGGGCCCGAGAATCTGCATTTCTGACAGGTCCCTGTGAATCAGACTCCCCTGGCCCTGGAGCCCCTTCTGGGGAGAGGCTGGGGGTGGGTGGCATGGGGCGGGAAAGACCGGGGCAGCCAGCCCGGAGATGGAGGGGGTAATCAACCCAGCCTCTGGCCCCACCTATGGAGAGTGGTCAGAGTTCAGCCTTGTCACCTCCCTCTGTCCCAGGCCTCTGGGTGCCCCTCTGCTTGGCACCCAGCCTCCTGCCCCACTTCACCCATGAGCCCAGGTCCCAGGAGAGACCAGTCCTTGCTTGTGGTCTGTTGGGGACTACTGGCCTGTCCTAGAATCCTAGGACCCACCCACCCTGGCCAAGGAGGAAACGGAGGCCTGAGGACAGGACAGGCTGTGACCAGTGGCGGGCTCCGGGACTGGACGTGGTGAGTGGGCAGCCTGGTCCTGGCACCCTCTGGGGTTTTCCTTTTTAAATGGAAGCATAGTTCACGTGAGTGAAATGCACATCTATTCCGGGTGCAATTCGATGAGCTTTAGGACGGATCCGTCTGTGCATGCAGTAGAACCCACACCCCAACAAGGACACAACGTCTCCACCCCCGGCCGGTGCCCTTGTGCAGCTACACCCTGGTTGCCGCTGCTTCCTGCCAGACGTGGACGTTTGGGCCACTCTCACCTGCAATAGAGCCCTGAGCGCTGAGCCCGCCCCCTCCTCGGGGGCCCAGGGGAACGTCCCTTCTCCTTCCAGGCCAAACGTCTACCTGTTGGGACCTTTGGAAGTCTGAAAAAATTCTCCCTCGGATCCTGCAAAGGGACCAACTGGACCCTCAGCTGGGGCCTGTCTGGGACACCTGCGGTGTGGTCCCTGGGCCACCTGCAGGGCCTGCGTCTGAACTCAGTGCTCCTGGGAACTGGCCAGCCGTGGGCTGCCCCATCAGGGGACAGGGCTGAGGGCTTACAGCTGCTCCATCCTGGGGGGCTGCACTGGGGAGTGCTCGGCTCAGCGCTGTCTGGGAGTGCCCAAGGGCTGGGGGTGCAGCCAGGCCAGCGAAGGGCCAGCACTGAGCAGGAAACAGCTGTGCATGTGGGGACTGTGTGGGTGAGCTGTGGTTGCTTGTGGCATGTAAGAGGAGGCTAAACAGACTTTTGACACAGGGTGTGGCATCAGGTAAGGCTTGCTCAAGATGAGCTAGAGCTGATGCCATTGTTTCTAGTGTGGCAGGATATCACATGGGAGAGGCATGTGTTGATGAGGATAGTGGAGGGGAAGGGCTTCCTTTTGTCCTTGCAGAACCGCTGGGTGTGCCCTGTTTGGGGGAGCCCTGTAGGCCAAGGGGCAGGGGTCTTGTCTGGGTAAGGCCAGTCGGGGTAGAAGAGAGCCCCCACGTGGAGACATTGTGAGGGCAGGCTGGGGACAGTGGGGCCACAGAGAAGTTGGGGCAGGAGGAGCCCCAGGGACTCGGGGACTTGCCCTGGTGGTCCTTGCCAGTGGCTGGGGAGGGGCTGGAGGCTGGAGGGCCAGCAGGAGGAGGCTACCAGGACCAGGCTGACCAGGGCGTGGAGCCACGGCACCCAGCGAGGTGGTGGGTGGGAGGGAGGAAGGGGTTGGGCCCCCTGGGTCTGAGGAGGACACGGAATGTGAGGGGTGCAGCTCCAGGCTCCACTTGGACAAAGCTGTTCTCTTGGGACCCACCCCCGGTTTGAGGGGGCTTCTGCCCATCTCAGCCCCAGACAGAGGACAGGGGGAGGAAGGGACCCTGCCTGGGTGGGGAGGTATCGAGCACGTTTAGTGGGGGAGGGATGCTGCCTGGGCTGGGGGGCATCGAGCACACTTGGGGGGAGGGACCCCACCTGGGCTGGGGGGGCACTGAGCACACTTGGGGGGAGGGACCCCGCCTGGGTGGGGGGGCATCGAGCACATTTAGTGGGGGAGGGACCCCGCCTGGGCTGGGGGGGCACCAAGCAGACTTGAGGGCAGGGACCCCGCCTGGTGGGGGGGGCACCGAACAGACTTGGGGGGAGGGACCCTGCCTGGGTGGGGGGCATCGAGCACACTTGGGGTTCTGGAAACCCCGGGAGAGGGGGCAGTTGGTCCTTCTTTTGTGGTTGTTCTGTGACAAATTCTGCAAGCCTCAGTGGCTCAAAACGATGGTCCTCACGTATGAGATCTCGCGGTTAGGGGGCCAGGACCGAGGGCGTCTCGGCGGCGTGTACGGGCCTGAGTTCTCGAATGAGGTGCACCCAACGGCAGCAGTGCCTGGGTTTGCCCCCCGGGCTTTGCAGCAGGTGGAGCTATGTCCCCCACATTCATGTCTGCCTGGAACCTCAGAATGTGACCTTACGTGGAAATGGGGTCTTGGGCACTGTAATCAAGGTAAGGATTGAGATGGGATGACCCTGGATTAGGGTGGGCCCTGAACCCAATGACAGGTGCCCTTATAAGAGAAAAGAGGGAGATTTGAGACACGAGGCACAGGGACACTGCCACGCAATGACAGAGGCAGAGATTGGGGTGACGTGGCCACAAGCCCAGGAATGCTGGGGGCACCAGCAGCTGGGAGAAGCAGGAAGGACCCTCCCCTGGAGCCTCTGGAGGGAGTGAGGCCCTGCCCACACCCTGGTCTCTGACCTCTGGCCCCCAGACCTGGAGAGAACCAATTCCTAGTATTTTAAGGCCCCCATTTGTGGTCGTGTGTTCTGGCCACCCCAGGAACTTGTGCAGGCTTCACTTACTCAGTTGGTGCCCGGACTGAAAGGATGGGGGTCCCTCAGACCCCTGTCTCTGCTCTCTGTGCCTCTCCGGGTGGTGTCTGCACATAGTGGCCTCAGGGTGGCCCACTTCTCACAAGTGGCTGCTTGGCCTGCCGAGCTGGGTTTGCCTGCCGCTGGGCAGTTGGTTGAGGTGGTCGGTCGGCTATGAGGCTCAGGGCCGCCCGGCAATGACCCCCACCCGTTGTAGCGGCTATGGCTCTTGGGGTCAGACCAGCCCCTCCTGGGTGGCCCCTGCCTGCACCCCCAGCAGGACCAGGGGAGGGACTGATGGCAGCCTGAGCTGGTGCTGGAGGACACCCCTCACCCCGTTTCCCTCACTCATCGCCCCAGAGCCCCGTGTCTGGAGGAAGCCAGGCGTGGAGAATGTCGGCCCTGCAGTGGCGGTTATTGCAAAACCGCCTTGAAGAAAGACGGGCAGCTGTGGGGCAGGACTCACGGGCCGCCTGCCGGCCCCTCCCCCAGCGAGTCCCAGGCCCAAGCCCAGGTGTAGACCCTCCTCCTGGACAACAAGCAGAGTGGGGTCTGGGTCACGGGGCTCAGGCACCTAGCAAGTAACCCTGAGCAGCCCCCCAAGGAAGCCCCTGTGCCCACGGCCCTCTGCCCTCCGGCCCGCCTCATCCTAGCTCACAGGCTCTGGCATGCCGGCCCCCTCAGCTCCTCATGGTGCCCGGGCTCCTGTCCCAGGGCCTTTGTACTGGCTGCCCTCTTTCTCCCTCAGCCTGTGCTCCCCCTCTGCCCCCCAAAACAGCTCTGCCTGCTTCTCTCTGCCCCTCAGCCTGCTCTCCTCCATTGCACAGCCACACATTTGATGCATTTACTCGTTTCATTGTTCTTGTCTGTCCCCTGCCGCCCAGCAGGGCCTTTGGAGTGGACACAGCACAGACGCTCACTAAATGCTTATCGATTTTTCCAGCACAGATGACAGGAGAGCAGGGCAGGTCTCAGGGGGCAGCCAGCAGGGACGGTGACTCAGAGAGGGGCTGCCTGGCTTGGGGCCACACAGCTGGACAGAAGCCTCAGGCCCTGCTGGGTCCGGGCTGTGTCTCAGCCTGGATGAGGGGGGCCCTGGCTCCCTGTCGCGTCGGAGGAGCACCACCGCCCTTTGGAGCAGGATCCGAGCAGAGGCAGTCGGGCGGGGGCGCTCCTGGGCCACCGCTGCCTTGGCTGGGAACCTGGCGCTTTAATTAAAACCCGCCCCTCTGCTTGACCCCACTCCGCCATCACATTCTCCACTTAATTGGGGTCCTTCAGAGCAGCCGAGGTTAATTAGAAAGCCCAGCTGAAGGCATCGTGGTGTCCCGGCATCTGCCGCCAGTGCCCGCCTGCGTGCGCCCGCCGGAGCGCCAGAGGGCTACCCCCTCGCCTGTCACCCCTCCGGGTCCATGCCCTGAGCTGTGTCCTAGGACAGCCTCCCGACTCTGGTCTCTCCCAGGAGGTGCACATCCTGCAGGGATCCTGACGTTCTGACAAAGCTCACTGTCACCACCGGGGGAGGGGGCGGGGGGGCTGGCTCCAGCGGCACGTCTGGCCTGCGCTGGGTCCCGGGGGTGGGGGGCAGGTGCTGCTTCTGGCTCCCAGGCCATGGTGGGCGGGCCCTGCCCTCTCCACCCCCCGCCCTCCGCCTGTAGGCCCAGCAGGGCACCCAAACCTGGGGAGCCCCCTTCTTCCTGCTCAGGCTGCCGCCTCCCACCGCCCCATTAGAACCTCTCGAGGGAGAGGCCAGGGGCGTAGGGGTCTGGAGCGAACCTTCAACTCTCATGTCCCTGGGCCTGGCTGCAGGGAGGGAGGTGGCAGTGGGAGGAAGCGAGAGACAGAGGGAGACACAGGCAG